>NW_027287205.1:20468191-20515691 GCF_022747635.1 Hetaerina americana | reverse complement strand
GTTAACTTGATTGGTACTATGTTTATTTAAAAGGAGTACGTAAAAACCCAGGGAAACTTTATGGAGATTTGTCTTGAGCCGGTAAATTCCGTTACGTTCAGATAACATGGAGGCTATAATACTATGTAAATGTAAAATGAACGTACCTACGGTAGTGAAGCGATGGAAGACAAAATTGCCGAGACCGTACTCTTGATTGGTTTCTTTGAATGAACGTTTACCGCGTCTTATTTTCAATCATTGATTTAAAAATCGGTACGTCAATTGTATTAATGTGATGTAAATTGTAATACCACATATTTTCTAAACGATTTACTCTTTCATCAACGGTACCGACCAGCAGTTTTAGATGGTGAATTTCATTTCCGTTAATACATTCATTTGCCCTTAATTAGGAGTAAAACCATCCATGAACTTACTTTAACGAAATATTTATTTTTGCTTCCAATGAAACTGCGATGTCGATCGTTCTCTTGAATAAAATAAATTGAACTCTGGAAAAAGTGAAAGCAAGACAGGAGAAAACAGGAGGCTCATAAAATGTATGAGTGACTTTCGAAAAATAATCGTCTATACATTTAACCTTCTTTCCATTACGATAAATAATTCCCCCACAAAGTATTAAGAAATGTTAATTGCAGCCAGGAAAATAAGTAAAATTGTTGAGCTAGGCAACTTTGTAAAATAGCGATGCTTGGCGTTTGCTCGGCAGATTGTGTGGTCCTTGAGTTGACGAGGTCATTTAGCACGGAGAAAACCTGGCAGCGCGTCAAAGCGACTCGTGCCGCCCGCAGATTAATATGGGGACACCAGACACGATGGAGCACATTTTTCGAGACTACCTTAAGCATTTTTGTCTTACGTGTAACACGCAACCGGTTATCCCGGTGCTGGCATGATGTCTTCACGCTGCTCATTCCCATGCTTCCTTTCGATGGCCTTTCATCCACCGAAAAACCAAATACATCTTCTGTGAGTGTTACGTAATATGTATGTGTGTGTGTATTTTTTAAGGTAATCTACCGGTTAAGGTAGGTTTTTGGATGGACACAACTACCAAACAAACATTTTATTACTCCTAACAAAACACAAAATCCATCATCCTACTCTATATCAGGTCCCTCTTCATCTCCGAGTACTTTCTTCCTCCCTTCATCCCGTCCAACATCCCTATCCTGTTCCTTCCCTTTCCTCTTTTGCCCAACATTCTACCCTCTATCACAGTCTTCAACATCCCACTGCCGGTCAACACCCCCTTCATCCACTTTTCCTGCCTCCATAGGATTGCTCCCAACAAACCCCTCTCTTCGCCCACCATACCAAGTACTTCCTCATTTGTTTTCTTCTCTGTCCATTTCACCTTCTCCATTCTTCTCCACACCCACATCTCAAAAGCCTCCAATCTACGTCTATCCTCCTGCTTCAATGACCACGTTTCCGCACCGTACATAGCTACGCTCCATATCAAAGTTTTTACGAGTCTTTTCTTAACATCCTTACTCAGAGTCCCCGTCATCAACTCCCTCTTCCTTGTGAAAGCCTCTTTGCCTAGCGCAATTCTTCTCCTTACGTCCCTACTACTTTGACCGTGTTGGTCCAAAACACTACCGAGATACGTAAACTGCTCTACCTGCTCTAGTTTTTGCCCTCCTATTTTAATGTTAAGCTTGGCCTTTTTCTTTCTAGAAAATCGCATAACCTTTGTTTTCTTAATATTGATTCTCATCCCATTGCTGTCGCACTGAATTTCCAATTCACTCAGCAATGCTTGCAGCCCCTTGGCTGACTGACAAACTAAAGCTTGGTCATCAGCAAACCTAACTGATTTTACGAATTCCCCGCCCACTTTCATTCCTACCTCTAGTTCTTCCCATGCCTCTTTAATCATTTCCTCTGCATACAGGTTGAACAGCAACGGTGATAATGGGCAACCCTGCCTTACACCCCTTCCTAACACTGCCCATCCTGACTCCCCGTTTCCCACCCGCACCTGAGCAGTCTGAGACATGTACAGGTTGCGGATTAGCCTCCTTTCCCCCCAATCTATTCCTATTTTCTGCAATATACTCATTAGTTTTTCCCAATTCACCCTATCAAACGCTTTTTCGAAATCTACGAAACAGGCAAATACCTCCTGGTTGTGTTCTATATTCCTCTCGATTAATAATCTCATTACTGCAATGGCATCACGCGTACCTCTCCCCTTCCTAAACCCAAACTGATCATCCCCTAAGTAATCATTTGCCCTACTCTCTATCCTTTTGTTTATGATCCTGAGAACTACTTTAGCTGCGTGGGATATCAAACTAATTGTCCTATAGTCCTCACATGACGTGGCCTTTACCTTTTTCGGAATAGGAACTAAAACTGATCTCAAAAAGTCTTCCGGCCAGGTTCCCTCCTCATAAATACTACGGATCAGCCCATATAGCCTCTTCCTCCCACATTTTCCTAAGCATTTTAAAAGTTCCACGGGAATGTTATCTACCCCCACGGCCTTATTTAGTTTCATCTCCCTTAATGCCCTTTCTATCTCATGGTCTAGTATGCCTGGACCTAAGCTGTCCTCCTCTACGTCATTTTCTTTTTCAATGTCTAACTTTGTTGGTCTGAGTTCTTTACCATACAGTTCTTCTATATACTCCTTCCATCTCTCTTGGATCTTTCCTGCGTCAACTATTACCTTACCCGCCTTATCTCTAACTGTTAGCATAGCTCTTCCTTTCTTACTTCCCGATAACGATTTAACTTTGCTGTACAGCGCACCGATTTCACCCTTCCTCTGCAGACTTTCCATATCCTTGCACTGCGTCTTCCACCATGCTTCTTTTGCTTTATTTGTTGCCCGCCTAAATTTATTGTTCAATTCTTTGTACTTCATTTTGCCTAATTCTGTATTCATATTCTTCCATTTTCTCCGCTCATCCAGCTTTGTAATCATCTCATCCGTGATCCATGGTTTCCTAGTCCTTTTAGCGTTAACGGTTCCAATAGTGTCTTTTGCGGCTTTAGACAACCCCTTCTTGATCATTTCCCATTTTTCTTCGATAGTACTAAGCCCTTTACCATCCTCCATGATTTTCTCTACCGCCTGTTTTATTCCTTCCTTTTCAACCCATTTAACGCTTCTACATTCCATTTTCTAACTCACCGCCCCTGCCTTATCTTTTTGAAACGTACGCTACATTTCATAACAACTAAATTGTGGTCTGAGTCCGCATCCGCTCCCGGGAAGCTGTGGGAATTTATCACACTATTCCTAAACCTGTGTCTAACCAGGATATAATCTAGCTGATATCTTCCTGAGTCACCTGGCATTTTCCATGTATACCTGTGTCTTTTGTGGTGTCTAAACCAAGTGTTGGTGATGACTAACCCCTGTCTTCTGCAGAACTCAACTGCTTTCTCCCCGCGGTCATTCCTCGTGCCTAAACCGTTGTCCCCCACCTCATCACCATCTCTTCCTTCGCCTACCGTCGCATTCCAATCCCCCATCACTATCAAATGTTTCCCTGCGGGAACACACGCGATCATGTCCTCTAACTGATCGTATATCCTATCGACCTCTTCTTCCTTATGGTTGCTCGGTGGCATGTATACTTGAATAATAACTAAGTTCCTCGGTTCTGCTTTTATCTCCGCTAGTAGTATTCTATCCGTTATCTGCTCTATGTTGACTACGCTTCTCCCTACCTCTTCATTTAATACAATGGCAACCCCTCGTTGGCTCTCGTCCCCGCCGCTGTATATTATTCTATACTTATCACTCCAGTAATCCCCGCTAACTTTCCATCTCACCTCGCATAGACCTAAAATATCTATATTTCCCCTTTCCATCTCTCGCTTAACATTCTCCAATTTCCCTGTCCTCATCATTGTCCGAACATTCCACGTTCCTATTCTAACTAATTTCGTCTTCTTCTCCTGCGTCTTCTGTCCTGCTGCTGCTGGTTTTCCATTGCAAGGGTTTCGTGGGATGACGACCGCGGAAGCCTTGCCTCCCCCGCTGCCGGGCACGACACACGGCCGATTGGGCCGAGCCCCGTGGTTGCCAGGACTCAAAATATCTCTATTGTCCATCATATTTTTCTAGGGAATGATAATTGAGGTGGTTTCCCGTTGCCTTCCTCAATAGTGTTTTTAACGTGACACCATCACTTACTGGCCGCCCCACTGGGGTCAGACGCCATTGCAGCCGCCTCACTGAGGAACAGACGCTGCGTGGACTACCTTTCGTCTGGCTCCTAACCTTCGACCTATCTGGCATGGGTGACCCTACCAGGAGCAATAATTATTACTCCCGCCAGCACAGCTCTAGGGGTCATCGGAACGCACAAGCCCTTCCACCACGTCAAGGTTGTAGTCCGGGGAGGGGTGTGTGTGTATATATCTATATATATAAAGGAGAGTGTTTGTTTGTATGTATGTAATTTGTTTACTTTTTTGCTGTCATAGAAACAGCATTTTTCCAACTATGCCAGCAGGATACTTTTGCAAGAACACTACTGTATTCAGAATTGCCGAGATATTATACGTGGAATACATCAAGGATAGTCTTTTGTAGAAGAAAAATGGGCAACTTTGATCCTGAGAATAATATTTATTCATGTGACGCATTGGGCCGAGTCTACACAGTCCATCCTAACAACGCCGAATCTATATATATAAAGGAGAGTGTTTGTTTGTATGTATGTAATTTGTTTACTTTTTTGCTGTCATAGAAACAGCATTTTTCCAAATATGCCAGCAGGATACTTTTGCAAGAACACTATTGTATTCAGAATTGCCGAGATATTATACATGGAATACATCAAGGAAAGTCTTTTGTAGAAGAAAAATGGGCAACTTTGATCCTGAGAATAATATTTATTCATGTGACGCATTGGGCCGAGTCTACACAGTCCATCCTAACAACGCCGAATGTTATTTTTTAAGAATGCCTCGCTCATTTGCAGAATTAAGAACGGTAAACGGAGAAATATGTGAGACATTCAGAGAAGCTTGCCAGAATTTAGGGTTGCTAGAAGGAGATCAACACTGGGATGACTCATTGCGAGAGGCCAGTTTGATTTCTCTTCCAGGACAAATCCGAATTTTGTTTGCCATCATAATAACCTCCTGTAATCCATCTAACCCAAAAACATTATGGGAAAAATATAAAGAATCAATGAGTGAGGATATACTGGCTAAAGTTCGAAGTGAAAATCCTACATTGGATATTACGTTTAACTCCGACATTTTTAATAAAACTGATTATTTTGGAGGAAAAGTGTATCACCATGGTTAACAAGACTTTAGTGGAAGTCAGTCTTTTTGCACCTGTACAAGATCAACAGGGTGTATTTTATCCAGATTATATACGTGAAACTAGCTACAATGTCTTAGACTTAGAAGCATACATCGCGGATAAAAAGCCACTTCTTAATGAAGATCAGAAATTCGCGTACGAAACAATAATGGATCAAGTAGATAAACAAGAAGTAGGTATCATTTTTCTTGATGCTGCTGGTGGCACGGGAAAAACATTTTTAATTAATTTAGTTCTCGCTGAAATCAGGGTTCATGGAGAAATTGCTCTAGCCGTTGCATCTTCAGGTATTGCAGCGACATTAATGGAAGGAGGAAGAACAGCCCACTCTGCCCTTAAGTTGCCACTTAATATTTCCCGACAAGAAAATCCCACATGTCATATAAATAAAACAAGCGGCCAGGCACAAGTTCTTATAGAATGTAAATTGATAGTATGGGATGAGTGTACGATTGCTCATAAAAAATTTCTTGAGGCCCTCAACGCAACACTTCAAGATCTTAGAGGAAACTGCAGTTTAATGGGAGGAGCTCTGGTACTCCTGTGTGGAGACTTCCGTCAAACTCTGCCTGTCATTCCAAAATCGACTCCAGCCGATGAAATTTATGCCTGTTTAAAACATTCTGTTCTATGGAATCATGTCCAAGAAATTAGCCTTAAACAAAACATGATTCGAATCCTCTTAAGAGATGGGAATGCTCAAAATTTTGTAAATAAACTTTTGGAGATTGGAGAAGATAGATTAGTTATTGAAGCATCTGGTATGATAAAATTGTCATCAGATTTATGTGTATCGGTGAAAACTGTCCGCGATATGATACAAGAAGTCTATCCTAACGTTAATCAAAATTATAAAAATTTAGAATGGTTGCGAGAAAGAGCCATTCTTGCTCCTAAGAACGATGATGTTAATGAAATTAACAAGGAGATACTAGCCATGCTGCCAGGAGACGTGATTGAATATAAATCGGTTGATACCGTAGTGGATGCTGACGAAGCCGTCAATTATCCAACGGAATTCCTAAATTCACTTGATCCAGCTGGATTGCCACAACATCGCCTTATACTTAAAGTAGGATCTCCAATCATTTTATTGCGAAATTTAGATCCACCAAAACTCTGCAATGGGACACGATTGTGTGTGACATAATTAATGAAAAATATAATCCGGGCAGTCATTTTAACTGGAAAAGGAAAAGGTGAAATAATTTTTATTCCACGGATACCTCTAATCCCAACTGATCTTCCCTTCAACTTTAAAAGATTACAGTTTCCAGTCCGGCTATCTTTTTCAATTACCATTAATAAATCACAGGGACAGTCTTTAAAGTTTTGTGGTGTTGATCTAAGATCGCCATGTTTTAGCCACGGGCAACTTTATGTTGCTTGCTCCAGAGTAGGTTCGCCTAAAAATTTATATATTCTTTCTCCTGGATATGAAACAAAAAATGTAGTTTATAAACAGGTGTTAAATAAAAAAGATTCTTAAATTTGTATGAAGTAGTGTATTATTGTACTTTATAATTTGTTCTTTTTATTTATGTTGTATATTTATATTACTGTTTCTCCCTAACCCGTGCAAAGCCGGGTATTCAGCTAGTATATATATATATATATATATATATATATATATATATATATATATATATATATATATATATATATATTCATTTACATGGATGTAGATATATGGACATTGGGCACAAAAGTTTCACGAATAAATATTATGTGAATAACAAATCAATCAAAAGGAGCAAGATGGAGTTGGTCAGCAAAAATATAGCTAAAAACAAAAAAAAATGGCACTCACATCTAATAATTTGATTTGTGTGTGGTGTAAAATTATATGCAACAGCTTCATTTTTTTAAACTAATCTTTCTTTTTCTTGCTGATTGATTGATGTTGATGAGATGGGGATTTTCTTTATTTGTGACAGAGATTTGTGTTTTGAAGTTCCCTTTAAGTATACTTTTCCTTAATGACTGATTTTTTCCTGTGTGATTATTTGGGACTGGTGTGACACCTGACTTTATATATCGATTATACGGAAACACTCACACGAGCAGTATAATATTGGGACGGCACAATAGAACACAAATAAAATAGTAACACTTAAAAGGACACTCACAAGGTAAATTGTTTAAGTATTTGGCCTTCTCCGAGGCCTTCTTAAAGTAAAGACTCTTCGCCTTTTAAGTGCTACTATTTTATTTGAGTTCTATTGTGCCGTCCCAATATTAAATAAATATATAAATACACACACACACATACATATATATATATATATACATACACACACACACACACACACACACATATATATATATATATATATATATATATATATATATATATATATATATATATATATATATATATATATATATTAAACATTTACCAACTGCGCGCCCGTTCATTGTCCCTTTTTCAAGCTATAAATGTAAAAGATTCCGCGTACGTTCCAAAAATGTCGGCCGATTTCACCCTCTTCGCCTTCTTCGGAGTCGGGTCACCCTGAGAAATCCCCACGGTTTCGACTGTTACTTTGTTTCTGGATTTTAGTAATGTACGTATCCATGTTTCGTCGACAGTTATGCATCAACGCAGAAACTCTTCAGGATTGCGACGGAAAAGCGCCAAACATTGCTTCCTAGTCGACCACACGATTACTTCTATTCTCAACTGAGAGCATACGTGACAACTATATTGCCGATATTTTGCACCCCAAATTTTTCGTCCAAAGTTGAAAACATTACCTTTTGGTATGCCTGTGGCCTCATGTATAGGTTACCACCTGTATTTCGCGAACTTTGATTCGTTGATAACTCAAAACCCTATCACGTACTTCGTCAATCATTTCCAAGGAAATAACTTCCACTGGACGTCCTGAACAATGTTCATAATTGTGAATGTATGGCCATGTTCAAACCCATTCACCCCATTGTAAACAGTCGCAAGCACAAGAACAGAGCTGCCATGCACTTCATCTTATTCAGCTTTCATCTCTTTTGTTGTTTAAACCTTTTACATAGAAGAGTTTAAAAAATGAAAGAAACGATTTTTTTCATTTTTCTAAATAAACAAAAATTTGTCGCTTTCACCGACTGTGAAAATGAAACAATTTGATGGATGTAGCTCAAACCTGAACATCAATCTTGTAAGAGATGAGACTTAACCCAAAGCAAACCTTTTCCGATACCACTCTTGAATTTCTAAGGAATTATTAAACAACCAACGTATTTATAGGTTTTGCCTTTTGGTGTCACTCCTTTCTGTCTAGTTGTTATCCGGGGTTTATTTTTCTCAGGGATTTCATTAACGGATTCCGTAGGTCCCCCCCCCAAGTTTTCATCATTCCCCGTGCCAAATATCAAATTTATTTCATGTACGAGTATTTTCGGTACCTTATTTGCCAATTTTCAAATTTTTCTCATTGCAATTTTATTTGACTTTCTAATCTCATTGTTCAGTCCATGTCCATCTCAATCCTGCCTTAAACATTAGACTACCTAATTGTGATTATCAACATGAAACACAGCCTGAACTTGAATGTATTGCCAACTGATATTCCTTAACTTTTAAAAGGAAACGAAATCTAACATTAACGGCACAAAAAAGTATATAAATCCCCCAAAACTATTGATTGAAGCAGAAAAAAGATTACATATAAAGTAAACTTCCAAACGAAACTTATATACGAAACCGAAAAATGCCTATGTAACCTCAAATGTGTTCAAATACACGTGTAATCGCCGTCTACTCAGAGCCCTATCCTTTGCGCTCTGCTTCCATAGTAGTACGTTAGTTGGAATCCCACCCGTTTGAATTCTCGAATAACCTATGCTTTAAGATCCCTCAATGATGCCCCAATATTTTCATCGACAATATGGCATTAATGCCAATTGGAATAGTTAATAAATAAATGTGATCAATTTTTAATGCTGACTGTTTATGTATATAAGCACTGATTCAATTTTAGATTTGATTTCATAATGATGATATTTCAATCCTATGATATATACTTAAATGGAAAAGAGAGAACTTATTTACTCAATTACACCCGAATAAAGACTGTCATTCTCCTATCCAACATCGCAATTTTTACTCATCTACATCTACATAATACCCCGCAAGGGCGTCTGGCGGGGGGTGTTAGGTCACCACCCGTAAAAGGGAACAAAACCACTAGCAAAATCAACACATACATGCAAAACCATACCCACAGTGCCGTATACATCAATGCAAAAATCCTTTCATTTTACACGCTTGCAAATACATATACTGTAATATAACAAATAATTGCGCCTTGGGTTGCAGTAAGAAATTTATCCGATAACGTGCAAGCTAGAATTTGAAAAGTAGGAAGGCGAAATTCCACTACCTGCAACATAAAACGTTTTCCTCCACAAGGACTCAGGAAGGGAATGTGACCTAGCGCTGCAGGTAGCGGGAGCCCCCCCCCCCCACGGAAAAAGACAAGGAATGGAAGGGGAAACTTTTAAACAGACGAAGCAGAGCAAGAAATGCTATAAAGAGCACAGAATTATGTAATGGCATTATAATGCGGTCATGTGGGATGGGTTTAGACAACAACACCCACGAGGTTAGTGGGAGCAATTATTCCCTAGACGCTTAGGGTGGCGAGTGGAATTTTTGCTATCTATAGCCCTACAGTTGCTATCCCGTATTGTTCGAGGGAAGAAGGAATCCTTGAGTCTACTAGTTCTGGCTCTATTTCCCGAATTTTATATACATGATCCAAGCGACCAATGTATATTGTTGTGCGAATAACTTGCGAGACCTCGGTGCTGAAACATACGGATCTGAATTTATTTAGCAAGTTCAACCAAGCATTGAATAGTCTTTCTTCTAATGATTCCCAACCAAACTCCATTAGCATTGCAGTGACGCTTCTCGTTGTATCGTTTGGAGTTTTTAACGAAACGGGCTGCCCGACGTTGAACCTTCTCAATTTCCCGAATGTGGCCTTTTTCACTCGGATCTCATACGCTACATGCATTTACTAAATGAGGCTTCACAAGAGCGTGGTAACAACTTTACTTGACCTTCGAGTCACTTCTGCCTACAATGCGTCTAATAAATCCCAATTTTTATATGCTTGTCCGCAGACTTTTAGTATCAGAGTCCCCCAAGTTAAGTCTTTAGTGAATGCAACACCAAAGTATTTTATCGTATCAACTATTTCTAGGTCAACTCCAGCTAATTTGTAAACAAATCCCGTTGATCTTTTACACAAATTCAACAACGAAAATTTATTAAGAATGAATGACAATCCCCATATTACTTCACATATCATTATTAACGTCCCATCTGCAAAAGGGACGATCCCGTTTGAGGACTGCAGTATTTCAATTTGATTCGAACTATCCCTCCTGAAGTCAGGATGTAAAAACATTTGTATCCATTCTTTTGATATTAACATTTCTCTATACACCTCTTTTCCCTGGGTTGGCTGATTAAAAAAAATGGAGATCCAATATTTTAATGGACTATCGCAGATGCTAAGTTTTCACCTCACATTATTTCATTACCACGCGTCTTGGTATCCCATCCACATTCATATTATGTCAATTACCGATTACAGTAAGTTTAGGGCTGCCCTAACACATTGTTACATTTATTCTTAGCAAAACTTGTTTGACTGATGGTAGGTCTTGGAAAGACCGCGCTGATTAATGTGGGCAGACGACCGGATTGTGTTTACATACGAGGGTCATCCGGAAAGTAGTACCCGTTCGTGCCGCATGAACTGCTGACGACGCGAGTAGCCGCTGGACGAGGTCAGATAGCTTCAGTGGCTTGTCTGCCTTCTCTGAGCCAAGTTGCGTGACGCTAGCATTGCCTGTGTTGTTTCTGTGATTGTTTACAATGTTTAAAAAAATTGAGAACGCCGCCAGTTGTGAAGTGAGGGCAGTGATTAAATTCCTCAATGCAAGAAACGTTCGCCCATGTGATATTCATCGCCAATTAAAGGAGGTGTATGGAGACAATGTAATGGACGAGTCGTCTGTTCGGCGGTGGTGTCGCAACTTCAACATGGGGAGGGGGAACACACACGACGATGAGCGTTCGGAGAGACCGTCTGTCATTACAGACCAACTGGTGAGCTCAGTTGACGAATTCGTGAGGAACGATCGGCGCGTCACAATTGATGACATCTGTGAGCATTTTCCCAATGTTTCTCGAACAATTGTTCATGAAATTGTTAAACACCATCTGCATTATGCAAAAATTTGTGCAAGATGGGTCCCTCGCGTATCTCAATGAGCTGGCGGCGAAGGACTATGCAGCAGGAATACAGAAACTTGTCACACGTTATGACAAATGCCTTAATTTGCTTGGAGATTATGTTGAGAAGTAGTTTAAAGTATCCTCTTTCAAATAAAATTTTTTATGTTTGTTAATATTTACTTTTGTGTCTTTATTTCACGAACGGGTACTACTTTCCGGATGACCCTCGTATATTTCGATTCTGCTTGATGTTTATCAACATGCGTAGCGCAAAGAGTTCATGAAAATGTGATAATTGCTAAACGCAAGTCCGCGTTAATATATAACCTTCGGAGGTAGTTTAGGAGGGGATGGGTATGGGGAAGAGGGAGAGGGGGGAGGATCTTAGGATGGCGGACATTGGTGGCCTCGCTAGTGATTGGGAGAGTGCGGCAGTGGATTGTGAGTTCAGGGAGAGTTGTGGAGGGAGATTAACGAAGACAGTGCAACAGAAGGCAGAGTTACGTATATTGTGAAGGGAAATTTCCAATGCAACCTTCTAAGACCGTCTAGAAGGAATTACGTCGCGGGCTTCGTTCTTGATGATGGTTTGACTACCGTGGGGTGGTTCTCCGTTGAGAGGACTCGGGTGGGTCTTGCGGCCTGAAATGCCCCGGCGAACGAGATGGGGGGGAAGGGTGGTGTGAGTCGCTGGAGGAATCCGAAGGAAAGGAGGGGGGAACTGGTGTCCGAACAACGTGTTCGTTTAATAGAGGGATCTGATTCTACCGTCGGATTATTTTCATTTGATCCGACACGTCCAGTTTCCTACATCTACATCAACGCAATATCCTCCCAACCGCCACAAGGATGTGTGGCGGGGGGTGTTAAGACACCATCCGTAAAAAAGAATGCAACAAAATGCAAAAAAGCCAAAGAAAACATGCTAATGCACACCCGCACAGAAGCATAGAGTCATGTAAAAACTATTTTAACTCAAACAAATGCAAACACATATACAAGCAACTAATACACACAAGCACATTGCCCTACGTACAAATGACTAGATGCCTACGCAGCGTTTAATACATTTCCGCTTGTAATAACATTGATTTATCCATACTAAAAAGACCTGTGCTTTTCCACAGATTTTTATCCATAGATTTTTCGAAGGTTTTTATAATAGATTTTCCACAGATTATTTTATAATAAAAATCTGTGGAAAAGTACAAGCCTTTTTAGTATGGATATTAAATACATCCACGAAATGAAGCCTGAAACAGTAAAATATAAACATTGATATACTATTATTCACTACCCTTATGATTCCTGATTTCTAAAGGAAAGAGCAGAGAATGTGTACATTTATATGAACTGGAGTTTATCTCTCTTTTGTTATTTTTGTATTTTAACGTCCTCAAATAGTGTGGCGTTATAATAATTCCTTTTAATGTCATAGTTAAACTCCTGGGTTCCCAACCTTGCAAAATGTCAAAGTTACCATCTTTTCTTCGTATATGGAGTACTTTTGCCTCGTAATCACAGTTATGATTGTTTTAAGACTGTTGACCCACGACGCTGTGATCCAAAGGGAAGTAGCGAACGACGCAGATCGTCAAATACTAATCCTTGTCTTAAACAACATTAAAAACTACTGTGCAGGGTGGGGTTTGGAAATGCAATTCTAAAAAAATGTACAATTTCGCACTTTTTCAAAAATAATTGAAACACGAGCAGACTTTACACACTTACAAACTCGAAGATGTTCGTTGATGAACTTTGCAGGCTACGTAAAATACTTGGGTGGCACCAGCGCATCTGATCTTACATGAGGAAAGCACATACATACATGCCATACTAAATGCGGAGATTACCTAGAGAAGTTGGAAACATATAGTTGGGAAATGTAGCGTTGAAAAAGTGAAGGAAACGTACTATTTTTCTATGGTAAGAGCCCAATTAGAGTATGCAATGAGTGCATGGGATTCATATCGGCAAACACTGACTACAGAATTGAACAAGGTTCAGAGGACTGCCGAATTCGCGAAAAATTCCCACGGAAGAAAAAAAAGCGTCACACACACATTTACTACGAGAAGATGGATGGAACCCTTAGCTATGCGAACACTCAGAGCAAGATTAAAACCAAATGCCAAGATATCGATAGGATGGTTTTTGCAACTGACAGAGAATATATAATTCAGGCCCACCAATCACATAAGCAGGACAGGCAATTATCACAAATTAAGAGAGGTAGACTATTGAACAGATAGATTCAAGTAATTGTTTTTCCTACGAATTATTCGCCATGACAACTCAAGGGGAAGCACTTAGGCTGAAATGGTTTGGCACTGGCGTAAGAGTTAAAAACATGTAAGTTACAGTCTCCCTCAACTTACTTAACGGCTTGTGTCCTAAATTACCCCGCCACGCACCCTTGGTCCGGGTGGTAAATTGTCGTGTAGATAAAGGTATTCAGCTTATGTATTTTTCAATTTTTCGTCCTGCATGAGTGGAATGCTACCAGATAATTGGTGAATTCATTGCATTTTAGTTCACCCTTTTTTGTTTGAATCCTTATTTGCGTTCTTCGTGTAGTCAATGAAGTGGCTGAGCGATTTCCGATATTCAAAGAACTAAGCCGCGAATGCAATGTTGGGACAATATGGAAATACTTCCTCGGTATCACCATTTCAGTAATTGAAAATTCAATAGCCTAGCAAACTGAAAAACAAAATAAAAGAAGAACCTACTTGGTAAAAATGCTGAATTTCGGAAATCAAGGCGGAAAAGGGTTTGCCACGCTGAAATTAAAAATGTCCTTTGCGATTTTTCTAATGGTGACCGTACTAAGTTATTAAAAAATTAAATCTGTTATCAAGAGTAAAATGTTAGGAGATTCATTGAACTTAGATTCCCAAAGATTTGGTCTAATGCGAGAGAAAAGTCATTCGATTCGGTCCTTCAGCTTAGAGATGATGTCGATGATTTTTCTTGCTGCGGAGAACCTCGTTGTTTTCATTATGTTTCCGTAGGAGCTCACTTATCTTTTCAGCCGTACTGGCGACGTACAATATGGTAGCATATGTCGCCGGTTTTTCTTTTCCAGGCTTCCTCTCACTCAGCTTCTTGGCCAGAATCCCGTCTTCCATCAACTCTTTAATAGGCATTCGAAAGCGTATTAGACAAATTAGCGCAGCATTGATAAAACACACAACTTTCGTGTTTTATCTCACCATTTTCGGCGACATTATGGGTATTGAAGCGTCACCTTTTCTGCCCTTTGGGATATTGAATTCCTTGTGGAGAAAGATAAGTATAAGTTTTTCACGGTAAATGCAAGTTCCTCGCATACCTATAGTTGATAACTGTTGGCAACGTAGATCAATATCTCTCGCTCCTTCTATATCCGTGAGCAACCTTTCATCTCCGATTGTAAATAAATGCAATTAAAAAGTTAAAAAGATTTGGGATGGACGATAAAGTGACATAGTGGGTCAGAGAATTCTTAAATAGTCGCTCTTGATGGTACGGTTAGTAATACTGTTGGGATAACTTCGGGTGTCCCAAAGGGAAGCGTCATAGGCACGCTTTTATTCATATTATACACTATAGAAAGAGAGCAAAGTGAAAAAATTGCTAAAGGATTTGGGGTGGGAACCGCTCAAAAAACGGAGATTAATTTTTAGATTGAATCTCATAAATAAATTTGTGATCAATCAGTTTTCCGAAGACTTTCATCAAATTAAAAAAAAAACAAAAATATTATGAAAGAAATGATCATTCATTCAAGAAAATAGAGAGAGAGAGGGACTGTAGAACGGATAGGTTTAAGATTTGTTTTTTCCCGAGAGAAATTAGAGACAGTAACAGCTGCTACTTACATTAACTATGAAATAAATGGAACCACTGTTACATATATATATATATATATATATATATATATATATATATATATATATATATATATATATATATATATATATATACACACACGTATAATTTTATTAGGTTATCTACCGGCCAAGGTAGGTTTTTGGATGGACACAACTACCAAATAAATATTCTGTGACTCCTAACAAAACACAATCCAGCAACCTAGTCTACATCAGGTCCCTCTTCATCTCCGAGTCCTTCCTTCCTCCCTTCATCCCGTCCAACATCCCTACCCTGTTCCTTCCCTTTTCTCGTTTGGCTAACATTCTCCCCTCAATTACAGTCTTCAACATCCCACTGCCGGTCAATACGCCCCTCATACTTTTTTCCTTTCTCCATAGAATTACTCCCACCAAAACCCTCTCTCCACCCACCATAACAAGTACTTCCTCATTTCTTTTCTTCTCGGCCCATTCCACCTTCTCCATTCTTCTCCACACCCATATTTCAAAAGCCTCCAGTCTACGTCTATCCTCCTGCTTCAATGACCACGTTTCCGCGCCGTACATAGCTACGCTCCATATCAAAGTTTTTACGAGTCTTTTCTTAACATCCTTACTCAACGTCCCTGTCATCAACTCCCTCCTTGTGAAAGCCTCTTTGCCTAGCGCAATTCCTCTCCTTACGTCCCAACTACTTTGACCGTGCTGGTCCAAAACACTTCCGAGAAACGTAAACTGTTCTGCCTGCTCTAGTTGCTGCCCTTCAATTTAAATGTTTAGCTTAGCCTATTTCTTCCTAGAAAATCGCATAACCTTTGTTTTTGCGCAATTCCTCTCCTTACGTCCCAACTACTTTGACCGTGCTGGTCCAAAACACTTCCGAGAAACGTAAACTGTTCTGCCTGCTCTAGTTGCTGCCCTTCAATTTAAATGTTTAGCTTAGCCTATTTCTTCCTAGAAAATCGCATAACCTTTGTTTTTATTGATATTGATTCTTATTCCCATATCTGTCGCACTGAATTTCCAATTCACTCAGCAATGCTTGGAACCCCTTGGCTGACTGACAAACTAAAGCTTGGTCATCAGCAAACCTAACTGATTTTACGAATTCCCCGCCTATAACAAAGGTTATGCGATTTATATATATATATATATACATACGAGTGTGTGTGTATATATATATATATATATATATATATATATATAAATCGCATAACCTATATATATGCATACCAGTAGGTATAAATGTGTATTATAGTGTATGTATGTATTAATCAGTCTGTTTGTATGTCTAGGTATGCGTATGCATGCGTACATATGTTTGACGAATTCGAGGCTCTATTTAAAAAATAAACATTTCACTCTTTTTGTTTGATTTTGCTACAAATGGTAATATTGCCATGTTAATTTTTTATGAGTCCGATAAGTGGTTTCAATTTCCGTTGCATATCGGATTTTTTTTGTAGTTGTGTCTCATGCGTGCTTCGTGACTTAGTGTGCTATGCATGCTTGATGTCGATCCACCCCTTTCCACCCACCTTCCCGGTGGGTTGCAGGGTATTTTGCAGATGTATACCTTGTCGACTTCTTCCTCTCTCTATATTGATAACATTCTAATGAACTATGATCAATTCCGTTAGTTCAGCTTTTGCTTCTGCTGATGATACTCTCATTCGCCTACTCTACTTCTTCTTCGTGCCTTTTTGTTTATTATCATTCCAATCCCTCGCTGAATATCTTCCCCTCCGTTGCGTATTATTCTATAACTCTTGCTCCATTATTCACAACTATCCTTCCATCTCACCTCTCATAGCCCTAAAACATCTATATTTCCTTTCTCAATTTCACGCTTTATGTTCTCTAATTTGAATGTCCTCAACATTGTCCCAGCATTCAAAATCTTATTCTAATTGGTTTAGGACTATTGTATCTTCTGTACTGCTGACGTCGATTTCCCTTTGCTAGGATTTCTTTGGGATCAACCACTGTAGCCTTGCCTCTCCGGCAGTCGGGTACAACACGCGGGCCAGTGAGACAAGTCCCATAGTTGCCAGGACTCATTTCAGCTCTTGTGCCCACCACATACTCGTATTCTCGTGATAATTAATTGAGATGGTCACCTGTTGTCGTCCTCAATATTGTTTTTAATATGCCACCATCACTGCCCACCCACCAGGGTCATACGCCTTTGCAGCTTCCTAACTGAGGAGCAGACGCTGGGTTAACTACCTTTCGTCTGACTTCAATATTTCGACTGATATGATTGACTCTATCAAGGGTAATTATCATTGTTTCCTCTAGCAAAGCTCCAGAGGTACGGTTTTGAAACTACAAAGAAATGTTCGCAGAAGCTATCTTAAATATAAAAATTTTTACATTCGGATATCATCTATTTATTCATTATTCTTAGCTACATACGTATGTGGCAGTACTACTGCGTAAGGTGTCCAAACTCAAGCTGCCTAATCATTAGGCACCTAAATGCATGCATGTTGCCTAACGAGTCTGGACATAGCATCTGTATTTTTTTCGACACTGCTGCCACCTATAGTTCCTTTTAAAAACGAATGGTATTCAGATGCCGTGGCTTTCTCCCGAGCTGCCCTCGGATCTCTCCCCGAGCTTCCCTCTTCCTCAGACTCCATTCATTCCCGCAGGGTTAGGGACCAAGCCGGTTTTGTGACCCCGCCCCTTCTCATCACTTCCCCCTGTCCGATCCCGCCGTCGCCATTGACAAACGCTTGCCCAACCGGCCAAAGACGATCATCGTGACTCAACTCTGTGCCCGCCGGGTCTGGGTCTGCCGACCGCCTCTGGACCGGCTGTAAATGCATCATTGCCTTCTTCCATCTTCCCGCCAGTGATATTTTTTTTTCGGCTGGAGGAGGTCAAAGTCCTCAATTTCAGATGTCCTTGCTTCATGTGGACCTTAAATAAGACAAGTCTAAAGAAAAATCTTTTCCCTCGTTTTCGGTCGCCGACGCTCTTAAATGACTTGCATTTTCGTGCGCTGCTCAGTTGTTAAATAAATATCTACATCCACCCTTAGGGTAACCGCTAAGTAAGTGTACATGTAGAGTGCGCGGGAGGTAGTGATTCTTCACGGGACTGCATTTTCGATATGATGTATTCCTACATAAGAGGCTAGTGACTCCCTGAAATTCTACGAAACTCAAGGAAGGGAAATTAGCCTGCCAAACAGTTTTACGTCCGCTGCAGTGTCTAGTTTCAACATTTTGACTACCTAAGTCAAAAATTTATTTCATGGGTGACTTCGATTTCGTGTGTTCTGATCCTCTATCGCTCTTGGGTAAAAATGATATTTTTAACCGGTCGATACGATATTTTATTTCTCTAATCTAATTTTCACCATCCCTCCTAGCGTAATACAAGTGGATTTTTACGTAATGACACAAGAGACGCAATGTCACAACAGCTGCTTACGTTGAAATTCGCTCAAACTTGTAGCATCTCGAACTATTTACTGCCAAACCTCTTTCCACCTTTGAAAAAGAGTGATTCGAAAAATGGTTCAACAAACAATTAGATATTAGCATTACAGAGACAAGTGATCCCCTCGGCCTTAAAAAAATAAAAAAACTCGGCCCAAAATGAAGAGGTATAATATTGAATTGCAATGACCCGGAAACAAAGGTACTTTTCCGGCTAAATGTTACACATTTATAGGTTAAGCTTAGTATCAATTCAATATTTATCCAAAAATTAGTCTTTATCGGCGCTTTTTCGTTTTTGTTGCTTTTTTTTACTTAGCGGGCGTACGTAGTGAAGCGGTGACTCCTTTTGCAAAGGTTTGGCGAACGACCTATGATTATCCAGTTGCATGAATGTAGACAGTTATATTTTTACTGAAGGTATTAATACATGGTTACACACCCGCCAAACATGACGACACGCTTGTAGGTTATTTTCCGTAATGTTTAGATATCAAAAGAACTCTTAACAAGCATAAAAATGAGGAATGGATAAATCACAGTCGTAATCTGGAAAAACATGTGAAAATATGAGTGAACAGAATAATTTAAAAACATACGATGTTCTTTGTCATGAAATCATGCACCAAACTAATAAATATGCACTTATCTCTATATTTTAAATGTATATATTGGGTAACTTGATAAGATACAGTTATTACAAGTATTACAAGTAAATTAATGCGGAATTCGCCGAATTTCGCTTGCCTGAGAACCTCGTCCTTTCCCTCCCCCCTCGCATTATTAAAGCTATGCACATATTATAAGATTTATTTAACACTTATTTTTATTTATTTGGATTCAACACCAAATCAGATCAAGTCTATGAGTTTTAAAAACGATGGAATTTGCCACCGTTAGGCGTTACGCGAGCGAGAAAACTGCATGAAACATGTATGTTGTATACGATTTAAAAAAATTCTAAAGAGGAAAAATCTTTTGATAGTTGAAAAGCCTTTTGATGATAAGCAAATTGTTCGCCCGTCATCGTGTTGGAATCTCTTAAGAGGTCGTCACATTAGGTCATTAACTTAATATTATAAATTCACTGTAGAGTTGATAAGGCCTTATCATTCGCACCGAGTTCGGTGTCGATACTTTAAAATGGGACCAAAGGGCAATTCAATATATTTCCAGATGTTCGAATATTCACAAGAAAATGAAATGCAATGCATTTTATTTAACAATTCTATTTATTTATTTGGATTCAACCCAAGATCATATCAATTCTATGAGTTTTAAAAACGATGGAATTCGGCAGCGTAAGGCGTTACGTTAGAGAGAAAACAGCCAGAAAAATGTATGCCATGTATGTAAAAGATTAAAAAAAAAAAATTCTATAGAGGAAAAATCTTTTGGTAGTTGAAAAGTCTTACGATGATAAGAAATTTGCTCGCCCGTCATCGTGCTGGAATCTCAAGTCCACATTTCCTTGGAGGTCGCCAAGTTAGGGGCAGCGGAGGATTGTACGAGGGTCGTCTACCTTCTCTGTCACGTGTTCAACCTGCCGTTCCGAGACTAGGGGAGGTGAACGAAAGCTTAGGAATGAAAAGCTGGTATGCTACCCTCCCCCCCCACAACCACCACTGGGAAAAAAGAGCGCCCACGCTTCTTCCACGAATCGAATTGAATGCAAAGAATTCCCTTTCACATCCATTAATATGTAATTTTTTCCACATGAAAAAAACCCTAATTTCATTTCCAATTTGAGCGTATGGCGCCAAAAATACCGTTAAAGTAATTGCATTAAGCATTAATTCAAGCAATGACGACCAGGTCATAGGTGAGATAAGTAATGGGTAATTTTCCTAATTTTATTGTGAAAAACCGGCCAGTCATGCCGTTTATTCGGATAAAAATTAATCGGGTAAAAAATTTAGCGTCAAGCATGTAATTAATATCTCCATCCCTCTTGAAAAGAATTGCCTTGGAGCATGGGTGAAAGAATGCTAAACTTAGTCTTGTTCACACGCATGCAACTGCTTCAGGCGTTATAAACACAGGATTCCGCAGACGGCCAAACACGTTTCGAATCATTTTCCCATAAACGGTGGGAGCAATTTAAGACGCCTGAAATGAAATGTGGCAACGTAACCACGAGGCGGCGGTGGTTTTTCAGAGGGGAAGAAAAAACTCAACTATGAAGATACGGGCATTAAGGAAGAGCAGGTAGACGCACCTTTTTAATAATCCTTGCCCATCTTCCTGGACTGCACATGTTCAGGGTATAGATTGAGGAGTTCAACATGGTGACTGAGAAGCGGAGTTCCATTTTTGTAAGTTGTCAATCCTATAACCAATCCTATTGTTGAAGAACTCTATAGCGATATTTAGGTCAACTAGGAGACTATCAACGGAAGGTATGATTTGACAACGGGGAAGACGATAGCAGCGTGGCACTCCCTGCGGTCACTTGACCTAGCTTCCTTCTTGTCCTAGAAGGCTGAGCTTCAAAATGTTTTGCTACGTGGTGACGCCAATAATACGAGACAATACATTTTACCGTAGGTTGATTTTTGTGGTTTAGCTGAGAGAACTTAGGGAATCAGGACGTTTAGGGGATATTCCGGTTATTGATATGTCCCATCCTCTTTAGGTGAATTAATGTTAAAAAAATTAGGTGAGATAAATCATAGGTAATAATTATAATTTCAGTGTAAAAAACTGGTCAGAGTAACCACTAATTCGAATAAAAATCAATCGAGCAAAAAAATTTATGAAAGAAAAACGGAATTTTGGAAATTATCAGTTTTTTAACATACCCAATAGATTGATATACCCAATTTGTCAGAACTGTTAAATAATTACAAAGTGAGGCTATTTCAGTCCGCGTATTGAAAATTTGACTAATATTAGTTACTAATATCATGATGGTGGAATAACATGCATCATTCACATAAATATTAGTAAATCATTAGTTTCTGACTGTTGAAATGATAAAATTGAGTATAGAAAAAACGGTTATGTCACGTGTGACTTGCTTGATGTAGGGAAACAGGTTAAAATTCTTGTGAGGTAACAATTCCATCGACAATATTGATTTTTGTGGAACGCTACAATGATATTATAGTCGAGTAGGTGACCACCAACAGGGGTGAGAGTTTGATAACAGGGAAGACAACAGTGGCGAAGTACTGCCCTAGGTCAACGTAAACATCTTGTTAGCTCGTCGTGGGTGTATCAATCCTAATTCCTATCAGCAGTTACAATGGCTTATGCGTTCAAATATTAACAATGCTATATCGGCCTTACTTTTTTAAGTGGAAAATTAAAATTTAAATCTAAAGAACAAATCTAAATTGCATTCAAAGTTCATAGCACCCTTCTATTAATGCCTTTTTTGCTTATCGCGAATTTGGAAATGTGAGATAAGGCTCTCAGCGAGATATATCCATAGCAGTGTGAACTGCGAAAATTCAAACAGAAAATTCGTTATTTGCTAATAGGTGCTGTTTGCTGCAAAACAAGAAAGAATTTTCTGCGGTCATTATGAGGTATTAAAATCTAGGAACAAAGGAAACCCCTCAATGATTTTCAATTTTTAAACTTATAAATGTAATCGTGAATTGAAAGAGCATCTTATTATGGTTGTAGTTTCCATTGTCCATCAAATCGAATGCAAATTCACCTAATAAAATGCAAAGTTGAGAAAGAGCAATTGTAGGTTAAACTCAACTCATGTAGGTATTTAAGTACGTCAACATACGACTATCTTTCCGCTGTCAATCAATACTAAAGATGGAAGATAAGAACTAAAAGAGGACGATTAATGAGACCCAAGGAGAGCTAAGCTATGAATTCAAACCGCACATGTCGATAATGTTTCAACAAAAATCAACAATTAAGAGCATAGCAGCAGCAATTTTCTTTTGTAAATTGTTATTTTGCTTACTGATATTTATTTTGCCATAATAAATTACTCGGTGTCGGCTATGATGTTGCAGTTGGTCTATTACTTGGACTGCAAGGACAACATTATGAGAGCCTCGAATTAAGATCTTTTTCGAGAAGATGTTTTTAAGAGTTTTTGACCCTGGTATTCATTACTGTTTACAGTAATGTAATAAGGTATCATTCGAGCCTATATATTTTGCACCGTAAAAGAATATCATCGGGAGATGGTGCAGTACCAGTGGATTATTCGAATAAGAATTAATTGAGGAAACGAGAATGGACAAAAGGAATTGGCAGTATCCTGTAACCGAAATCGTACACATGACATTATGGCGATCATCCATACTGTTGGGGAATGTCTGCTGTGATATCACTACTTCTATCGATATGATTGATGGTGGATGTGATTTTTAGAGCAAAACTTTGCCTTAAACTACAATTCTTTTTCGTCTGTACTTCCGAACATTTTGTAACACGAATTCATTTTTAAAGTGAAACTACCTCTGATCTGCAGATTCGAAGAGGCGTGCCTATTTGTTTGAAAATGTCGGGATTAGGGTATCTCAAATGGAGAATTCTCTTAATCCAAATCCATCTCTCAGAATATTACGTGAGGCGCATGCATTGAGCGCGTAATTTTCAACTCAGTCTCGCATCTAAAACGTCAATAGAGCGTGAGGACATAGCAGAATCAAAATCCTGCCACTTTCCCTGATGTTGAAATCTTAATAGTGCCACAGGAAGGCAAGGAGAAGGAACATATACTAACAATCATAAAGGTAAGTTATTTTTAGCCCTAGAACGGCAACGCTATTTTTTTCGCCGTATTCTGGTGACAATTTTACAAAATTTTGTATCTCACACCTATTATGACTCTGAAAGTCCTATGGAAGTTCATTTTTTTTCGTTTTTTAAATGTAGAATCGCGTGGCTTAAAGATTTTTTTCTAAGTTTATCGGATGAGAAAAAAATGTTTTCGTTTGGCGCCAGATTTCAACTGCTCAGGGGCGTTTTTTCACCCCTGTTATCATTCTGGTGTTAACAATACCGTAAAAAATCATAACATATGGTAAACATGACCGATAAAAAAACAAGACCATAGCTAGCCAAAAATGTTTCTTAGTTGTTTCCTATTGAAAAACATCTTCCGAACTTCACCCTGGAACAGGCAAACGTGGTGAAGAGAGAAAGGAAAAGAATAATATGGAGAAATTTTAAGGGCTGGGGAAGGTGGGCGAGTGAAATGTGAAAGTTGCCTGGAGATAGTATGGGAGATTATCAATCAAACGGAAAGATACATTCATCGCGGTCGATGAGATTACAAAAAAGAATCTCATGGCAGGCCAGGACGCTCATTTTTCACTTCAAACAAGAAATAATGGCACAAAATTACTAGAGCAAGACGTTTCAACATCTGCCTCACTACCTACCACTCGATGCAAACGAAGGGATCTCCAAGTGTCATATTAGTTTCAAATTTACTTCCGCTTAGCAAAGATTATAGCATACCGCATTACTTTTTTGAAAAGCATAATCATAAATGAAAGAAACTCAATAATTTTGGACACGATTCTGAATTATCAACCGAGATTTTAACGGTTCATTTTCAAGACAATACATTCCGTAAATGATACCGCAGTCGAAAATTTACGATCTGTGTTGAAATTTATCTTTAATTTATAATTTCATTTAACAGTTGAGACATTGCGCCGATTATCCTTCGGCTGCCTCCAAGCTTTCGATTTATCTGGACTTCAGATGGCACTACCGTCAATCATTCATACAGTCCAACCGTCAATCATACCTGTCTGCAGACAAATTGAAGGGGTCGTACCCCTTTCACAACAATTACCCACAGCACCTTGGATTTCCATGGATGCTGTAAGCTTTTTTTATAAACGTACGATTGACACGATTCCCAACTACATATTGAATCCTTGAATGAAATATATAAAACAATAACAATAATATATAAAGCAATAATAAAAAAACCTCCTTGTAATATCTGTTGTTAATAACGTTAGTCCGTAAAAATAGTTTATAAAATAAAAGAAGGATTTAGAAACCGCTAGATATCCATTAGATAATGTGGCTCCATATCAATTTTCATTAAGAACCAAAACCAAACCACAGTTGTCGACCGGTTTGATACGTGAGGGTAGAGATCACGTAGTACTAAGCCCAACGGCGTGTGAAATTCTCACTGGACAGGATGGGGAGCCAGTTCCTTTCTCTGTGCCGCCTATAGATTCCTAAGAAGATCTACTGCCCGAAAAATCACACATCTTGGTTGAAGCTGAGGATGACCAAAGACGTCCCCAGGTCGACCTCCCGATAAGAGATTCTGGGCCCTCCGATAATTAGTTGAACGTTCTACCCACTGGGCCATCACGTCCCACTTTTCATACAATTAGTTACTATTTCATCGGCCTTCATAACGAACTCTATTCATTCAAAAGAATGGGTTGATTCTAAAAGGTGGGAGTGAAGCTAATCCTCAACTAAACTCAACGTGAAATTCACCGAAACGGGGTGGGAGGGAAGGAAATTAGTTTTCACGAGTAATCAGTCGGTTTTGCGCGTAGTTCCGGTGTCCAAAATACCACAGCGCTTGGGTTTTTGATTTGGTTGGGCAATAACGAGATTCCAGTCCTGGATCCTGCTATCATAAGCCCAACTCTCTATCAACTGAGCTATTTAATCTGAGAAATTTAAATGAGAAATCATTCATTTCCGATTCCAAATAATTTTTGGGACCTAATTTTGAGATGGTAACATGACTAGTCTATTTGTTTTGAAGTAGCCCGTAAACGGATAGAAAATATTTTAATAAACCGACAGTCATGTCCAAGATATCTCTGATGATTTTCAGATGATAAAAGTTTGCATGTTTTAACTGATTCCTTTGGTTCAAGAAAAATTGTGATCGAATAGAAAATATTTTGGCATCCCAAACTGAGCGGTTAATTAGCTATTTCCTGTTAAACTCCATAAACACGAGCGCTTTTCGGAGGGTAAAAAAAAGACATGTTACCACATACTTTCTCGAAACTAGATTTCTCGAAACCGATTAAGGATAACGATGCTAGTCGTCGTCGACATCCGGCACGGATTTTAGAAGGAAGGAAAAAGCAACTAATAGTTGAGATATTAATGATAAATGCATTTATAAACGTGTGCGCACGCACACTTTTAAAGTTAACGGTAAGTATCAAATTGAAAACGTTTTTATAAATACAACAGGATGGTGAACACCTTCCGTAAACATCAAGGTAAAACTGAGTGAGGTAGGTTATTAATCAGATTTTTTGATTATATTCCTTATAACTTGTCGATGGAATCAAAATTTATCAAAATTTTAGTTCGGTTAAAAATAAATAATCGGATAATCCCATGACACTTTAAAATTAAACTCAGGGAAGGGAGTTAACGTATTGATTATAGTTCACTAAACTTATTCACACAGATAAAAACCTTCATAGAGTATGGCATTATAGAAAATATTTATTGGAAGTATGCGCGGCTGTTGTACGTTCTTGATTTCCAAGAAGTTTTCACTGGAACTACTATCATTGAAAGAATTTATTTTGAAATATCAGTGAATGAAATTTCAATATTACGGCTTTTGATATGGAAAAAAGCGATACATTTTGCTGCAATCGGATACATTAATAGTAGAAATCAATGTTAGCGGCATTAGCACCGACGTAAACTCTCAGAAACTCACATTTTTTCACGTTCTATTGTTAACTCACAAATATTCCTAAGGACAATCGTGCCATTAATGACCCTTCGCGAAAGATGTTTCTTAAAATAGAATAGTAATTCAAATATTAAGGAAGAGACTGAAGGTGTATTTGAATATTTCATTCCTGACACAGAGCGAGAATAACATATTAAAAGTTCAGTTAAAATTTAGTTTAAAAACAACCTTTTGATCATGGGACCACTCACCATTTCTCAAGCGGTTTTTTCGAAGAATACAACCACGATAAACTCGCACAGTAGCAGCTAGTCAGCTTAGTTTAAAGGATTCGCCGGGTTGCTCGTAAACCGCCTTGAATGTTATGAGAACAGTCTCACGTGTGTCACCATTTTTGATCACCTGTAACTGTTGAACGAGCATGCTGGGAGAAGTTCCTCCATTTGGCCGCTGCGCGCATGGGCGGGTGCTCCGAGGACCTCTGACCTCTGTTGGCCAAAACCAGAACCATCTACATTCCTTAAGTTCGCGGCGCCATTTCAAATGTCCTTTCACCAACGGAGCACTTCTTTTGTTCACGAAGTCCTTAAAACACAAAAGCAAAGATAAATCATGATTAATCTTTTTCCACACGAAATATGAAAGTAGGGAGGGAGGGATGACATAGGAATATGGACTTTTAACACTTAATTCGAGGTTATGTTCCAGCTTTTTCACGATACATCGAACTTAGTGATATGTATGACTCCCATTCCAAAATACGTTTCCTAAAGTATCAATTTCTACAGCAATCTATGTATACAAGTAATGAATAACTTTGAATTCGAACGCGTTACATGCCAACATATTTTTCACTCAAATATCTGCATGAATAAATGAACAATAGTTTCTAAGCGGCAGGACAGACGTAGTAGCTTCGAAAAATGCGAATCAAAATTATCATAATACATTCGCAAAATAATATCTATCTTGAACCAGCTAGATAGTTGAAATAAAAAACCACCGCGAATATTATAAGTAGCCTTAGTTTTAGAACCTATCTTTAAGAATAAAACCGTCGCTATCTGCAGTCGCCGTATGCGTAAAATGCACTGATAGTCTTATCTAATATATAAGTACACAGCAAGTTACTTCCGGAGTTTTTCTCGCATATATTAATACGTAGGTACATCGCTATGCACGTATGACATGTTAGTGCCTATTATGTGGTATACACGGACTTAGTTAAATAAAATTGATGATTTGCTTAGTACACGTATTCTGTGTATTAGGGTCCCTTGCTCCCTGAAGTGCCCAGGACTACAGAAGTTCTAAATTAGAACATATCTCGATATGTGAGAAACCAAAAAACAGACGAAAAAAGAATACAAACAATATATACAGCCCGTTTAATTCCTTTCCCCATGTTACTCCTCTATCGCGGCTTTTAATATCCAATTACCTTTGACAAATTCCAAAGAAACTGCGGGAGATGCCGCAACAGTAACTTTTAACGGAGTCATCCGCTAATGTGCATTTCAATGCAACAATTTCAGAGCGTAAAAATCATTCGCCTTGACTGGGACTCGAACCCAGATCCCTCAATATCCGGTCGAGTGCTTTAGCCACTTAAGCTACCGAGGCGTCCTCTTAAACTCTGAAATTTTGGGGCTTTTAAAGGAACTAGATGTTATGACGAAATACCGTACATACAATGTCACATGTATTCGTAGTCGTGCGCGAGGCGCCACTGTCCACGAGGTTAAAGCCAACTTTAAACACGTATGGTGTTTTCCCTTTGACAAATTCCAAAGAAACTGCGGGAGATGCCGCAACAGTAACTTTTAACGGAGTCATCCGCTAATGTGCATTTCAATGCAACAATTTCAGAGCGTAAAAATCATTCGCCTTGACTGGGACTCGAACCCAGATCCCTCAATATCCGGTCGAGTGCTTTAGCCACTTAAGCTACCGAGGCGTCCTCTTAAACTCTGAAATTTTGGGGCTTTTAAAGGAACTAGATGTTATGACGAAATACCGTACATACAATGTCACATGTATTCGTAGTCGTGCGCGAGGCGCCACTGTCCACGAGGTTAAAGCCAACTTTAAACACGTATGGTGTTTTCCCTTTGACAAATTCCTCGGTAGCTTAAGTGGCTAAAGCACTCGACCGGATATTGAGGGATCTGGGTTCGAGTCCCAGTCAAGGCGAATGATTTTTACGCTCTGAAATTGTTGCATTGAAATGCACATTAGCGGATGACTCCGTTAAAAGTTACTGTTGCGGCATCTCCCGCAGTTTCTTTGGAATTTGTCAAAGGGAAAACACCATACGTGTTTAAAGTTGGCTTTAACCTCGTGGACAGTGGCGCCTCGCGCACGACTACGAATACATGTGACATTGTATGTACGGTATTTCGTCATAACATCTAGTTCCTTTAAAAGCCCCAAAATTTCAGAGTTTAAGAGGACGCCTCGGTAGCTTAAGTGGCTAAAGCACTCGACCGGATATTGAGGGATCTGGGTTCGAGTCCCAGTCAAGGCGAATGATTTTTACGCTCTGAAATTGTTGCATTGAAATGCACATTAGCGGATGACTCCGTTAAAAGTTACTGTTGCGGCATCTCCCGCAGTTTCTTTGGAATTTGTCAAAGGGAAAACACCATACGTGTTTAAAGTTGGCTTTAACCTCGTGGACAGTGGCGCCTCGCGCACGACTACGAATACATGTGACATTGTATGTACGGTATTTCGTCATAACATCTAGTTCCTTTAAAAGCCCCAAAATTTCAGAGTTTAAGAGGACGCCTCGGTAGCTTAAGTGGCTAAAGCACTCGACCGGATATTGAGGGATCTGGGTTCGAGTCCCAGTCAAGGCGAATGATTTTTACGCTCTGAAATTGTTGCATCCAATTACCTCTCTATATTTACTCGTCCCCCACTTTTTATGCCTTCTTCGCATTTCATCTAGCAACTTTCTATCTTTTCCCAGGAAATTTAAAACTTCTTTTTTTAGTCTTTCTCTCTGTAGAGATTGCTTTCATTATTACACTTCATACTCATATCTCATACGCCCCCAATTTGCACTGATCCCATAGATTCAAAGACCAGACGTGTCCCACACGCTGCAAATTAAAGGTTTTAGGCACTTATTATTGTTTAAGCTTATATATGAGTACCTGTAATTGATTCCCTTCAACCTGAAAATGCTTCTACCACCCACGCTCATCTTCTCATAAGGCCCCCACTAATACGCCCATATCCCTCCCAAATAATGTCCAAAGGTCTGACTTGGTACGCAAGCTCTAGTTTACTCCCTTCTACTTCAACGTTTAACTTAGATTTCCTACTTCTAAAAAAATCTCATTATTTGATTTGATCATGGTCAATCCGCATCTAATTTCCATCGCTTTGTTTCTGTAAAGTCCTTAAAAATTCCTTGCCTGAAAACGGAAATGTTCTTGTATGAAATTCCTTATCTTTGTGACTAACTACCTACTTACTTGATCATGTGCAAACCTAACTGGTTTGAACAACTCGCCTCCCACCTTTACGTACTTCCTATTCAAGCCTTACCCGAAACACACTGAACCTCAGCATAAGTTGAAGGATTAAGAGTATTTCTCCACTGGCATGATGTGTCTTTTGGTAAATGGATTTTTTTCTACAGGTATATGCCAATAATGCGATACTTTATTGTTGATGTCACATGTATACCTGTAGAATGGAATCTCCTATGTCACACATCATGGCGGCTGCCTTCAGGGTTCAATGTACGATTAGATGTCACTGACTACTTCGATTCTCCTTGCGATACCATTGCTTGTATTGTCTGATTCTTGTTCAAGCAAAAAACGGAATCTAATTATTCAATTTTGGGTATATATTAAAAGGTGAGAGGGTCGCGGTAGTCCTTACAAGTTTTATCGTAAGCGTTTTTAACGAAACGGGCTGCCCGGCGTTGAACCTTCTCAATTTCCCGAATGAGGCCTTTTTCGGATCCCCTACGCTACATGCATAATCTAAATGAGGCCTTACAAGAGCGTGGTAACAACTTTACTTGACCTTCGAGTCACTTCTGCCTACAATGCGTCTAATAAATTCCAATTTTTATATGCTTGTCCGCAGACTTTACGTATGAGAGTCCCCCAAGTTGTCTTTAGTGAATGTAACACCAAAGTATTTTATCGTATCAACTATTTCTAGGTCAACTCCAGCTAATTTGTAAACAAATCCCGTTGATCTTTTAAAGAAATTTAACAACGAAAATTTATAAAGATTGAATCACAATCCCCATATTACTTCACATATCATTATTAACGTCCCATCTGCAAAAGGGACGATCCGATTTGAGGACTGCAGTATTTCAATTTGATTCGAACTATCCCTCCTGAAGTCCGGATGTAAAAACATTTGTATCCATTCTTTTGATATTAAAATTTCTCTATACACCTCTTTTCCCTGGCGTCTATCTTTGAAATAAATTTATCACCGTACTTTCATTAAGATTTAATGACAATTCCTATTTGAATATCATTTAGTAATGCAATTCAGATCCTGTGCTAGAATTAAACGATCCTCATCCCCAGATATCTCCCGATAACTCACCGTGTCATCCGCGAACACCCTAGTCTTACTTTTCACTTCGCGGTTCAAATCGTTAACAAAAATCAAGAGAAGCAACCGCCCGATTGCTCTTCCCAGAGGAACCCCTGAGGTCACTTGTATGCTATCGGCATTAGCGCCGTCAAGGACTACCCTCTGTTCCCGCTCTAAAAGAGAGTCTTCTACCCAATTTAATGTGCCCTTGTATATGCTTGCGACCTTTAATTTATGAATAAGTTTACGAAAGGTGACCTTATCAAATACCTTTTGAAAATCTGAAAAGATCGCATCCACTTGCCTACCACTTTCACCCGATAAAAGGGGTGGAACACCCCTTGTGGAACACCATTTGTATTTGAAGTCAGTTAGAGAATAAATTATGTGTGATGACTCTTTGAAATCGGTTACTAGTAGAATGAGCGAATCCATTCAGGATAGTTTTGCTAAGCGAATATCTTTGGTGTCCTGGCTTCCGTGTTGTAGGATGGCTTTCGTGCTCCATCATGGGGTGCAGTTTTTAGTTGTTTTGCGGTATATGTGTTTGCATGAGTATTGGATGAAGGGATTTTTGCATGAGTGTGTGCGCTGCTGTGGGTGTAATTTTCTGTGTTGTTTTTTTGCATCTGGTAGTTTCCTTTTTACGGTTGGTGACCTAACGGCCCCCGCCACACGCCCTTGCGGCGGCTTGCGGGGTATTATGTAGATGTAGATATCTTTGTCAATAGAGTCGAAGGGTTCCGTAAATTATAGGAGAGCTATTAGTGTCACCTCGTTATGATCTATGGATAGTCGGATGTAATCAGATTTCAAAAAAGCCTTCGACGAAGTCCCACACAATAACTATTACACAAACAAATACTATGGTATCAATGAGAACATTATTAATTGGATTAGAGACTTTTTGTCAAACCGCAAAAAAATAGTAGTCATCGATGGGCTGTGCTCAACAGATATAGATGTAACTTCAGACGTCCCCCAGGGAAGTGTAATTTGACCTCTTCTATTCTTAATATACATTAATGAGTGAAGCGCACACGTTAGTAGCGATCTGAGGTTATTTTCTGACGACGAGGTAGTATACAGGGAAATACGGGGCCAACTTTGTAGATCGGGAGCTACTCTCAAAAGAACTAGACTCAATCTCGGATTGGTGCAAGGAATGGGATTAATGCTTAATGTAGAAAAGTGCGAAGTTTTGAAATTTTGGAACAAAGGAGGTGGCAAACACGGCCTTAACTATGGAATAGAGGGTTCAGTGCTAACTACGGCCAATCAAGTTCGGTATTTGGGGATAGTTCTAGTACCACGCCTACATGGGGAGCACATATCAGGGCAGTATACGGATCCACTTTAAAGAAACTCAGCTTCATTCAACGGGTGGTGGGTACATGTAGATCGATCGCGGGTTCGATTCCTGTCGCAGCGCTCCGAATCCGCGACAACAAGGGTTGAGGGTATTAATTAAATAACAAGAGCGGTCTTCGGTACGGGTATTTTTATGTGCGTAACAGAAGGTTTGACAGTATGGCGGTACACAGCTCATGAGACAATGCCGCGAGAGAGTAGGAGGTGAAGGGAAGACTTGGGTAGGTACTTACAGGAGGACAAGAGGATTGACCGGGCTGAAGGGTGACCAGAGGCGTCGTCGGCGTCGAGTCGTCGGAAGGAACCGGCCGGGGGATGGGATGTAGACCGGTAACTCGAGCGAGCTGGTCTGGTGGTATCGGTGAGGAAGGGACCGAACCCTTACGTAGCGAGGCTGGTCCGGGGAAGCGGGGATAGGGAGCGGGCGTGGACCGAATTCCGAGCGGAGCACGGCTGGTCCGAGGTTATGGGCGATCAGGATTACACTGGCGGGCCACACCTCTGCCGAGGATGGTCACCCTTTTATCGGAGCTCAGGGTACAAAGGGTAGTCTCTCTTGTGACGCACGGCAGGGCCGGGGGAATCACTCGTGACTCCGCTCCTGACTCACAACGTTCTCCCGATATCAGTCCCCGGACTGATTAGCCGGTGCTCGCGGCGGTGGTTTCCAAGAGTTTGATTGTGCTGACGCATAACCCTTGCATAGCTAGTGGTGGAGGTATTGTTCATACTCGAGGGTTAACACATGTGTATATATATTCCTGTCATTTTTCCGGTATAAGGTGTTGTATATGTATTTTATGTGTGCTCATGAGCTGTCGCTGAGACAGGGTACTATTTGGGAGTTTTCTCTTGTGACAAGCTGAGTTAAGATTCTAAACCCGCGGAGCCTTTTTCTTTTACCGCGAGGGTGGTGTTGCAAGGGTTATGCGTCAGCACAATCAAACTCTTGGAAACCACCGCCGCGAGCACCGGCTAATCAGTCCGGGGACTGATATCGGGAGAACGTTGTGAGTCAGGAGCGGAGTCACGAGTGATTCCCCCGGCCCTGCCGTGCGTCACAAGAGAGACTACCCTTTGTACCCTGAGCTCCGATAAAAGGGTGACCATCCTCGGCAGAGGTGTGGCCCGCCAGTGTAATCCTGATCGCCCATAACCTCGGACCAGCCGTGCTCCGCTCGGAATTCGGTCCACGCCCGCTCCCTATCCCCGCTTCCCCGGACCAGCCTCGCTACGTAAGGGTTCGGTCCCTTCCTCACCGATACCACCAGACCAGCTCGCTCGAGTTACCGGTCTACATCCCATCCCCCGGCCGGTTCCTTCCGACGACTCGACGCCGACGACGCCTCTGGTCACCCTTCAGCCCGGTCAATCCTCTTGTCCTCCTGTAAGTACCTACCCAAGTCTTCCCTTCACCTCCTACTCTCTCGCGGCATTGTCTCATGAGCTGTGTACCGCCATACTGTCAAACCTTCTGTTACGCACATAAAAATACCCGTACCGAAGACCGCTCTTGTTATTTAATTAATACCCTCAACCCTTGTTGTCGCGGATTCGGAGCGCTGCGACATTCCCACCTGGGTGAGTTTCCCTCCATCTAGGGCTTGGGTGTTTGTAAATGTGTCCATTGTTATCGTTGTTAATAGTTCGATGAAAAGGCCAAAATGTGCTGTTTTCGAACTTATACTGAATAAATAAATAAATAAATATGTAATGAGAAAGGTAAACAGAGGTGTTATTTTGCTCTAGTGAAACTTCATTTGGAATATGCCGCAAATATTGGGATCCCTGGGAGAAAAATTGGCAAATAGAATTAGATAAAGTCCAGAAAAATCCGCCTTATTCGTTAAAAATTGTTATCATAAGAACACAAGAAACGTTCAGAACAAACGAGTTTAACGATGACACTAAAAGAATTATAATGGCCCCACACTACTTAGGTAGATTAGACCACAAAGATAAAATAAGGGATATAGATTCCAGTACATTTAGAGACATATGCTTATTCTTTCCCCGAACAATCAGGAATCATAATAGTGATAGAAACCAAAGTCAATTTAGAAACATGAAAAACATTTAATTTACAAGTCGAAACAAAATTAAAAATTGTAAATACATCAGGTATAACGTATTTGTTGGTGCTTGTGTATGTTAGTTGGTGGCTTGAGTGTTTGCATATGTGTGGGTTGTAAGGGTTTTTGCATGAATGCATAACATGCTTTGTTTATGGATTGTATAAATTTGTGCCTATTGCATGCCTTTTTTTCTTATTACGGGTGATGCCCAAACACCCCCCGCCGCACGCCCTTGCGGAGGCTAGCAGGGTATTGAGTAGATGTAGAAGAAATAGGTCCAGTATGTTCTTTTCACGAGTGGGCATGCGCACTGCTTGATGGAGGGAGTTTCTTTGAACCAATTTTACTAAGGAATTACAAGATTCAAGATCGCGGGTCCGAGATTTAACAGTATTGCTGTCCCAATCGATATCAGGGAGTCTTCACCAATTATGTTAATGCTGTCATTATTTTTACATGCGAATCTGCATATTCATTCATTGAGGGTATGAAGTGTTTTAAAATCTGAGTCTGAAGGTCTATAGAAGGAATATAAATTAATGTTGAGTAACGGTATAGTGACAATTAAGGACCTCCGGGAGAAAGCAATCGAGTTCTACCAGAGACAAGATTTAATGAGGAACACTTTGCTAATATACCACAACAGACCTGAAAAATGACCAAAAATATTGAGAGATACGAGTTACCAGTTCTCGTATAGTGGGGAGAATGTAAGCCAGCGAGGCAGGAGGAGGAATGTTGGAATAAGCATGTTGGAAGGAATGAAGGGAGGTACAATGTATACGGCATTGAAGAAGAGTTTATTGCAGTGTGAGATGTCATGTTCTGCCTTGTTATGCGAGGCCTAGTGCACCCAAAGCATACCTTAAAAGTCAGACTACCAAATAGTAATATTTATTGGGTAGGTACAGTTTTAAATGACTGCTATTTTTAAAATGTATTCCTGAAAGTCTGCACCTGCGATCCAACAATTGATCTAAATAGATATTTCTGTCAGGTAACAGTATCTTAATCTGGCCTATACGATTTGAATCCCGGTATCTGTTCATATACACGCCATATTGCTCAGCTATTTTAGCACCGAATTTTTACGGAGCGATACGACTACAGCCGTTAAAATACCAAAACAACACAAACACTGCTTTTACGGGCACCCAAAGAATGGAAATTAGGTTATAAATACGAGTAAATAGAAATGAATGGGAAATGAAGATAAATATAAGAAGGAAAAGGAATAACATTCACTAGAGGTTTAAACATCAAATATTTACACGAAAAACGAAATGAATTTCCTCGTCGGCCGGCCACTCCCAGGAAACTTTCCCTCGGTTTATTCGATTTAAAAAAAAAGCCTAAAGATCTCAATGAAGAGGGGGATTTGGGAATTTGGGAGTCCGGAAATTCCCAGAAATCCAAGGGAGAGTATTCTAACTGCGAAGAATATTCTGAATTTGAAATACAGATGTTCATTTGGTTAATTATTTAGGAATTCATAATGGGGAGGGGATGTAGTACAACAATATAAGACTTGAACTAGTAGTGATTTAAATACGAAAGATGTTTTATAATTATTAATGATAGCGTAAAGATTTTTAATTAAGTCAAAGGAGAAGTGTTGTCCTTGGAATCTGCAAAATTTCGATAGATTATTAACGTTTTTAAGTTTTTAAAAATTCGAATCTTTCCAAAATGCTAAGAAATTAGGAAATTTATGGATAAATTATTATGAAATAATAACTTTTGAAGACGCTCATTCTAGACTTACTAAAACGGACATAGCCACTCAATGCATCTTATTACCCTCGAGATTATGTATTCAAATGAAATTCAACCGACATATTTGTTAGTAATTTTTTCCTCTAGGCAAAAACATATTATATTTTCAGGGAATTAAATCTTATTGAAATTGATAAATCAGACTTTCATTTGAATATTTTCACATAACTTATGAAACAATGGATTTCACTAAATTACTTTTCTTTCTTTGTATGACACCTACCCTATCATAGAGTTGGTTCCGAAAGTCACGAATTTCAATTTTCTTCAAGTAATTTCCTAAAAGGTTTTCACTTGATAAAAAACGCTACACGAATTTTAGGGCCACCATATATTAACGTTCAGGGGTCGCAAAAAAGTCATCTTCTCTTAAAAATTCCCTCTTTTTGGGGGTTTTGTGTTTTCGAGGGAAAAAATGATTTTTCACAAACGCCTGTTTAATATATATGATAGTCTTCATGTCGTTCCTTAGCGGGGTAATCACAGTGATAAAAAGGTGTAAAAGTAAGTCATGGGAAGAAATTTACTCTTTCCTCTATTGTCCTCAATTTTTATTCCATTATTTTTCATTTCTTTCATAGTTCCATGTACTTAGATAATTATTTTTCCCCTGTTACATTCAAACTATGCATGCTTTTTTGGCACTCACTTTTAGACTTTTTCTTTGTCTTATCCGGTTCGAAGACAATTTCCCATATACAGGTATTTCTCAGTCTATCCCTTAACCTTCAATAATATATCTTTAACTAATATATCTTATTTAATATTTCAAGTTATTCTCCATTGTCTAGCCAGCGTTAAACAATTATTTCATACTTGTCTATTACTCATACGTAACTCTAACCACTTTCTTAAAGAAACCTCTCATTTCTCACATATCTCTTTTATATCAACCTCATAGATTTAAATACTCTTTGAAAAATATATAACATCGATTTACTGATGTCTTAATTTTCAAGATATTAAAAAATTAATGAGAAGATGAAATTGATTTTTTGCCATCGTTTCATTGATGTAAAAGTAAATATATTAAAATTTGAACTAAATGATAACATGCTCAAATTTTCCCATTGGAAATACGAATGAATTATGCTAATTTTCATTACATTTTCTCGTTGCAATGTACTTATCGACAAAATAATCACCACACGCGCTACCTTTGCTCACACGGTAATAACATGCATCGCTCGCACAGAGAGGCGGAAGAATAAGTTAAAATACGAGCATGTGTGTCGGAGTTGACTGAAAGACATGGAAATTCGCTTGATTACCCGTTAAAACTGGTAGACTGGCATTATATTCCTGACTGCACGTAACATGTTAGTCTTCATATTCTAACAATTGGGAGGGCTGTAATTTTTCGGACTTCCCGAAATACAACATGTTCCACATAAACCTAAATGTTTAATAGCGAACTTCCATCCACTTTTTTTTTAAATATAACTCAATTTAAATAAACTTAATTTTGCCTTAATGAAGGAAAAATATTTGAACGCAGAAATCACAAGATATTATCTTTTCGATCACATAATAAATGGTTACTAAGCTGTCAATTGACTGGAAGTATTCATTAATATACATAGAATATCTTGTGAAGGTTAAAGGCTCGTAAAAGGGATCTACTCTAAAAGGAAGGCTCTTACCGGGACGCTGCCGGTACTTAAATGCACTCATCCCAAGAAACTCGACGATTGTAGGCAAGAATGTAAACTGATTTTATCTACATCCACACACAACCCCGCAAGCCGCAACAAGGGCGTGTGGCGGGGGGTGTTAGGTCACCACCCGTAAAATAGAATAAAACCACATGCCAAATCAAATCATGTTACCGCTACACAAATATTAGTTTTTCCATCTACTCTTCAACTTCATTTACACGAAAGAAAGTCCTTACATTAAACAATATTTAATAAAAGGAGACGTACATTCAAATCATGCTGTAGAACGGTTAAAGAGATGAGTTTATTACATAAAAAGAATAACGAGCATGAAGAAACTTGCAAGATATCAACAAATATAACCACTATCAATTATAATTATCTCCTACGCGATTGCTGTAATACCTATTATGATCTCTAATGGTTCGAGGAAAAAACGACATTTTAAATACATCCGTTCTACTATAAATCTCCCGGATTTTAAGTTGGTGATCTAATCTACCACATTAAGTGTGAGCCAGTAATATGTCTTTAACATCCTAAGAGATATAACCTGCTTCAAATTTACGCAGTAAATTTAATCTGTATTTAATCCTACGGTCAATTTGTGGCTCCCATTCTAATTCTTCTAATAGTATCGTGACACTGCTACCTTATTCATATTAACTTCTCACAAACCTAGCTGCTGTACGTTGCACTCGATCCAGTTAAAAAATGTAGCTTACTTTATTAGGATCCCATACTTTTGAAGCATTCTCAAGGTGGGTGGGGTCTTACTTACGTGAAATAACAAAGCTCCTTCACCCTTTCATTACAATTCCCAAGTATTCTTTTTATGAATGCTAACTTTTTATAAGCCATTCCGCAAATTTTACGAATGTATTTTCCTCAGGACAAATGCGTACTAATCGTTACACCCAAGTATAGTGTAAGTATTTCCGGGTGGAAGACTTTTCCTACAAAAATTTATCGAAACACATTTTTTCAAATTTAATTCTAGCTCCCATGTCTGCTCCACTTTTAAACTGCATTTAGCTCGTTTGCCAGTGATACTCCATCTCCATGACTAGATATTTCCCTATATATCACGGCATCGTCAGCAAATAGGCGAAGTTTACTGGAAACCTGAGAGCCGATGTTATTAATGTTTAAAAGGAACAATAGCGGACCGATAGCACTTCTTTGTGGGACACCCGATGTTACACATACTGTGTCCGATTATACGGAAATTTTTCGGCAACACCAATTAAGTAAAAGAGAAGGGATTTACTCCTATGCAGAAAATTATGTTCGATACCCAAGAATCTACCCTTTTACGGTTACATACGCTTTGATGCCTTGCGTCATTTGGTATACATGCGTCAATTCATTGAATATGGTTGCCATCCGAAATAAAAATCTTTCACAAATACAAACGAATACAAAAAGAGAAAATGTTTTACGAAATCCACTACACTGCCAATATTAAAAAACTATGAAATATGCCGTTTAGTTTTAAAAACGTAGCTCAGAGAGTATAAAATATTTTTACATGAGTCAAATTACCTATTTTACATGAAAAAATCAATAAAATAAAAAGATTTTGTCTCTTTGGTAGAATTACGCAATTTTAAGAAAAATATTCACCAGACGCGTAACGGATATTTTCTAAAGCTGATGTAACGTCGGCATCAATGGCATTAAAAAAAATTCAAGACATTCTTTCAATTTTTCATTCATTCTTAAATAACAGAGTTATGAATTTTTAACACTATTATTTACTGAATTACCGATTTAAACTAGGCAAATGTATCGAATACATTTGTTTATATGTTTTCCCTATGTTCCGTTGTGATCATGCACCACGAAAGGTTAAATTTAAATTTTCAATCTACGAGTGTTATTTGAAGAGTTATCGGAATGGAATAGAAATAAACGGCTCGCTTCAGTAAAACTTTTTTATTTTTCAATGTAGTCTCCCTACGCACAAATTCACTTAGCCCAGCGATGTTCCAACGTCTTGATCCCATCTCGAAAATTAAATTCTGGCCTGCAAAACACCCGTCTACTTCGGCTCTTAGTTCTATGTTTGAAGAGAATTTCCGTCCACAGAGGCAAATTTTGAGTTTGCAGAAGATGTGGCCTGATCTGATGGACCCAAATTAGGTGAAAGAAGGGGATGTGGCAACAATTCGCATCTTAGTTCACATATTTTTGCAATAGCGGTGCATTGTCTTGATCAAAGTTGACTTTCGTCCTTTCCAAACCTGGCCTTTTTTCGTGAGCTTTGGCTGTATTTAAACCAGGAGGTTAGCATAGTATTTTCCAGTAATTGTTTCACCAGTCGGAAGATCAGCAGAATGCCTTTTGCATCCCAGAAAACTGAAATCATCACCTTTCTGGCTGACCGTATTGCCTTTGCTTTCTTTGGTGTTACTAAATTAATATGTTGCCATTGATTTAAGTGTTGTTTTACCTCTGGGGTATAGTAATAATCCCAATTTTCATTTGTGGTTACAAACCGGCGCAGAAAATCTTGTTGGTTGCCCTTAAAACGGGTCAAAAATTGTCCGAACATTTCTATTCTTATTTGTTTTTGATCTTGCGCCAAGAGTCGCGGCACCCATCTAGCAGATAATGTTCTCATATCTAATTCCACTGTTAAAATGTGATATGCCAATTCAGATGACATCCCTACAGCTTCAGCGATTTCTCGCACTTTCACTCGGCGATTCGTCATGACCATTTTATGCACTTTTTCAATCATTTCTGGGGTAGTGGAACATTTTGGCCGACAACTACGCGGATCCTCATCTAATCTGTCCCGACCAAACTCAAACTTGTTTATGCAGTTGGTAACAGTTGAATATGAAGGAGCTGAGTCCTCAGAGTGATCTAAAAGTCGACTTGAATTTCCCTTTCTTTAATACGTTTCTTTGGGAAAATTTAACCACTGCTCTAAACTCAATTTTCCCATCTTCATAAATCACTACACGGGATCAACAACAAGAGAGGCGTCCATTCCACAGATCTCTTACCGGAGTACTGACGCGTTACGCGTTTACTCATAAAAGATTACCTATTAATATATGGGAAACTCGTTGGGCTAGCGCTGACATCTGGTAGTGATTCCGAAAACCTTTCAAATTATCCCCGCCTCATCGGGGAAATCTATTTTTCTTATTTTCCACAGTAATCTTGCACAGATTCTTTGTAATTCAATCGGTGCCAAGATTCTTTTGATTGATAGATTCAATTTTAATAGAATTTTTTCAAGTTAATTAGGATTTAATCGTCACGGTTATCGTAGCGTAAATGTGAAAGTTAAAGTTATGAAATGATTAATGTTCGGAAATGACTGTTATATTTAATCAGTTTAACCCCAAAGTTTTGGCTTTGTTTGTTGCCACTCAACGCTGGAAATCATGTGGTATATTGAAAAAAAACTACAGAAGCAATTTACTATGGGATTGAAAAAATCAACTGCGATGGGGAACTTTGAAGTTCAATAGTCTACCTTGTAAATTGAGCAATTAAATTTCGTCATTCGTTTGCATCATTGACAGATACAATTTAAATTTGCGCGTAAGCCACACTCACAATATATTTAGTTAAAACACATTGCAGCTCATGGTTACATAATAACATTATAGAATTGAACAAGTATATTACTTTATAAAAATGTTATTTAATTATAATTATAATAATATTCTGTAAATATATCTTTATCGTAAAATCGAAATAAAGGCACATAAATACTCAATCATAAACTTAAATTTTGAAACAATGGTGAAGAATTAGATTAGATTAGATTAGATTCATATATTTTCTTTAAAAATGACAGAATATTCGAGTCGTGTTGGTAGCTCTCAGAAGCCATAAGGCGCATATCCGAGCAAGGAAAAAAAATCATTAGATTACTGGTTATGATTTTTCTGAAAGCGGAAAATTTTCTTAAGGAGCAAGAATGAATGTGTCCTGTAGAATCACACTCTCGCGTGATTTGTCTCACACCTCACTCCTGCTATGCTGAAAATCACTTTCTTAAATATAAAAAAGATGAATTAATATTTATTAAACATTCTTCTTGAATGAACAAGTGAAAGAGTATATGAAAAGGTAAGGAAGAGAATATTTACGAGTTATTCGCGACCGCAAATAAATTTCACAAAAATATGGATTATAGGCGCCGGCGCATGCCAATTAAACTGCAGAAACAATCCATGCAGCTATCCTTTCCTCTCCAAAGTCTCCACAGACCGATTTTTTAAAAGGACATTGCTATAAATATCCGATCGCAAAAATCCTCAGCGTAAGAAATTTATAAAACACACCCAATTAACTCTACCGCCTTCAAGGCCTGGCCGCCTATTAATTGGACACTTGACACGGAGACAGAAGGATTGGAATATGGGAAAAAAAACTCGAAAAGGTTATCGTCACACCGAACACGTCGCACGGGGGATGGGAAGGGAGAGAGGGCGTGAAGAGGTCGAATTGAAATTTCGATATGGTTTTTATCGCGGACTAGAGCAAAGACTGAAAAAAATATGTAAGAACGCCGAGAGGTTTGGCAGGATAAAAAAATTACTTATATTCTCTCAGCTTATCTATTTTAGTTACCACGGGGTTGGGCATGTGCGACTGGGTGGACCAAGATTTAAAAAAAATCATTGCCAACCCTCGCCATAAATTATCTTCTTCACCCCTCACCCTTCCTTCGACCCCTCACTCCAAAGGATCGGCCTATCTCTCTCTCTCTCTCTCTCTCTCTCTCTCTCTCTCTGTGGCCTCACGTGATTAATGGGCGAGGTTCTTTTGCGGGTGAATAACGTTCCATTCCTCGACCGTTCGGTGATGCCACACCCTTAAACTATCGATACGTCCATCGGGTGTGGCTGCTGAAACCCCTCCAGGATGAGGAAACATTATACACACGGACGGGCAGGTCGGGAATTTAACAGATTCGATCGAACCAACCCTTCTCTTTGGTTGGTTTTTTTTCAAATAATTTTTTCCCCTTCTTTTCCTTCCGACCCTGACCTATGCGAAATTTCCGAAGCTCGTGGATGTGCACCTGCCTCCAAGGAAGCCAGCCGAGGCACTTCGCGGGGATTGGCCATCGACATTGAAGCTTATTCCCACCCGAGAGGCATCCATTTTTCCATGACGGAAGTCCGAGCGAGAAGAGACGATAGCTCAAAGGGCTGGGCCCCAGAATACTGGCAACGTTCTCGCAATGACCCAATGATTCTACGGCAAGGAGAGCTCCGAGATATTATCATTGGGTACGATAAAAGTACGATAAATGATAGCGGCAAAGGAAAGGTGAAATAATTCGAATTGCTAGAAGAGACTAGGAGGATAAAGTTTTATCTTAATATCTTGGTAAATGATTAGACTAAAGCTAAGGAACTGTAACCAGTTGGCATATGGATCGCGAAGAAATGATTATGGAATTGAAGAGATATCCAAACATTCTCGGTGACAAATTAATTAAATAACGCACCTTACACGTCCGATTAATCAATAACTTACAACTACAAATTGCATTTTTCCTCTTTATTTTCGGCATATATATATATATATATATATATATATATATATATATATATATATATATATATATGTACGAAGGCGATTTGAAAAGTAAGGTCTCCTATTTTTTTCATGAAAAATCAAATTTATTTTCAACTTTGCGTACATCGTTGGAAAGGTTGAACATTTAGCTATTTTTCTACATAGTTGCCTTGACAATCAATCACTTTTTGCATACTTGTAAGCGACTTTTTTAGACCGGCGTCGTACCTTTCTCCCGCCGCGTCACGAAGCCAACTGGCGACTGCTGCTTGCACTTCCTCGTCTGACTTGAATCTCTGTATTCCAAGGTTTTTTTTGAGAGCAGGAAACGAGTTTTAGCCGCTGGGACGTGCATTTTCATGATGCAAACAAATTCCTTTGGTGAGACACCTTGTTTTAACCGAGGACCTGTGACACAATATTCTGCATGGAGAAATAGCCACTCTCTTCAATAAGGCCTTCCTTTATCTCATGAAGGGTAATTCTCCGGTTATTGCGCACCATCTCGTCAATTGGAGCCACCGTTGATTCCATCAAACTCGGCCGCCCCGACCTCTGCTCATCGTGGACGTTTTACCGGCCATCAAAAAACTCCCTGCACCACTTCCGCACGTTTTTGATGTCCATACACTTCTCACCGTACACTTTCACTAAATGGCGATGAATTTATATCGGAGAAGCAGACGTCAGTTGGCTTCGAGACACGGCGGGAGAAAAGTAACCCGCCGGTATTAAAAAGCTGCTTACAAGGATGCAAAAAGTGATTGATCGTCAAGGCGACTATGTAGCAAAATAGCTAAATGCTCAACCTTTCCAACGATGCATGCAAAGTTGAGAATAAGTTTGATTTTTCATGAAAAAAAATAGGAGACCTTACTTTTCGAATCGTCCTCGTGTGTGTGTGTGTGTATATATATATATATATATATATATATATATATATGTGTGTGTGTGTGTGTGTGTGTATATATATATATATATATATACATATATATATATATATATATATATATATATATATATATATATATATATATATATATTATATATATACATACATATATATATATATACATATATATATATATATATATATTTATATATATACATACATATATATATATATATACATATATATATATATATATATATATATATATATATATATATATATATATATATATATATATATATATATGTATACTCCCAATATATATGCTCCCAAGGAATAGGTTTCCAAAACTCATTGTTTTGAATTATTTGGTACTTAACAAGTGTTTCACTCTCTTCTATTATAGCATACTTGTAAAGTAGTACATACTTGCATTCCTATGAAGAAACGATAATCTGATGTTCTTGTTTATTTCAGTAGAATCAATAATACGGTGGTTTAAACGGCTAGGATTTTATTTTATCACGATTGTTTACTGAAGTAACCGCCCTTTTTAAATTTCTGCCTATTTTTCACCAATATTATTAATAATTCAGAATTTTCTTAATAGTTTTATTTTGTTGAATTTCAATGATTCTGTTATAATGACAAAATGACAAAAGCATGAGACTCTTAGTCAGCATCTTCGCGTACTTATAAGGATGACTTTCTATTTATTTTATAAATTAGTTCGTAAAAATTCTTAAATACATTTTCTCCTATTCATACGTAGTACTTTAAAATTCAAATCCTTACACTTCTTGAACTGCAGAATACAAGTCAGCTCAATCGTTTTGATTATAATTCGAAAAAACTTTGTTTGAATCAAACTAAACTCATAAGACTTTCCAAATACGATCGAAAAATAAATATGAAACCTCAGGCTACCGAAAGAAAGCGATATGTACTTTTTGAGTTTATTTCACATCTTGAAGAGAATTTAGAGAGCCTTGTGAGTTAGATCATTCAGCCAATGGCCAAGGTTTGAATACGGGTGACTCTGGGGTTCCCTCAAATTCCTAGCAGAGTTATTTGTTGGGGGCGGATATTTCTGGGAAGCAAAAGGCGCCACAGGGTAAGGAACCTACCCAACAACCTAGGTGTGCGAATTTCACGTGCCGTAGGGCTTAGTTTGGGATGGGGCTCACCATCACTTGTCGAATCAAACTTTGAGATGGGGCTGAGGTTAGTGAAGGGGGCTTATCGACGCTGCTTAAACAATGTGTTTGGTCCGAAAAATGAGCACAAACGAATCTGAGAACAGAACTAAGGAATGCACCTTACCTCTTGCAAATACGAGGGATCCATGCTTTAAAGAAATTTCCCTCCGAGGGAAAAAATCTTTCTTTATGCACTGCAAAACTCTGATTTTCCTGGAAATAAAATTGAAGCAATTACCTCTTCGGTCGACAAATTTCTAATCTCATAAGCAGATAATTTCCAGCGGTTATCACTTCCTCTTTAGAGAGTTCATCAAAGTTTTAAGCCACTTATGTTAAGTACAGGTCCCAAAAAAGGACAAGTTACTAATAGACGTAAAGCAATTAGTTTTAATTAAAAAAAATTGAGATAATATTAATTATGACAGGAGGATTAATTATGGCGTTGATATTTTTCGAAAACGAGCAAATGCTGAAATTTTAATTTTTAGAGCTTATTTTGAGTAACTAATCATAAAAAAGAGGTGTCCAAAAGAGTAAATAAAAAATTAAAATTCCATCACTAATGATATAACAATGGAAAATTCATATCACTTTTAATAGAGGAGCAATGCCATCTAATTTTGATAATAGAGTGACAGCGGCAATGAAACTTCGGTCTAAGATAATAATCTGTTTAATCACTTTATGTACACGTAATGGTTTTGAATTTAAACAGACATGTACAATTAATTCTTAATTTGTCTACTCTCTATAAAAGCAACATTTAGGAATCAAGGACATTTTAAAATTCCTCCAAAATCTACAATTTCAACTTTTATCAGTTCAATTTCTTTTTAGAAATTTGGCCTCACTGTGTAGGTTATAGATGAGTGCTGTAAAAAAGATATAAATAGAAATTTCCTCGTAAACATTGGCGAAGAATTCGCTGCTATTGCTTTCAGTGAGAGTGGATACATACAATGTTGGTTCAAAAAAATATATTACTCTTTGAGTAAACACTTAATTTTATTAGTTACCCTTTAATCATGCTTATCGCCTTCAAAATACAGCCCTTGGCTGTCAATACAACACTCCAAATTTTCTCTCTAGCTTTCACATACCGCCTAGAACGCTTCTTTCGGGATAGCCTTAAGTCTGCAGTACAGTTTTATTGGATGTCTTAAATAGTTCCAAATAAGCAACCTTTAATGGTGGTTTTCAACTTAGGAAATAGGAAAAAGTCCGCCTGAGCAAGATCCGGAGAGTAGGGTGGCTGGGGGATCACCGGTGAGCTGGTTTTGGCCAAAAACTCGTTAACAAATCAATTATGGGCGTGTTATCGTGATGAATGCACCAAGGTTTGATTTTCTACATTTGTGGTCTCTTCTGGAACATTATGTGTTTTAACCTTCTCATAACCTCTATATAGCGTTGCTCATTCACTGCTTGTCCTCTGGGAACATACGAGGGTCATCCGAAAAGTAGTACCCGTTCGTGAAATAAAGACACAAAAGTCAATATTAACAAACATAAAAAATTTTATTTGAAAGAGGATACTTTAAACTACTTCTCAACATAATCTACAAGCAAATTAAGGCATTTGTCATAACGTGTGACAAGTTTCTGTATTCCTGCTGCATAGTCCTTCGCCGCCAGCTCATTGAGATACGCGAGGGACCCATCTTGCACAAATTTTTGCATAATGCAGATGGTGTTTAACAATTTCATGAACAATTGTTCGAGAAACATTGGGAAAATGCTCACAGATGTCATCAATTGTGACGCGCCGATCGTTCCTCACGAATTCGTCAACTGAGCTCACCAGTTGGTCTGTAATGACAGACGGTCTCTCCGAACGCTCATCGTCGTGTGTGTTCCCCCTCCCCATGTTGAAGTTGCGA
>NW_027287205.1:18824723-19168091 GCF_022747635.1 Hetaerina americana | reverse complement strand
TTTTTTTTTTTTTTTTTTTCTTTTCTCTTGTTTTTTTTTTTTTTCTTTTCTTTCTTTTTTTTTTTTTTTCTTCCTTTTTTTTCTTTTTTTTTCTTTTTTCTTTTTTTTTTTCTTTTTTTTTTTTTTCTTTTCTTTTTTTTTCTTTTTTTCTTTTCTTTTTTTTTTTTTTTTTTTTTTTCTTTTTTTTTTTTTCCTTCTTCTTTTCTTTCTTTTTTTTTTTTTTCTTTTTTTTTTTTTCTTCTTTTTTCTTTTTTCTCTTTTTTTTTTTTCTTTTTTTTTTCTTTTTCTTTTTTTTTTTCTTTTTTTTTCTCTTTTTTCCTTTTTTCTTTTTTCTTTTTTTTTTTTTTTTTCTTTTCTTTTTTCTTTTTTTTTCTTTCTTTTTTTTCTTTTTTTTTTTTTTTTTTTTTCTTTTTTTTTTTTTTTTTTTTTTTTTCTTTTCTTTTTTTTTCTTTTTTTTTTTTTCCTTTTTTTCTTTTTTTTTTTCTTTTTTTTTTTTCTCTTTTTTTTTCTTTTTTTTTTTTTTTTTTTCTTTCTTTTTTTTCTTTTTTTTTCTTTTTTTTTTTTTTTTTTTTTCTTCTTTTTTCTTTTTTTTTTTTTCTTTTTCTTTTTTCTTTTTTTTCTTTTTTTTTTCCTTTTTTTTTTTTTTTTTTCAACTTTGTGAAATTCCACCACTTAAAAAAAATATTGTGACAAAACAAAATGTTATTTTAATGTAAAGTCCAACCGCAAACAAAGAATTTGATTAATAACACTCGAAGGATGTCAGTTGTTTCAACAGTAACTAAAATACGCGTGAATTTTCGTCGACCAGTCAAATTTCTCATTGGCCAGCGTTTTAGTTCCAAATGCGTCAGGAGTATTGCCAATTTCACCAATAAATTCACGGTGAGCATAATTTTACCAATATAAAAAGTCAAAATAGTAGTGTTCGAAAGTAGTTTTTGTAAGTCAGATCCATTAAGCGTAGGTTGACTAATTGTCCTTTCATGCCAAAAAATATGTCATCTATTCGACGGCCTTCACACACACACACACACACACACACATTTATTTATTTATTTACACAATTACGTTGCAATTAGGCAAGTTTCCTGGTGGCAACGGTCAAGTTAGGTCAAAGATATCTCTTACGACGAAAATTACATACGAACACATATCACCTGGATAAAAATATCTCTAGAACTGTCAAATTAAATTAATATTAATTACAGTGACTATAATAAATGGGCGTCTCTTACGGTATATTAAGGCTGGAAATCTCTCTGCTAATGCATTACGGAGTGGATCTCCAAGTTCGACCATTTCAAATTCTTACACCACAGGCTGCTACTTGCGAAGCGCAACACTTCCCGCATTCTTATCCTCACTCCTCGAACTTCCGCGGCACCAAGTGGTCCAACCATGTTGCCGACATGAGGCGACAGCTCGAAAATGAAAGAGTGATGGATCCATGGCCCTTCCTCACATTTTGTCATCGCATCCAAAGCTCTTGAAAATACTTCTTCCCTCGAAGAGCACAGCCTGAAGGCCTTATATTTGATTATTCTAAAAAAAAATACCAACTGTTAATGGATTTTAGATGAAAGCAGTAAATTTAGGATGGGGATTGACCTTTTTTGCCTTCAGATTCACGTAAAAACCAACTGGAGTATTGCTCCTCTGGAAAAGAAATCTTCAAATTTGATGAAATGCGAATTTTGAGACAAAAAAGTGAATTGCGAGTACATTTAATTTTAATGATAACGGTATTCCCTAAAATGTTGTTTATTACCTCATAATATAATTCGTAATAAAATTGAAAAAATTTTAAATAAATAGAAGAAATGAATATCAGCATCTATATGCTTGAAAAATCAGATTTGACATTGAAAATTACTCAAAAACAATATTTGCAAAATATTAATTTTGAATTTCTTATATATTTAAATTTTTTACCTTGCACACATGTTCCCACCAGGCCTTAGACATTTGCGTAAGTAATATAATTATTCTATGTGAACATATTCTAAATGTGTAGGAAAGAGTATGAATAACATATGAATAACATAATAATTTTTCACTTCGCTGTATTAATATTATTTATCAATACAAAGACTCAGTGCTATTATAAGATTTCTGAATGTGTTCACCTTTAAATTATAATAGTATTTAAGGAGATAATAAAACAAATATTATTTTTTGGATAGATATTGTACATATTTAAGTTAGGCGCTATATGTACGACTTCCTTGTATGATACTTGTCCTAGTTTCTTTATTACAATAATTATTTATAATTATTCAATTCTACCTGCATCCAAGAATTGATGTTTCTTCTAATAATGAATTTATACCTATTTCTCAGCGTAACCATCCTATCTTCAGAGAATCCAATTGCTTTCATTTTCTTTTGTCCTCTGCTGGGTGAGATTTCACGTAGCTGTTCTCTCTAAGGAAATGTGATAGAAATTTTATAATTTAAAGGTGAATGTATCACGAAATCTTATAATAGCACTAAGTCTTTGTATTGATAAATAATGTGAATACAGTTAGGTGAAAAATTATTATGTTATTCATACTCTTTCCTACGCATTTAGAATATGTTCAAATATAATAATTATGCCATCTCCTACTCTGGTCTGTAAAAAAGTATTTTATTAGGTACATTCGGCCTGTTAAAACCAAACTTAGGATTGCTTCCTGTGAGAATTGGCGGCTTTATTCAAATGTCTCACCTATTACGCTGGCTCTATAATGATTGCATGACTATTATTCCGCAACTTGAGTCCAGTCACTACAGATTTATCATGCAATGACCTGAGATTATCAACTCTCTATCTATTTTCATTCCTACCAAACAACTTCTCTCTCTTTTATCTCCCTGCCATGTCTTTTCTCCCTCAGTGAAATCGAGAATCAATGACAACTCTGACTCACTCTCCTACCTATCACTATCCTATCCTGATTCATCATCCACTACCTGCACCAGAGCAATACGATACATCGATAGGATACGATTTGTGCGTGGTATTCATTTATGACTTCTATCCTTCCTATGCACACACCTTCGTGCACTCAAATCTGTCGAAATCCTTCTTTAATCCCATATACAAACAGATACATTCATATTTCTTTGATCATTTTCCGCATTTGCAATTAAGACCCCAACCCTTTTAGCCCTCACTGGGTATGTTCCTTTTCTGGGGATGAGCATCTGTTATATCAAAGGTTTCTGAGCAATATTTTCTCACTTACACTGGTCCATTAAGTCTTCCTTTAATTTATACTTGAACAAAATAGCTTTTTCAATTTGAGGAGTATAATAATAAGTTTATGAAACGTTTTCATTTGAATGAATAGATGCGCAAAAACCCACTGCGGTGACATTACTCTCAAACATTCCCGAAACTAGGTTGTACCTGTTTGATGGCATCGCAAAGCAGTTCCAGCAAGTGACAGGTTCTCATTTTTTGGTCTTGTCATTGGGCAAATGCCTGGTCCGCATACGGGAAGCTCCTTGAAACCCTACGCAAAAAGATTTCGTTTGATGTGAAACTTTTCATCACAAACCGGTGCACAAAACCATCCCAGTGTTTAAATGATACCGTGAATAATTTTTAATTATGGGTTTCGGAGTCAAACTTAACATAGAATGACAAATTGAGGGAAAATTTTCGGCAATGGAAAAATGACACACACAAACATTTCGGGACGAATTGCGGCAAAGAAATGAGACCTGTCAACCTTACCTCAACCAATATGCTATACTGAGTGTGAAAAAAACACAAAAAAAGAAGATTAATTGTATTGAAAAAGAAAAGGCTGTATTTCTCCACCAAGATTATTCAACATAAAACCTTAAGAGAGGCATTGAAGGAAGCAGAACGAATTAAAGCAATTTAGTATAACGGGAATGAAAATTTCGCGTGTTCCGATTCAAAGATAGCGCCGTAGTTTGTAGCGGAGAATCGAGAAGAAAAAATAAACATTCTCGGGTGCTGAACTACTTGAAAGATGTGGAATGAAAATGAATCGGATTAACCTGATATTCTTAGTGGTGGAATAGGGAAGCTGGAAGCGTATGCTGCTCCACGGGGTGAGAGGTTTCAGCCAGTTTAATATTCCACCGGCCTCATAAAGAGCATGGGAGGGATATGAGAGCCTAAGACGATTTCAAACGCAGAAAAGAGAAATCTGTGAAGGCGTGCATGATGAACAACTGCTTTTTCCCAAAGTGGATAGGAATAGGGAGAAGGACGTGAAAAAAAGGTGTGTGGACCGGTGGATCGGTGTTGGATATTAACCATCGGGAAAAGCAGACCGAAGAGCAAAAGGAAAATTCATAGCCTGGTTCTGGAGACAGACACCGAAGATCGAATGGGCGGATAAAATGATAAATGTGAAAGTGTACCAAAAAGCTGAGGAGGAAAAGACGCCGCTTTAACTTGGAAAGAAGAACCCGGTAGCTTGGACACATCTCAAGAGTCAATATGCATATTTTTAAAAATTAAAGTAAGAAAAATTCGTTTAAGACAATGGGATTCTTAAGTATTTTCAATTAATTGAAAAAAATAATAAATTTCTTTGATTCTTTGGATCTCCTTCGTCGCAATTTATTTAATTTAAAGCGAGGTGAAGTAACTGCCGTTCTTTAGCTACAAAACTTATTTAAATGTCTACTAAGTAAACCTTATATGTGTACTCTGTTCTGGAAACTACTGTTATAATCTAGCGTGCAAATCTTCCGAACTCAGATGAACGTCTTGTAGCTTGTAGGTTCTATAGCAATGTATACATTTTACCATGCAAATCGTAGGCAATTGTCTCTAATAAATTCCTTAATCATATCAAATTAGATATGATGGATTAGTGTGTATAGCGTTCAACTACTGACCGGAGGCTCCTTGCTTTCAATCTCCGGAAGAGGCCATGCCATATCACGATCTAAGAAAACCAGTGGTACTACTTCCCTGTTCCCAGGACTTCATAACCAGAGCCAAATGTTGGGAAAGGGGAAAGAACCCTCCTGCCTAGCCTCTTAATGTGCGAATTCCAGTCAGCCTATGATATATCGCGGGTCAAGTTCTACCCTCACCTACCAAAGTTCACCATTATGTTGATTACGTTGGTAACATTGGAGTTTGAAATACGATCTCTGAATTTTTTTTATAAAGAACCTCATCTGGCGGAAATAGCGAAACCTTGCTTGTAATGACTGAGGTAGGGGGTATTAACTGTTCTTGGTCTATCTTTCAGGAATGATACGTCAGTCGTAATTTGTCTGCACACCTCGAGGAAATGAGAATTATAACATGGCCACAGTTTTTGGGGGGAAATAAGCAGGAAGTCCGCGGCCCGCCTGTGAAGTGGGGCCGATCTCGGAGCGCCGGCGGTCCACTGAGATTCCAGACCAATTAGTTAAATTTATTTACGGCCGGTGGCGACACCACGCGGTCCAAAAAGGGGGTTCCTCCACCTGCTCAGCGGTCCGGAATGTGTCGCCTGTCGCGCTGGGCAGCTGTTGGACACCGACACGCAACCCCTGCCCCCCCCTACCTCCCTCCTCACCCGTCTTACCCTCCCCCATTCCCCTCCCTCATTCCTGGATCCGCATTCCTCGGCACGGGGATCTCGTAGGACCAGAACGGACGCGAAATAAATTTGCTCCGAGACAAAAGACGACGCTCTTCGCGCAAGATGGAGGGTGGTAGACGCACTTGGTGCCCAGAGGGGGGAGGGATGAATCTGACGCCGGGATCTCGTGCGGATTCGAAACCATCCTTCAGAGTTTTAATTGCAGCGCGGCAGAATCCGATCGCATCACTCTCAAGTGGTCTGCGTGGTTTCCATATGGAAAGGTCGAGAGTTCGAATCCCTTTCGCTCCGTAAGATAGAGGATGGAAAAGTTTTCGCATGGAGGTGTGTGGCTGGAGGCGCGGTGCGAGTTATTTAATGTACAGATCGCCCTTAAAGAAGTTTTCTTTCATTGGGCAGGTTGCAAATAAATTTAATGAAAAACTAATAAGTCGGTTTTACTTAGCTTTGGTTAGGCCAAATTAAGAATGCTCACCAAGTAATCTGGATCCATGGGAGAAAACGGTAATTGAAGAATTGGACAAGGTTCAAAGAAGAATAACTATGTTTTTTTAAGATTTGCTACGATAAGCGAGTAAGCGTGGCGGGTATGTTGGAGGAATTATGTTGAAAGTCCCTTGATTCTAGAAGGGACCAGGGAAGATACCGTTAGAAAGGTTAAGGACACCTGCGCTTTGTTGTGACACTGATGGAATTATTTAAGCCCAGAATTAAATTGGTAGATTCGACAACCGAGATAATATAAGAGGGACATACACCATCACAGACAGAGTCATGTTCTTGTGCTTGCCTCACGCTATGGGCAATGATAACATAGTCGACCCCAAGAGCCCGAAAACTTAATTAACGTAAATATTATAATTTAATTCATTACGTCGATAGCTCAAAGATATTCAAAGTATGTAATCTATGCATATATTGGTTTGATGAGTAAGGATATTATTAAAGTAAGGGAGTCCACTTATTTAGGAGTTATTTTAGTCAATGTCCCAAAATTTCCACAAAATAATTTGAATGTATTGTTTTAAAAACCCAAAGATAAACTCTAAGATACTGCGGGAGATGCCGTGACAGTAATTTTACCTGAGTTATCCGCTAAACTTGAATTACAATGCAACAATTTCTGAGTGTAAAAATTATTCTATCCCAGTCAAGGCTTATGATTTTCACACTCTGAAATTGCTAAAGATGATCGCCCAAGATGATAAGATTCGGATTGGATAATTAAAATGTATAGATATTGCAGAGGTATTATTAGATTACTAAAAATATGCATTATATTAAAATAAATTGATTTAAGAGACTGCGTTGATGATACTGGATGTGATGTTAAATACAAACATGTTAGATATAAATGAATTGGAAGGAGATCTCTTCAGCAGTGATGTTGAAAATATAGTATTACCCCCATCGTACTACAGTAGGAGAGATCATGCTAGTAAAATTAGAGAAATTAAGTGTAGAACAGCTAGATATAAGATGTGATTTTTTCCACGAACAACAGGGGTTCATGATAACATTGTTCAACCGAGGTAGGGTTATGTTCGGTTAAAATTATTCTGGGATGTACTCACCCCAGTAGGGCGAAAAGCTCTTAGTTGTATAAAAATTGCAAAGAATTACATTTTAATTTAACATTTTTTCGAGTTAATTCCTATTTTTTCTAGTACATCCATCTCCAAAACCTTTGTTACCATAGGTAACACGATTCTGAGCAAATACCAATTGTCTTTTCGCTCAATTTCATTAAGCACCGAAAAAAGTTGAGTGGACAGATACATTGGTGTTTTCACTTCAGTGATAATGGACTTCCACAAAGTTAAGCCTAAAAATATCAAAACACCGTGATTTTGGCTGCACAATCAGTGTTTTCAAAGTGAGATTTCGGATTTTATATCAGAACACCTTTAATGTAGTGGTATTTAGGGGAGGCGACCGACATCTGAGGTAATTTGCGCTTTTAGGAAAGGAATAAGGGTGGAAAGAAAACCGGTGTCGGCATTAGCCTACTCTTAACGAAAGGCGCCAAGGGGTCCGCAGCTTAACGTCCCATCCGACGGACGGCGTACTCACTCAAAGTGCCCTCCACAAAGTACCTAAAGTAGGGATGGGGATACCACTAAAAATATTCAACACCGCCGGGATTTAAACCCGGGCCTTCTGCGTGGGAAGCCAGTAGCCCGCACCATCTCGATCCCCGAAACACCTTTAATGCTTACTCCTTATTTTAGAAAACGATCTGCTTGTTTGTCCTTTATGCACCGTGTTATGCGTCACTTCAGGTTAAGCCATGTTTGGCTACCCCTTGTCGAGAAATTCTCTCTTTTTTCTTGACCATTTTTCAGGAGTCGATGTAAGTTCAGAGGGGGTGTAAAGCACTGCTCTACGGGACCAAAAGGTTAAGGTTGATGAGTTTTTCTGATAAATAATAAAAAAATGGATGTTTTATTGGCGTCTGAGAGGATATTTTGTGAAGGCACTAATGATGCCTTGGGTTTTGAAGAGGCAATAAAATGTGTTGTCAAAAGAAAAGGACTAATCAAATAAGTGAATACGTTTGTCAGCTTATTGACAACTATTTATTCTGAGTACGGATTTAAAATACGTGTACTCACTGAACACTCTATTCAGTCTCTTTAGACCTGAGACTGAAGAAATTATCGCCCTGAGTGACAAGTTTCCTTACTGAAGTTTTGGCAAGCGTTCTAACGCCGTATAGGGATTAGCTCGGGAAGGAGGCCTACCCCTTACTACTGAACTAGTTGGAAAAGAAAATACTTTGTTCTTCAACATATATATTACTATGCACGACCTAAGTTTCAAATTACCAAGTCATTACCAGCACATACACCTGAAAGTCGAAACCCAGGTCGTGCATAAAAAAATAAATATGGAAAAATGAAGTATTTTCTTATCCGATATGAATCACTTCGACAAAGTGACGCCTAAAACCATTCTTTTTACTAAACTAGTCTCTGAGGAGATTACTTTCGCGGTAATTGTAAGTGATTGAACCAGTGCTTACATTCTCTGTTGTAGTTCGCATTTAAAAATTATGTTACTCCACTCTTTCTATCCTTACCTCATAATTTTTCACTCAACGGCGAGGCATCGCGCAATATTAATGAGTGATAGGCAAAACGACATTTGAGCTCACTAGTGTTCGAATCGGCACAACCTTCCGACCGATGGCTGTGCCCCGACCAACGGCGTGAAACATTTGCAGACGAGGGGTTGGCGTCGAATTACTCAAGTTTCCGGTTGGAACAGCAGGAAAAAACAAACACAACCACACACACAGGTAGGGTGAAAATAAATGACCACCGAAAGAAACAATTTCATGGGTGAGAGAAAGAGAGAAAGGGGTGCGGTGGGTAACTTTCCACCCGAATAAAAATGTCCGACAAAATGTTCTGATTAATTGTTTTGTTAATGTTTCACTAGAGGGGAGAGTTCTTAGCTTATCACTTGCACGCTGGGTAAAGTTAAGGGCATGATGAAGAAGGAAGTAATTAGTAAAAAAAGCGAAAGTCCATAGGGATTGAATAGGAGAGGCTTGTGGCAGGAAACGAATTTCGTCTTTCCTTGTCGTCTTACTCGTTGCTTCAGCTTCGATCTTAGTCTGACCAAATGTTATTTATTAGACGATTGATATACGATGTGGATAAAAGGTTACTCGAGTAATTTTTAGGTGGAATCCTTAAACTACCTTGAATTTATTTTAGAGATGCTTCAAGTTCCTCAAGATTTAAATGAGGTTTTGCCTCCACTGTAATTTTCTTTAACCTCATTAAGAGCTTAACCGGACGAGTTGAGTCCAGTGCACCCACAGCAGTTTTGAAATTATTACTGTCATGGAACTTAACGGAAAACTTCACGTAAAATCGAACTCACTCCTAGCTTTATTCCCCTTATAGTCATTCATTGGAGAGATCGAAATTCAACAGTAATACTTGAACAAAATTGCAAGTTTCATTACAATTTAGGTAAGATGATACATTCAATGGTTGATCAGTATGGACTTCAAACAATTCTTATACAAACGACTTACTTCACTGTTAATTAGGTACAAAATTTACATAGGTGTTGCACCGCTTTGTAATATTTTAAGGAAGGCCAAATTTGTGTATCTTTTTCTATTTATTCAAATTGATCTGCATGACATGTAATATATTTTTCTCCATTAAAAGGCTCACTGGTATATATTAAATTATTCGAAAAACCAGAAGAAGGCCTTAGAATGTGAGGTTGAACTACACGTCTATCTACTGATCCCAGGAATATTCTTTTAGCATAAAAATGAACAATGTTCCAATTTAGATCAAAATTTATTCATAAGATAAATACTATGACATCACTTACCTGCCACCTTATAACTAAATTATCATTTCTAACTCCATACTTGCTAAAAAAAATGTCCTTACTAAGATTCATATTCTCCCTAATTATTTCGGATTCACAGTACTAACTCTAAAAGGATAAGAAAAAACACCGCGGTAAAATATTTGGGTTTGGGATCTGCGATTACTTGTCAAGATACCATTATTTAATGAAGGCATCGGGGCACCGAGACAATTACAATTTAATTAATTTTTAGATCATTAACTATTTTGGTGATAAGTGCATCGACCAAATATAAATACTTTGACAAAGAATAAATATCTTGTATAGCAAGATGTATGGCAGGAAATTATAACTGTCAGCATACGATGTAAAATAAAAATATCCGAAGTTAGAAACCAGATTTCTTAAATTCTACCTCAGGGATTCCAGGGTTCTGATAAACCGTTTCCAGTAAATGTGGTATCATGGCAATAAACGGAATTCTTTCGATGGTTTCGCCAGCACAGGATGAATGAACAAGAATGTTGTATCTCTCCATGACTAAGAAATGCCCTAACTGATCTTAAAAACCTGGTTATGGCCAATAAAAAAGAAAATATCACAATAACGGTCGTAGTGATGACCCTTATAATTTTTACTCCATTCCACGAAATATAACAATATGCTTGGCGAACTGAAGTATTTTTCTAAAAAAATTTACAATGCAATGCAGAGCGCCTGGGTACATAGCCACGTCAATATAAGGCCAATTTACTCTAAAATATCGACTAATCAGTAAAAGATGGATCTCCTTTGAAAGTTTTTACATGAGTCCCTTTTCTCAAATTGAATGCATCATTAATTTGTTCACCAGTGCTATTAATATAATAAATCCATTAGCGTGACCACTTGGAAGTGGTTTGCATTGCTTACATTCCTTCAAATGATTATCTCGAGTCTGAGATAAAAAAGTACGTAAATATATCGGGAATGTGCTAAAGGGGACCTTAATTTAATTTCTCAAAATCAATTTCATCTCGTATGATTAATCTACGGATTAATTGCATTAACGAACTTATTTGAGAGAGAATTTATAAATTAACGGTAGTATCAAAAATTTTTTTAGATATTATTATTCTGATGTTATGAAAACGTTTTATGAATACATACAGTCCTGAATTTCACCCCATGAACAACATACTTAAGGTGGTGGAAGAGCTTGTGCGTTCTTATGATTCCTAGTCTGCTGGAGGGAGCAATAATACTTTCTCCTGGTGGGGGGTCACCAAGGAGTTGAAGAGTAGGAGCCAGGCGAAAGGTAGTCCGCCCCTCTGTGCCTCATTGAGGCGAATGCAAAGGAGTATGACCCCCAAAGGGGCGACTATTGAGTGATGGTGTCACATTAAAAACACTATTGAGGAAGGAAACGGGAAATGACCTCAATTGTTCCTCCAAAGAAATGATGATAGGTACAAGTATGGAAATGGCTTCTGGCAGTAACGAGACGGCATCGGTGTCCGGTATGTCGTGCCCGGCAACGGGAGAGGCAAGGCATCCGTGGTCGTAAACACTAGTATTCCTTGAGAAGAAAAATTGAATGCAGAAGCACAAAATCTGAGACGACCGAACAAGTTAGAAAGAGATTTTGAATGCTTGAACATGGTTGCGGGGAGGGAAATCAGGAAATACATTTGTGCCGTGCGATGTGAGATTAAGAGAGAACGGTGATTATAGAAGCGTGTTAATAATAGAGTAATATACGAGTATATATAGAGTATAACGGAAGGGAAGAGAGGCAGTGAGTGGTGATAATATAACTGACAAAAATATAGAAAGAAACGTCATGGACAGAAACCAAGTGAATCATAGACTACTGTTAGTAGAAGTAAAAACCTATAAAACGAACTCGGTCATTATTCAGGCCTGCATGGCAACGAGCAAGCATAGGGAGGAAGAGGTGGACAGAATTTATAAACAACTAGTGTAAATATTTATTAGTGATATGGGATTGGGGCGTGTCGTTTGGCCAAGGAAGAGATTGTAGTTAGGAAGGGAACTACGGTTTAGTAACTAGGATTGAGCGCCGGAAGAATTCAAATAAGTTCTCCAGGAGACAGTGTTTACTCTCAACTATCACTTGGTTTAAACAACACAGGAGGCGTAGACATACAAGATATACAGGACGGATATACTGTACATGACAGTATGACAGATATGCGGGACAGATATACTGTACATGAAAAGTGCGATGCGATTTAGCACGATATCATTTGGAAATTATTATCGTTAGGTTTACTTATAGTAGCAGCAGTTTCCCGGGAGCGAATGAGAATATAGATCCTGATTTTGCACTAATGGAATGCCACGTCGAATTTAAAAGGATAAAGGAAGAAAGACGTATGAGGAACATGAATGTAGAAGGATTAACCAGGACGAAATTAAATAAGTACGCGGTGACAGTAAAATAATTTCTGAATGGGGACACGGAGACAGATGCAGTGGAAGAAAGATAGGATCATGTCGACAAAAGGGAAATCGAAAGCCTCAAACTAAAGCATAGGATCGTTCAATAACAAAAGTACAACAAAACCAAACCCTACAGATGAGATGACTCAGAAGACAGACCAGATAACGAAATGGAAGAATTTAAACTCAGGTAGAAGAATTTTCGAATAATTGAATACAAAGTGATAAATAGGAAACTGAGACGGAAAGCTAATAGAGCAAAAGGAACATGATGGAAGACGCAATGCGAGGATGTGGAAAGTTTTGAAAGAAAGAGTAAAATTGGTATAACGTAAATGGCAGGCTTTTAAGTGAGGGTCAGTGCTAGAGATACATACAATAGTTCTCTTAATATGGATCTAATAGCATCGGACGGACTATTTCACAAGAGATTCGATAATAATAAGAAAATGATCCCCGTTAAATATGCAGGCAACCGTAATGTCAGAGAAGCATTATCATTGCTGCCACGACAAGAAAACATATCTGTATTAGTAGTTAATGGTCGAAGTTTAAAAGAAGTTTCAGAATATCATCACCTTTTTCAAAGAACAGGAGCAGATATCATTATTAGAACATTAAGCTGGTTAATCACTGATATCGCCGTCGGTGAAAGTTTCACAAAATTCTTTTCCGTTTACAGATACGAAAGAGGAAATAGAAGCGGGGCAGTCTCCTAATTGCAGTTAAAAATTCTTGCATCAAAAGGGCTGTGGCAATTCCAAGTAACAGTTTGGAGAGCGTATGGTGCTCAACTAAAAGTCCTGAATCCAAAAGAATTTATATATACGCATTTTACAGGCCGCTGGATGACAGATAATTCAATAGTAGAAATAGATCAACAAATCAAAGGTTTCTTATCCCAATACAACGATCGCGACATTATAATCGGTGGAGATTTCAATGTCCCATATATTGAAATGGAGCACATATAGTTAGTTTTAAAACGGGGCGTGAAGACAAAGATACCTGCGAATCGCTATTGAATTCTATTAAGTTGAACTCATTGCGTCAACTTGTCACTTCACCAACTTGGGGTGGCAATATTCTTGATTTTTTTAGCTGTGAACTTACCCGAAAAAGGATTAAATATGGAAACTATTAAAAGCATTAGCAACTACAGAGCAGTGAAAGCTAAGTTTTTGCTTCATGGGGTCCTAAATAAGAAGCCTAAAATGAAAATTTGCTTGTTCCAAGAAGGGAGCTACAATGAACTAAAGTGTGTGATACAGAATCAATTTGCTAGTTTTAAGAAAGATAGCAATCCCCGAAATATTGGGGATACCTGAAATCACTTACTTGAGATCACGCGCTCAGCGGTCAACACGTTCATTCCCAGTAAATTTATAAAGGATAACACGGAACCCCTGAATGTACAGAGCGAATGTTAGAATGGCACTGCGACGTCAAGAGCTATGTCATGCCAAAATGAAAAATATTGGGGATGATATCTCCAGCGACGAAAGGAATGAGATCATTTAATCATAAGATATCTAGGGCGAATGCCAAGAATGAATTTCGGAAAGCGTTAAGCGAACTCAAAAGGAATAGATTAGCGGAAAATTTGAAAAAGAATCCAAGAGCATTATAATCGTACTTCAGAGAGGTTCAGGGAAATAATTCAACTGGTAATTTACTCAAAAATGAAAAAAGCGAAAGAGTAACCAACAGTTTGGAATAGTCTAACTAGTTAAATTCCTTTTTTCAAGCGTCTTCCCCAATGTCTCACTGAGTCTCACTTATAACTTGCCAAATCGAGCCCGCTAACCGATACCCAAAATTGAAATCACATATTTATAATGAAATAGAACGTTTGCTGAAAAATATTAAGCCTAATAAATCCTCAGGGCTCGATCAAATACACCCTTGTATATTTAAGGACCTAGCGTTGGTCACTACGCTGTGTCTAGAAATCATGTTCAAGGAATCGCTAGTAGATCACAAGGTTCCCAGTGACTGGAAAACTGCTAACATAACATCTATATTTAAATACGGAAAAGAGGAACCGGGCAATCACAGAATTTATCTCACACCCATATCATGCAAGCTCATGGGACATCTAGTTAGCTGTTAGTTCGAATGTGACACACTTCGATAGTCAGGAGTTATTGATGAAAAATCAACACGGTTTTTGAAATGGTAAATCCCGAGAGATATCACTTTCGCTTTTCGTTCATGGTATCCTTATTTCGGGAGAGAGAAATGCTCCAGTGGACATGGTTTTCCTACATTTCAAAAAGGCTTTCGACAAAGAACCTATTAGCGAACTACTTACAAAGCTAGATAGTCGTATGGTATAGATAAAAATATCCTGTGCAAGATTGTAAACCTATTGAATAGTAAGGTACAAAGAGTCTGTAAATGGTGTTAGGTCTAATGCAGTGGAGGCTACTTCAGGGGTTCCCCAGGGAAATGTTATCGGACCTCTTTTATTCCTACTTACGTTAATTACATTTACTCCATACTTCTTAGTAAGAAATCGTTTATTTTCTGGCGATGCAGTCGTATACAAAATTATTCGTAATCAAAATGATAAATTAGGTTAAACCTAAAATATATTGACCTAAATGATAAACAATGCCGGTTCGGCACGTGGAATTTGAAATGAAACTTAAAAAGAAGTGCGTAGTGATGAATTTTTAGAAAAAGGGCAATCCCCTCTCAAACGCCAACTGTATCAGGAACACCGAAATGGAAAGTGAAGACTCGATTTGGCGTTACCCTCACTCACGACCTCTCCTGGATGAAACACATGGGGGAAAATGTGGGCATGGTAACAAAAAATTAGGATTCATTATTAGAGTTTTGGGGAAATATTATGAAAGGGTCAAAGAGAAATATCATATTTCGCTCGTTAGGGCTCGTTTAGAATATGCTGCCAGTATATGGAATCCTCATGAAGTTGAATTGATTACCGAATGGGATCGCGCGCAGCTAAAAGAGCCAGATTTGTAAAACATTGTCATGGGAAACTGAGTAGCGTATCGAAATTATTAGAGGAACTTGTTTCGGAATCACTCACAGAGCGAAGGTTCACTTAAAAATTAAATCAGTTGCATAAATTGGAATGATGTCTCTTTTGCAATGATTTTGAAAATGTATTAGTAGCCCCATCGTACTATGATAGGAGAGTTATTTTCGAAGAAATTTGAGAGATTAAGTGTAGAACAGATAAATTGAAGTTGTCATTTTTCTCACAGCCGTATATGGGATCAGACTAAAATTACCATTGTCCGATCGCGCCAGGAGGGAAAAGTGTTTTCGGTGAAAGGCAGTCTGGGATGTTATCACCCCCCGCCACACACATTAGCGGGGGCTTGTAGAGTACTAAATGAAACTAAAAAAATAAATAGGCAGTGACAACAATGTGAGGAGGAAAGAAGGGAAAATACGTGAAAACAATCGAAGAAAAGTCAGGGAAGTTATTAATTGAACCAGGAAAAACTCAAAGAGATGAAAGAATACTTAGATTTACATGTATGGTGAAGCTATTCGGCCAGCAAGTTTAGAAAAAGAGGAAAATAATGATATAGATGGAGATTGCTTAGGTCCAGACATACTTGATAGCGAGATAGAAAAGGTATTATGGGAATTCAAATCAAATAGGTACCTGGGAGCAGACAACATTCTCGTGGAACTCCTAAAAAGTTTTGGACGAGAATGGACTAATTCTTAGCATCCATGAGGGAGAAATCTGGCCAGAAGACTTCGCCAGATCAGTGTTAGTTCGTATTCTAAAGAAGGGAAAGGCATGCATCTTTGATGACTACTGAAATATAGGTATGCTTTTACAGGTACTTATTGCAAATTTATTATTATTATTGCAGATACTTATTTGCAGGAAATTGATTCTCGGGATCATCAATAAGACGATGGACAATAGGGAAAATGATTGGATAGGGGACGATCAGTTTGGGCAGAAAAAGGGGAGTGGGATAACAATCAAGAAAAGCAAATTAGAAAATCAATATTAAAGGCATGGAATTAGAGTTAATCTAAGCAACACAAGGGTTAAAGAAAAGAAAACAAAATATAAGATAGGAGCACTCTTGCGCATGGAATAGGCTGGTAATGTGCGAATATCCGAGTTACTCACGTTCTCGGGGTGCGTTGGGAGAATATCAATATTTTCCATCTTGAACAATTTTTGAATACCCTACCCTGGTTACTTCACATGGCGACACCCATACCCTCCATGGCTTCCCTCCCCACACACCCTTCGCCCTCCCCTTAAATCCTTCCATGCCATTTCCCGCACCTTCCCCCATCTCCTTGACCCCATCTTCCCCTCCGAGCCCCTCTCTACCACCCCTTCCCTCGACCCCAGATTCTACCCTACCGCGAGGCACCCCTTTCGACGTTTTCCGTATCCACCGAGGCGTGGCGCTCGGGTGGGGTTGTGCTGGGGCTAGGGGGTGGCAATTTGAGATTCAAATAAGAAGAGCCAGAAAGCCGTTAAAGAAGAGCAATGGGTGCCCCCAGAGGGAGAGGGTGGCACATCACCGTGGGGTTCGAAGTACCCCTTCTCTTCTCATCCTCCCTCCCATCCCGACTATATCGCAGGCGCAGAGGTCGGCGCATCCAGCAGCCGAGAATACTTCTGGAATACCCCCCGCATTATTTCCCTCACTCGTCACTCCGTTCTTTCACGGATTTAAAATGTTGGCAAGTTGAAATCCGGAGCAATAAAGGTTGACTTGTATTATGCATCCGCTCTCTCCCATTGCTTCTCTCCAACACTCAAATTCTGCCTGTCTCTCACTCTCTCTCTCTCTTTCAAACCTGTATGTTTCTGTAACCTGTAAATTTATAGGCTCCACTTTTGTGTATACATTTTTTTACTCTCCAGGCAAGTCTTCCTGTATAGTATGTTGGAATGAATTAAAATATATTGTTTAATAATTTTTCAACGCTTACCCAGTTTAGGGTACTTAAATGTTTTGAACTGTTTACTGAATTTGCCTACGTTGTGCTGTACTATTTATTACTTTGATGTGCGGGCCTTGAATGCTTCGGTGTTTTACTTTTGGTAATGAATTTACCATGACATGAGAGATTTATTTCTTATTTTTTTATATTACTTCTGGGTGTTTATCTGTCTCATATGCAGAGTTACTTTGTTGTATAAAATTGTTCTCGTGGGATAACCTAGCCTATGCTACTCCAATCTATTCCTCCAAACACGAATGGAGTAAGCAATGCAAGACTTTTACAAAGGATTTAGGTCTATGAGATTACTATTCAGAATAATAAATTAGAGCCACCTATAGAATTGACAGATTATAGTAAATAGAAAGAATATGTAGACTTCAGCTCTGGTATTTAAATACTACCTCTATCAATTCTTCTGTCAACTAACCCTTTAATGCCTACATTTTTTTACCTTTGATATCAGTAATTATTAGTTGCAAGCATCTCATGTACACGGTTTTCTACAGTTCTTTCCACTTAGTGGTCCCTTGACGAGTCTCTTTATCATCCATCTCCATCGCCATCAATCCATCCATCTCCATACCATCGCGACTCTGTGTGTGCCTGATAAAGTTATCCTTTCTCCTACTTTTCGCAATTACTTATGATCTCTACTACATGTGAAATGTAACATTAATTTCTGTTTACGGATATCCTCTGTTTTTTGACTGAATAAATAAATAATCATCATCCCAAATGGACAACCCTGATCTGGATTATAAACATGATCTAACTAATGTATAAACCCTAGTAAGAATCTCATTTGCACATCTTCGCTTGATTTACTTGACATTACATGGTCACGAGTCAAATTTTCATTACAAAAAGCTCACATATTTTTTCTAAATTTAAATATCAATGGTAGCTCATCTGTTTGAGTAACTATAAAGTCCTTTGTCAAACGGGAATATCTTATTCTGATGCCGAGTAATTTTCAAAAGGATTAATTAGAAGTATAATGTTTCAAACTTAGGTCGATAATTTTTCAAAGGACGTGGAACATAAGGGGGGGGGCACGGAACACCGTTCTGTTCAATTTTTTTCATTTCGGAACATTTTTAGGAATATCCGACAGTCTTTTTTATCAATGGATACATCTGAGCTGATGAAGACCTCATATCGGCAGCAGTTTCATATTGTGATTTTCTTAAGACATTCCACTCCTTCAGTAAATCATAGAAGTTACAATTTTCTTATTTAAAAGGGGGAATATGTTTCAAAAATGTTTCTTAACCACGATTAGTTTTTAAGATTATGACCGCTCTCCCTATTTAGCGTTATGACTCTCGTGAAATCTTCTTCCTCCACTTGTCCCCGTGTGTGTTTGAATTCACATTCATGCGAACACTCATAATAATATTTTTAGCGAAAGAAAAAGGAAGAAGGCAGGCGAAATTACCCTCTGTTAAAATTTTCAAGACGTTAGCATTAATACTAAGGCTACCAGTCTCGAGAAAGGCAATTGTCCCGTAGAAGGAAACGAGGAATATGTTTTCTGATGCGTACTCTTGAATTTTTATCCCAATATCGTTCGGAGATGAAAGTTTACTAGATTACCAAGAGTCTTCCTACTGCTGTATATGGTTCCATGATGGACAGATACAGGTTTTTGGACCTGGAAACTGACTGAGTACCGTCGACGTTTATCCCACCGCTTGCTCAGGGGTACGAGTGTTAATTGAACGTGGCTCAATGTTTTATTGGGATATAAGTGACACGTGATGTTTAATCCTGGATACCGATACGGTGGGTCATATTTATAAATCGTAACGGAAGCTTCGAAATGTGGTATTTCCGGTTATCATAAGCCTCACGCGACGAAGATTTCGCGCGAAGTGCTGTGGTGCGTGTTGTGCGTCTTCCTTCTCTCCCAACAATCGCCAGGAATCCCAATGCTCTGCCGTCGAGCTCCTCCCGTTGCCCGTGGGAGCCGATAGATGGCAGGGCACGTCCAGTCGGACGAGGTCGACTACCGACTCTTAGCCGCGAACCTCCCCTTCGTCCGAGTGGTGATGTGGGCTGGTAGGGGGCTGGAAGAGGGAGGGAGAAAGAAGGCCAACCACCCACCCACCCCCTCCTTCTCCCTCCAGACTGCATTTGCTGTTCGATGCAAGCAACAGTAGGATTCCTTCCCTCCCCACTCCATCAATATTCCCTTTCGGGATCGGATTATTGCCACCTCAGCGGGTGAATCGACTTCCCACTCCGGCGGCCCGGCTGAAACTCCCGCCTCGGAGATGGATGGACTCAGCGTGATTCTAAATCCTCCCTTCGTCTGCGTCTTATCATTTCATTCGTCGCGGGGGCGTATGGCAGGGAACCAATAGTTGTAGAGTGTTTAGTTGATTTCTGCAGATTTTAAACTCGCGTAGTTTCTGACGTGATGGCTACTACTGTTGTACTCTCGAACTGTGCGAGTGATATTCCTTGTTCCTATCTCTTCGGCAGGCAGCTTCCCCTCCAAACCTTTCTGTGGCCTTGCCCACCAATGTAATACGGCGACAGGCTTAATCCCTTTTTGTTAGAGTGAACTCTGATAACTTCCATTTTTATATTAGTTTAGCCGGGCTTGATAACTTCGTGATTCTAGTGGCAACCAAGTTAGACTTCCACATGATAAGCTGACACTTTTTGTTCACTCATGACGATTTTTCACGAAATGTGTTATCCTTTGAATAAGTCTATATGATATTAATTTTCCAATATCGCCCGCGGTTAAAAGAAATGTCGTGGTGCCGACGATATTTCAAATTTAATTTTGAGCATACTTCCCCGTATGAAACGCATACGGTAGTGCTCCTCAATTTTTTTCTATTAATATTCCACATAAGTGATTTATTTCAATAGTATGCACATAGTTAATAAACAATTTTTAATAGTTTTTCCGCACAATTGTTTAAGCTATCGTGAGAAAACGAAATTTGAGTATGACATTACAAATTTTATATATATATATATATATATATATATATATATATATATATATATATATATATATATATATATATATATATATATATACCATATATAAACCATAAACACAGTAATCAACCCGAAGGTCTGTTTAGTAGGTGGTGGTAGAGTTCACCCAGTACTAAGTCCTATACGGCGTGCGAAATTCACACATCAGGGTGAGGGAGCCAGTTCCTTTCCCTGTGCCGCTTATGGTTTCCCAGGAAGATCTGGTACCCGAAAAATCACTTTAGCTTGGGTGGAGCTGCAGGTGCCCAGAGTGCCTTGCCCTGGAATCGAACCCTCCGGTCAGTAGTCCAACGCTCTACCCCCTGGACTACCGCGACCCATATATTTATATATATATGTTGTTTTTCTATGTTTCCCAAGCTATGTTGTTTTTCGGGTAACAGGTCTCCCTGGGAATCCATAACCGGCACAGGGAAAGGAACTGTCCCCCCTACCCTGATGTGTGAATTTCACACGCCGTGTATAAGTTCCATAAAGGCCGACGGGAAATTGCCGCCACGCTTTCACTTGAATGGAAATGAATTTGATGTTTTTCTGTTCTATGAAATTTTGCGAATAATTTTCGAATATCACCTCTTAACAAAACCGATGGAGTCAAGCTCCATGCATCCTAAAAATCCTAGTTATTACAAGCCCTATTTTGTTAGCAATTTTAAGCATCTTTTTCCTGACTTACCGGTTGATGATACGTTGAATAATGTGCCCACAAGCTAACTCACATTCATGAATTCCATCCCGGCAACGGACGATGTAGTACTATGTTAAATTTCTGCATTTGCCAAGTTTGTGACATGATTTCACCGAGGTCGTAGGAACGTCCTGTATAACTACGAGTATTAATCAAACGTGCACTCAAAAGCCAAGATAGTTCAAGTGGCATTTTGTGACAAAGAGAAAATCGATCAAAGGTGAATTCCGAATTTATATGTATATAATTTTTGAATTTATATATATCTATACATATACATACATACATATATATATATATATATATATATATATATATATATATATATATATATATATATATATATATATATATATATAAATCAAGTAATCTACAGATCTACAGGTTAAGGTAGGTTTTGGATGGACACGACTGCCTAGTAAATATTTCGTGAGTCCTAACAAATCACAATCCAGCAACCTGCTCTAAATCAAGTCCCTCTTCATCTATATATATATATATATATATATATATATATATATATATATATATATATATATATATATATATATATATATATTTATGCTTTGATTTTATAAGGTAATCTACCAGTTAAGGTAGGTAATTGGTTGAACAGAACTATCAAATAAATAATCTGTGGGCCAAAGGCAATTTTTTTCTTGATAAACGGGAATAAAAAGAAGTAATTTGTCGCTAAATCCGGGCTGTACGGAGGATGACCCATCAATTAAACATTATGGCCAGTCAAATATGTTGTTGTTTCAGCCGATCTGTGAGAGCTTGCATTGTAATGATGAAGAATGATCCTTCGTTGCCGCTTCTTTTTCCGTATTTCAAGCACTTCTGGTAAACTAATGGTCGTGTACCATTCACAATTCACGGTTCTACGCTGTTCTAACGGTACGGTTGTCAAATGGTCCCGTTATTCCAAAGAAACAGGAGATCATTTGCTTGGATGTGCTTCGAGAATCACTTTTGCCGGACTTGGCTCGTCTTGGAAGATCCACAAAGTGAATTACTCTTTTGTTTCGGACGCATGCGCATAGATCCATGATTCGTCACCTGTGCAGATGTTATGCATAGCTTTCGATGCATCACGATTGTATTTGTTGAGTATTTCTTTAAACCAATTGCCACAAGCATCTTTTTCAAACTATGCGGTATCCAAATTTTTTTCACGGCTAAATGCTTATGCAACATCTTATTGATGCTCGTCATACTAATCCCCAAGGATGCTTCATTCTCACGATTAGTCATATAGCGATCTTCCTTTACTAGTTCCTGCACAGCATCAACGTTTTCTGGCACAACTGATTTTAGACGACCTTCACGACTTTCGTCGCTGAGCGAACGGCGGCCATGATGGAATTAGTTATACCAGCGTTTCGCGGTGGCAAGGAATGGGGCTCCTGTCTTGATAATTAAAGTCGTAAAAAATCATCGCACGAAAGTGTCTCCATTTTTTCCCTGAGACAAAATTTTCGAGTGACAGTAAACAACACAAATTATTATCAAACGGCACAATGTTCTGAAGAAAGTTAGCGTTAAAAGGGTCAAACTTTTAGATGGAAACGTCAGATGGCGCCGAAAGCACATAGTGTTGTCAAGGCTCAAAATATAAATAGCAATCCTCGTATCAGCTTGTTAATAAATAGAATTACACAATTTATGTAGAATATATTAGGGTTGAATTATCTTCTTGTGTTACCTCATGTTGAAAATCAATGATTGCTGGAGGCATCACAATTTTTGCTTTGCGACCTATTGTCGGTTTGGCAGGTACGATGTCGACTCTTTGGTTCCTCTCGTCCCGATAGAATGGTGCGGTGCCCCATCCTCCTTTTTTGCTCCTGCCCCCACCCCCTCCTCCCACTACTCACGTCTTGTTCCGACTCGACCACACGAGTTGAGCGACTATAAGGCTAGTTAGTTCAGCATGAGTGGGTTATCATCCTAGGTCATCATAGATTGCGGTTTCTGGGTGTAGACGAAGAGTAGTTTCATAGACAAAAAAATGATCGTCTACTTGAAAACATTGGCATTAGCCAGGCATGGATTTAAATGCCATCATTGCCTAAAAAACAAATGAAAACGTCCGCGAGCAGTTCTAACTATATCTTAACAATTCCGAATTGGAGGCAGAAAATGTTAAGAGGACCGCACTGAATAACCTTCATAAATATTCACGTATAATTATTGAAAAAAATCGAAGGAGCAAAATCGACATTGAAAAATGAATTAATTGAGCATATGATATGTAAAAAATAAGGAAATATTTTTCACCCACACAGAAAGGCATTCGCACGATGCATACAATGCATCAGTGAGTGTTTAACGAGCTTTCCTACGCTTTTATAGTCATTTAGCTGGCTCATTTTTCATAAAATTCTTTGAAATAATGCGAAATAATACTCACAACTCTCTAGTTAAAACTCTCATGCTCCTGTCCTCTTGATTTTCCGCCCGTCCTTATATTTTATTCAAAGAGACGAAACTGAATTTTCACTAATGTCAGCATCACACAATATTTCCACATTAAGTTTTTTTGCCTGAATCGTATTAATAGGAATCGAAAATGAATAAGAACGTTAAAATCATCCGCAAGCGGAATTTTTATTTAATATATGAAACGAAATTCTTTCCAGTGACACAAGTTAAAACCTCTCCGGGAAACAGAACTAAATCTCTCAGCAGAACACACAGAAAATAAGTAAATGTTGTTCGAGAAGAAAGAAACTGCAGGAGACATTGTCGTGACATTGATTTTACTCTACGCTCTGCATCATAACCCTATCAAGCTGTTAAAGCTGTTTGGAAGTCATTCAACACGATAATCAGTAAAAAAAATATATCCAAAAAAGGCGTAAACAAAAGATTCGAAGAAATAGTTTGTAATCTAATTATGGAGCTCATTATTTTCTATGAATGTTAAACATGAGCAATATCAGTCACTGAGAAAAGGAGGTTGAAGGTAATGAAATCGTACTGATACGAAAAGATGACGAAGTTTAATTATATAGGCAGTTTAACAAATGAATGTCTTTTAAAGAGAAGAGTCCGCGAAAAAAATAGAAAACGAAGAAAAAAATGTTATTTCCCTCATCTGAGGCGAGAACATCGCATTTGATGTAACCTACCTTAAGAATCCTAAGAGCACGTGGAATTCATACTTAAATGACAGATTGGAGTTGGTCATATCCTTTCTCATTGCTGTCATTTTTTTATGAAATCCCAGTAACCAGAGAATCAATCGCTCTTCTTCAATTGTTTAAAATGGGTAATTCAAAGACTTCTCTCTGGATTAGAATCGGGGGATACAATCAATCCCCGTTATAGATAACAAATAATTAGTATCAATACACTATTGGTTGTATCATACACGTTTTGTATCCTTAGATGGCCATTTACAAAACTGAAAGACGTGAGATAAGCAGACTGAATTAAATAATACCGAATCCACTACGAACATTCGACGAAAAATGGTACCCATTATCTAAGAAGTAAGAATGGCGTGGCCATGACTATTGGCGATAAACATGACTATTTTGTACTAGTCAGATAAACGAATTTGTAGTAATCAGATAAACAACCTTACTTAGGGGATAAAAAATTAGAGAGAGAAAGTGTAGAACAGATAAAATTAAGAAGCCAATTTTTCCACGAACGATAGGGAACCATAATAACATTGTTCGACTGCGGTAGGGTCATGTTTGGGTAAAATTATTCTGGTGTGTATTCACCCCCTTCCACACACCCTGGTAGTGTATTAATTGATAACATGAACAAAACTTCGTTTTGATAAGTAACCATGCCAGTTCAATAAACCTAGGATTAAATGCATAAATGTACGAGTACACTGCCACACTAATGTCGCAAAATAAATAAATTGCGCGAGTTAGAAAAGTGATTATGATGAAATGTTCCGTGAACACTACGGGAACCTTGAAACTGAAAATAATTAACTTTAATATTTAAAAAAATAAACTCAAACTGAACGGTATTATGTATATTGACTAAAACAACAAATAATTATTATGAAACGTCTAATTTTGGTCAGTTTTGAGGTGACAGTGTAAGAAAATAAATTATAAGAAGTTGCATCTTTAGATAAATCCTTAGCTTTTTTAAGTCTCAGTAACTATATTATGCCGAGATAAAAATAGTAATAATTACCGTCAGACTGGGAGTGGAGTCAAGCATCATACGTACGCTCTCCGCTCTTAGTGATCTAGCAATTTAGTTGTTGCCCGTGCTACGACGTCCGTTTGGCGAATCAGTCAATGTTGTGCGGGTGGCAAATTGAGAATGGGAGACCGCAAATGGGATCATTTGTTGGTCGGGGCACGTGAAAGATCGAATGTGAATGTCGCAACAAGGAGACGGCTCGCGAGTTACGTCAGGGGGATGACGTAAGTAGTCGGGGCTGCTACCGCGAGTGAATTTCGCTCAAATTGCAACGCATCCGACAATGCGGTTCCCCTGCAGCGCACACGAAGGTGTATGGCAGGTGGGTACGTGCTCCATATGAGAAATTTTTTCTATAGGATATCGGTAAATGGGACTTCTAGCGGTTTCAATTAAAGAGAATCCATCAATATTTGTGGAAACAGGAATTCTCTCGGTGAAAAAAGGAGTCCATAATCCTTATCTGTTTGAGGATCTACATTCTGTATTTCTCTAAGTATAACCGCGGTCCTGTTGGTAAACGTAAATTGGTTATATTATTCCTTAATTTATTTCATTATTTTTGTTCTTGGAAGGGTTTTCAATAGCCAATGTTAGTTAAAGGGTGAGGCAAAAACCAGAAATTATGACTCACGGGGGGGATCAGGATGGTGCCATAACTAACGTAAAGGTTTTCCACTGAGGGGGCCCGGGATCAAATCCTGGACACAACAAATATTTTTCATTGGCATCCACATCCCTACTTGAGGTGCTTAGTGTAGAGCATTTTGAGTGAGTACGACGTCCGTCGGATGGGACGTTAAACTGCGGACCCCTTGGCGTCTTTCAACAAGAGTAGGCTAATGCCGACGCCGGATTTCTCTCCACTCTTCCTCTCCTATCCATCCCTAATGGTGCAAATGACCTTAGCTGTCGGTCGCCTCCCATAAAACTACTGCTACTATAGTAGTAGTCCACGTACTACTTCCACGGGGCTCAATCGCACTGTGGGAAATCCTTCAACGAATGGCGCTTACAGGACTAGCTGCATGTTAGTGGCACTTCCACCAAGTTCGAGCGTCAAGAGATAACAGGCGGTCTCCGGGGTGGGGATGGTGGTATGGTAGAATGTAATGGTAGGGTAGTGAGAGACAAAAGGTATTTAGAGGAAAGGATTAAAAGGATGGTAAACTGAATGATAATAAGAGGGAGATTCAATGACGTTTCGACGAAAAGGCCATCATCATCAGGCAAAGAATGACTACCTAATGACTGCACAACAGATCGTGGGTAAGTAAGGTGGAATTGGCAAAATGGGAGGGAGGGGAGGAAACGTTTAGAGGAAGAGTGTAAAATCAATGAGTATAATTGAAAGAGAGGGAAGAAAATTGGGATCAGGTCTGAATTAAAGCTATTGTCTGGATTTGCGGATGAAACTGCACTCTTATGGGTTGAGATGGTCGGTGAGGTACGAAAATTGGTTGGCTAATATTTGATTTATGCTAAAATTCCCAGCCCACTGGCTATAAAGTTTCACGATTATTTTCGCATAGTGCAAAATTCGCTCACTCGAGTTTTGCGTAGATCTTTCGCATTGCCAAATTTTCAGTGATAATGATTGCGAATGTCATCTTATCATTACCAATAAGATCACGAGCAAACTTAACTGACGGTTTGAATTCAGCACTAAACACACACGTAAGGAAACAATAATTACCGATACTTTTTATGAAAACCTTGTACCCAAATAAAAGTTGACCCTTTTGATCAAATACTCGTATGAGCGAAGGAAAGCATGACATTTTATCGGATGACCTGGGTTGGGGTCCACTGGGTACGCAAAGATAAATGCACGACTTCAAATATAAATATAAATCATCTGTGTTTAAAGCTTTCAAAAAGACAATAATTATAATTTTGCATTGATTTTGGTGAGAGAAGATAAGGGAACCTGAGCGAGATGCTAAGCGAAGTTCACCGACAAGCGCAGTGATTTAAGGAATCCGTTTCCCAGCTCATAGTATTAGATCGCAAGAGCGTGAAAAATATCTTATAGCAACACGAATTTCTTTAAGATAAAAACACACTTGACCTTAATAATTACAAATGACCCAAATGACTGATGACCTACTCCCCGTGCCACATGACCCTTTGTAACTCAAGGTGTCTGATGGGCAAGACACGTGCATCGCAAGGTGTGTTCTTTATTTTCGATGTGCATGTAGGTTTTACGAATTCTGATGTCTTTTCTGCCTCTTTTCAACCCCATTAAATTGTCTATTTTCTTGAAATAATCGGAAACTTCTTTGGAATTAAGTTTCAATCAAATTTCACGGTTAAGATTTCACTTTTGGAATTGACCTTTTTCGAAACCAGGTTGTATTTCAGACCCTAGTCCCGATTTCTCTTTGCAAGAATTTTTCTGCTTCTCTCTAGTCTACTACAAGTATGTACAAGTACTTGTATTTCTCTGTAATCCGCCTTTCCTAATGAGAAGTGTAAATCTTTCTTGGGAGATTCTCAAACTTGAGTATTGTTTTTTTCATAGTTCCAACATTATAGTTTCCATGGGATTCTGGTACTTTGAAATTTTTTTGAAGATTTAAAGGAGCAAACCGTCTTGAAAATATTGACAATAAGAGTTATTCATAGTTCATTTAAGGAGCACGATGATTACGCGAAATCGTCACCTCTCAAATATAAATCCTTGAGTATAACCGTATCGGAGCATTGGTGAGGAAATACCTGTAATATTTTTCCCGTAAGGTGTTTTTCGGTTTAGCATAATGACAGATATTCTCGCAATACAACGCATAATTTGATTCACCATATGTAAAGTAATTTATTCGATCTGTGGTATAACATTAATGAAATGTTTCAATTTTTACTATACACCGAAGGAGAGAGAACATTAATACCCAAATTTCAAGTTTACTGATTAATAACAGGTGCTATATCCTAAAATTTCATCTGCTTTATTCGTGTTTCCCTTTTACATTTATAGCCATCAAAATCAGATCACGTGTCGTTAAAATATTAACATCAGATTGGTGACTAGCTGTTAATATTCCAACGTAACAATTTTCATTATGCGCATTGTGTCCGACCATCATCAAAAGTGTATTATTTTTAATCATGCTTAATTAAACTTTGTCTTAATGTTCCTCATTTTTTTAACAATTGAAAAATGCCCTTCATTTACTTTAATTGGTCTGGGGAGGAATAGGACCTCGAGTGTAGGGGGTCGGAGTCGTCCGCCCGGGATATAGGATCCCTGCTGTATCGCGGCGGGGCTGAACGTTTTGAAAAATCTTCGCGAGAATGAATTAAAAGCGGGGGGGGGGGGGTAATACAGGGCATCATTAATTGTTTGGTGGGCGAGCTAATTGCTCAGCCACCACTAATTGTGAGAGGGAAGGAGGGCGGACTCTTGGAATGGGGGGTGGCGAGGTGTGGTGGATAGGGGCGGGGGGTGACCGGGGAGGAGGTCGGACACAATTTGCAAAAGTGAGTTCTCCGTCACACCGATTTCTTTTCTATCTTTTTAAAATCATAATTAGACAACTTATTTGTCTTCCCTCGGCGTAATTGCAACAATTATAAATGAGTAATTACAACTTTGCCCATCTCCCCCATTACCAGCTGTCCCCTCAGCGACAACTCTCAACCCCCCTATCTCCCTACGCAGCCGTCTCCTCGCGAGAACCACCCACCAAGCAACCCGCCCTCACCGTTTCGCCCTTCCTCCCCAGGACCACCATCGCTCATCGCCGCTGAGGGAATTAGGGTAGTAGTCTCTCCATCGTTGTCGCTCTAAAAACTCACCCCCTCCCTTCATCAACCCTCCCCCCCCCCCAACCAGACCCCCCTATCTTTTCCTCTTTCCTTAAGACCTTCCTTGAATGGTAGGCTCTCCCCCTAAATGCCATCTGATACCCCCACGCCCTAACGATGCATGAAATAAATGTTCTCATCAAGATTTTATTTTAATTTAAGTAGTGGTTTCAAAGTTATTTTCCGAAGAAACGATTCCTAAGACGTTTCGACTAGAGGTCCGAAAAGGATCATTTTTGTCAACCATGCCTAAGCTGTACCAATCTCTTTTAGGTCAAAAACATAAAATTGAACTTAAAATCGTCCTGTAATTCATTTATATCAGCTTAAAGTACTTGCGGATCCCTTTCATATCTTTAGGGATTACGATCCATCTAAAAAACTTTCAATTTTGATTAGACTATCAAGCTCGATAGGGCTACCATTTTCAATTACATTTTTAATTTTAATAAATTTGAGATAAATTAAAATAGCATCGAAATTTCAGATTTTATTCAAAACTCATAGATTTTATTTATTATACATTTTTAATTTACACAAAAATATATGATTAAAAATCCCCTTCTGAGGATACAGTCTCCCATATTCCTTGATGTGCTGGCAGATCAATTGCCATGAGCATGTGATTGTTTTGATACCTTAATTTTCCAGTTAATTGCATGGATGGGTAACAGTTTTTCTTTCCATTTCACTCTCTTAAGCATAGTAATTAGTTGGTGAATATCAAAGCTATTTAATAATTGCTTAAAATATGTTTATGTAATTTTTATCGCCTTGAGTACTTGTAAAAATACATAAACAAGTCGTCGTAAAGTAAAAAAATGTTTTAATTTTATTTGATTTCCAAAGCTAACGATAATTGAAGAAAATCTCTGTTACTGACATAAGTACATATTAATTTCTATGTATTTTGAAATTTTAATAGATCTTTCCTTTCGCATTAATGCTAGAGATTCGTCTGTAACAAGTTGGAAAGAGTTATTTGATAGAAATGAAGAATTGAGACGTCAATTTGACTAAATTTATGCAATAATTTGAACATTTTAAAGAATTTTACACAGGAAAACGCGCATGTCAACCAGGTAACTAAAGCCTTCTTGCTTGTTATGTTCTGGCTTGCGCGATGTTGGATGGCTTTCGTGCTACACCCTGGGGTACAGTTGTTTGTTGGTTAATGGTATATGTGTTTGCATGAGTGTTGGATGAAGGGATTTTTACATGCGCAGCGCACACTCATGCCAAAAAATGGGTAAAGTTTTTCATGTTGTTGATTTTGCATGTGGTATTGTTCCTATTTACGGGTGGCGACCTAACACTCCCTGCCACACGCCCATGCGGCGGCTTGCGGGGTATTATGTAGATGTAGATGAAGCCTTCTGCAACTGACTCGAGGATCGAGCAATGGGTTAAAGGGTAATTCTGGAAAACAGAATAACATCCAGACCATCAAGTAAGCGCGTATTTCACTCAACTTATTTGATTAATGCCTTCAAGAATTGGAGAAACATATATTCAAGATGGTGACGGTGAATGATGGTCCCAATCGTGTCAACTATTTGTTATTTGTTCTATTGTTTTTAGGTTTTTATGGTATTTTGGGTCGGGTTTATTTAGGGAATATATGGGATACACATCGGCTGAAAGTCAATGAAGAAAGTTTAAAGTCTGTTGTGTTACCAATACTCCTTAAGATGACAGTATTATCGTAAATAACAAAAGCAATTCATAAAGCGACAATATTCAAGTCACAAAAAAAATTTATAGTTAGAATAAAGGTTTTTTTGAGGGTATTAGTTTTCTACAAAACTACTTCACATTTATCCGTGGTAGCCTTCCACTTCTAAGCACTTTTCGTCACGCTTCATCAGCTTCTGTTATACTTCAGCATAGAGGTTTGCCTCCTGGGAACTGAACCATTTGACAATGGTGATTTTAAGTCTCGTTGCTTTCAAACCGTTGTACACCAAGCCACTACTTCAAGTGAAAGAAGAGGAAATACGTAGTTGATAGATGCAAGGTCATGTCATCTCCGTCTTGTCAATATCGATCAAAAAACGCTCTTCCACTCAATATTATTTGCTCTATGTGTTGGTCGGTAAGCGTCTTGGGTATCCACCTTCCGCGCAATTTGTGGTAGTCAGTTTTCCGTAATAATCGTGTAACTAGTGGTGTGTTCAACTAGAGGATATTAATCATCCTAAGTACTAATCATCAATCAGATCTAACTTTTTGGTCCACTAAGTAGAACGATTCCATCAGTCTGGATACTGGGTCTACCACTCTGCCCTTCATCACTCACATTTATGCGACCATTTTTGAAGACTCGACACCATTGTCTAACCTTTTCTTCACTTAGTACTCTAGGTTCATAAACTAGGCACAACTTCCGATGAATTTGGGCAGCTGATAACCATCCTTAAGCACACAAAAATCGAATCACAGCACTCACTCACTTGAGCGACTTGGGCCACGATTTTCGCGGGCATTGTCCTCTGAATTCGCCGACAGGCAAACGACTACTGAATCAAAATAATGACTTTAATGCCTTCGGAAACAATTAACAGATGGCGCTGCATGCGTACAACTTTGTCCTGACTTGTCAATATTTAAATGTAAGAAAATTATCCTTTACGAATATGTGCCCTTTATTATTTTGTAACCCTTGCTATGAATTAATGGGACACATTGAGCACCGTGCGAAAATTAATAATCAAATAGATTCGACACACTAGTAGACAAAACGGCTTTGCTATGGTACAAGCATAGTATGAAAAGAGGGTCGCCAGGGAAGGAGTAACAGGTAAGTAGCCTAAGTAAAGAGGCGTGTTGAATGGAAAGTGTATCATGACTTCCAAGGGAGTAAATGTTAGAAAGGGATGAGTGAAGGGTTGCATTCAACCAGTTTTCGGATTGAAATAATGTTGATGACGGAAAAAAGAAATGAGAGGGGACCGATCACGATTCTTTGAAGGACGCCGGAGGGTATTCTTGCTTATTCGTGACGCCGAACGACTCTATATGCTCAATCTGCAATCACTGTTTATTACATTACTCATGAGGAAAAGAAAAAACTCATATTATTATTTGCATTGTCTATTCCGCGTAATTACTGTTGGTTAAAATGTTTATGGCGTAGTGGTTAACTAATATTACATCCTTATAAACTTATATATGACATACATCATGAACTCGCTCTTTTTTCCAGTGTGTATGGTGTGACTAAATAAGCTCATTAACGTTAAATTCACGATCGAGAGTTTCCATGATATCTCTTATTTTCTGGATTTCATTTAGATATCTAGCTTCAGAAATGGGCTCGAAGTGCTAATCTCCAAACTTGCCAAATTTTTCTTTTTGATAGAGAATACTTGAATGCACTTGATAGATTTAATTCCTTTGGGTCTTTTTAATGATTGTTTTCTATTTCTTTCGATTTCATAGATTGGTCAACTACTGAGTTAATCCGTTACGATTTTGATAAATTCATTCTTCGGTTGAACAATGAGAGAGAATTAAAAGTACAAATAGGTATACACTGCAATATCTATTTCGCAAATATCTATTCCTTGCCCGGGTTTGATTCCCGGGCAAGACACTCTGGGCACCTGCAGCTCCACCCAAGCTACGTGATTTTTCGAGTACCAGATCTTTCTGGGAAACCATACATGTGTATATACTGTATATATATATATATTTTGTCACAAATTTGAAAATTTATATATATATATATATATATATATATATATATATATAAATACATACTGTTATATTTACATATGTATATACATACATACATATGTAAATATATATATATATATGTATGTATAAACCATAAGCACAGTAATCAACCCGAAGGTCGGTTTAGTAGGTGATGGTAGAGTTCACCCAGTACTAAGCCCTATACGGCGTGTGAAAATTCACACATCAGGGTAGGGGGGGCAGTTTCTTTCCATGTGCCGGTTATGGCTTCCCAGGAAGACCTGGTACCCGAAAAATCACTTTAGCTTGGGTGGAGCTGCAGGTGCCCAGAGTGCCTTGCCCGGGAATCGAACCCGGGACCCTCCGATCAGCAGTCCAACGCTCTACCCAATGGACTACCGCGACCCACATATGTATGTATTTATACTCCAAAATTGTGACATGTTTATTTATAATGTATGTAATTATATACTCGTATGGATATAATTATATACATTATAAATAAACATGTCACAAATTTGAAAATGATTACACTAACCGTATTAGTTGCCCTCGAAGGCGGTCATCAAGTGACGATGGAAGTGAGATTGCAAAAAGGTGCAATTTTATCTGAAATGGATGGAACGCTGCAAATTTCTCAGGAGTAAACCCTTACGTTAAAATAACAGAATAAAATTAAAAATGAAACACTTGGGAGCGACTCGAATAAAAATGAAACAGGAGCTACTGTGAACATGTAACTAAAGCTATATAACCCATAACAGTTGTCTCAAATATTTTTGTGGCGTTTCGACGCATAAACCTCCTAGACTTGCGAATTCTCCACGGTGTGCCGCCTCCGGTTAACGACTGTTTCTTCAGCTATTATCTTGCGTTTTAGGGTAAGAAATGACTTTGAATAACCGGTGCGTAATTGAAGACGCTAGCAGAATAGTTGGCAAGTTGGCATCATGAAAGACCGAATGCCAAGCGTCGTTATTGGCAAACGTATGATTTTCCACCACATGAATAAGTTCAGTGTCCAGATTAATAGCGTTGAAAGGTTCATTTCAGGTGTACAAATGTAACTACTGGAGCAAATTTATTTATGACTTAATACGGTGTAAAATATTAATATGTAATACAACATGTCGACATTAATATTTAACATTAAAGACCTAAATGGTCAAACCCTTGGTCGGACAGTTGAAGGTTAAACTCACCTAGTACGAAACCCAATTAAGCATTTGAAACCCTTAAATTGACGGGATAATAAGGGAAGACTATTCTTTTCCCTGTGCTGACTGCAATTGTCCAGGAAGGATTTGTAACTATCCGTAAAGTCATACTACACTGGTAAAGCTGAAGGTATCCAGAGGGTCCCTTGGGTTTGAACCTGCATCTCCCGGTCAATAGCCCACTAAGCTACCACGCTGTACCATAACAATATATACCCAATAATGGAACGAGACCGGTTTTGCTCTCAAGAGGACGTAAACATCTTATAAGCAGTTTTCCGAATCAGATGTGAACGCACGCGGTTCGAGAGTGCGGTGCCGGAGTTGTTGTAGTGATCGGCGATCGGAGCTTCCAGGGCCCTTTGACCCCTCCGGCCCCCGGGGCCCTCTCGTGGGAGTCTACCCCGCCTCCGAATGCCCCCGTTCGCCCCCTTCGGATGGCTACCCAAAGGGGGCAGTGAATTGTGCGGCACGGTGGATTACGGCGAGGGTGGAATCCCGGATGAGAACGCGTCTCCTTGATGGCCTCTCGAGGGCGTCCGTTCTATAAAGGGAGGGAAGGAGTGAGAAGAGATGTGATAAAAATCTGCCCGCTGCCATCTCACGGCGTTCTCTCCAGCGCCGACCGAGTTAATGTCCTCCTAAACGTGAGAGGGGGCGTCGGCCGGAGCAAACACCACTCTCCCCCTCCATTTTAATGTAAAAATGCCTCTCCTCCCCCCGAGAAGTGGATATCGGTCCCCCCCCTCTCTCTCTCTCTCTCTCCATCCCCCTACCTCGACAGCAGCCTCTATCTCCTCACTATCCCCCTCCTTACCCCCTGCCCTCCCCCCCACTGTCTCCCTCTCTCTCTCCACTCGAAACCCCGGGCCCCGCGTTTCTCCGTCACGATCGTCGTACTCTCGGGTCGGACTCGCGTTACTCGGGCAAATTATCTCTCCGAGGCGTTCGAGACGCCCACTCTCTCGGAGCCCGGATCGCTCTTCCTCCCCCAACTCCCTCCTCCCCCCGAACCCACCTTCCTCGACCCGTATACTTAACGGGGAGGTCTGCGCTTTTTTCATTTTCCAATGTCGAGCGTCGATATTAAAGGAATAGCGAAGTGGTGACGATACGTGAACGTAGCGATAATTATCGGGAATAATGACGCATTTCGACAACATAAAGTAGATATTTATATCAATGCGAAAAAGCACAATGGATAAAGATATAAACTATGAAGAGAAGTAATTTATTTTAAACGGATTTCTTTCTTTGATTTATTTAATTTCATTTTCTTGTGTACGTGCAACAACTGGAATGCACAATGCCCATCGTCTAATGCTATTTGTAATAATGACATTGAGAAATCTGTAATGTGAACATATTTTTAAGTACTCCTGAATTGAATTTGAATTTATGAATTTAATTTGAACTATTGAACCTGAATCTCGTTTTAGTTCTCAATCTTTTAGCTTGAACTTTATTAATCACGTACTCAGATTCTGAATTTAATTCCATAGCAGGTTCAGGTTATTGGTTACTTAAAGCTTCAATTTCATGTCTCTACTTCTTTTTTACTGTGTTTTAAAGTAAATCAATTTATTATTATAACGAATACGTCGAGTTACATCGACAATTCAGGGTATATCATGCTCTAATTACATATTACTTGTATATTATAGCCAGCATCTCATTTTGATTACGTTGCTCATCTGACGGGTGGAGTTTTCTACACTGATAACAATTTATATTAAATCTCGCGAAATATTTTATCAGTGTCTAAGTCATGGATAGCACCGAATTTGTCTAAGTAAATCGTATTGTCGAAATCCTTCATATCGAATATTGGCAATATCGTTCATATCACCTCATCAATGACATCGCCCAGGTCGTAATATCCATGGTTAAATTTGACCTTTTATGCATCGGTTCTTCAAAATTATGCATATGGGTCTGGTTGCAATTAATAAATATGGACATGGTTTTAATATAACGGCATGTATTACATTCCTCATCAGAACATGGTAATTCGTCACAATGCTGTTTATCGAATACAATGTGTGATGAGGGCGGTGCGAAACCACTTTGGTATCTGCTCTCTTAGTAGTGGCATGTCCGTATTTAATCATATCGACATACACGATGTTAAGCATTTTTAAGGAACTAATGCTTTTGAGGAATACAGCGAAAATCATTTTTTATTTGACAGTTTTTGCGATAAACTGAATGCAATAAGTTGGACAAAAATATATTTGCGCTGCAGTAGATTTTCCATATAGATTATATTTTCTATGTGCTTCTTACACAAATAATATCCATGTAACTCAAGCCCATACGACATTACGGGTGACATTAATAGATATATTGGATAAGTATCGGAATGTTCATAAATCATCACCACCTTGAAAATCAAATTGAATGTTGGCATTATTAAATGAATGTTGGAAATTTCGAAGTTTCCTTTCCAATGTGATTTCCTCTGAGAAGTTATCGCTATGTGACGTGTCATATTCGGTGCAGCGATGAAAGGTGACGTGATTCCGATACTTTGCTAAATGGTTAACGATTTTTATATTCATGCATGAATGTTATTATGTTTCACTTGCAACTGCATGGGTTCCATTTTACCAGACATGTCTCGCTTCATAAGAAAACCACATTCGCAGATTCCACGGGGATAAAGCTGCTCGTGAAACATCGCTGAGAGGGCCATATTTGAAGGCCATTTTGAAGTTAGCGAATATACCGGTCTGCCGTCTTCGTAGCAAATTCGAAGCTTCGTGTACTTACCATTAAGCTCTGAAAATGCCTTCCTGCTGGTGCGTTATTATGGGTAGTAAGGCTGAGTATAAAACACAGTCATCAATCGGTAGGTTAGTTTTGATTGGGTATAAGTTGCCTTTAGGTTAGAGGTTATAGTTCTTTGGTTCAATTAGCAGCGCCGGAGAACCCTCTAGAGTAAACCATCAGGAAAAATGAGAATACTTTTAAGGCATTTCTGAAATAAATGACAAATCGCAAAATTGTTTCGAAATTTTAAAATCCTCCTCTTCTTGAATTTTAAACCAGGTTTCTGAGAAATACATAAATGGAAAATTGCATTTGAAACTAGTACATGGCTACAGGCTCTTAATCTATGAAAACAGAATTGGGTTACTAAGAGGAAAAATAAAATAAGTATTCAAATTTTTCTCTGCCTTACTTTGTGTAAGTTCATGTTCATTAAATGTAGAACATAATGTATGGCTGTGTTAACTTAATTTTCGAACAGTATAAAAATACATGGCGCTCTTCATTAAAAAAACATAAGAACTTGTCATTATTCATTTGGCGAATAAAATGTCATCGTACCTGGCAACAAATAAAAAAAAAAAAATTTCAGAAAGTGGACGATGGGAGAGGCCATTAGATCAGAGGAGTGCTGCTAGTCCCCAGAAGAAGAGGGAAGAGGGAGGGAAAGGACACATTAAAGTGCGGTAGTAACCAAAGATCCTCATTTGAGGAACCGTACACAGAGGTAGGCGGAAAAGTATGTGACACAAGAAGCAGGCGATGGCGGGAGATGACGGAGATTGACATGGAACATTATATAGCTTGCAGATCAGCTAAAAGCAAATCCTTGTTAACCCATGATGCTCATATAAATAAGATGAGATGTTCACACATTAGCAATTCGTGAATCATTAAAACAGGCTTTGAGTTTTTAAATCAACCGTTTATTACATTGGTGTTGAATGCATTCAAAAAGTCTAAAAATTCAGTTATCGCTTTGAGTTTAATCGCCACCAAACAAATTGTGGACCTGCCCAGAAATATATGTATGAAGTATGTGGTATGAGGCCCTCAACGCTCACAAAATTAGATTTCAAAGCCATCAAACCGTTTTTTTTTAAGTGTGGTAAATCCAAACACGATGTAAAATTCCCCTCACTCACATTAAGAACTTGAGTGAAACTTGTGAGGAATGAATGAGATTATGTGTATATTTTTGGAAACTTATATGAATACCTTTAAATAAATAGGAATTGGCAATAAAACAAAGATGATATGTTAAAAATTACAATGAATGGAAATGCCATCGGTTATTGCAGAATAAGTACGCGTTAACAATTAACATACAAAAATATGACAAAATGACGGAACTAAGGACACAAGGCTTATTAAATTAAGAAAATTATAAATTTATTTTATTCTTCTAATACTCGTATATTAACTTTCGTAAAGAGTAGGCTAATTCCGACGCTGGGTTTCTCTCCAACCTTCATCCTTTCCTATCCAGCCCTAATGGCGCAAATGACCTCAGCTGTCGGTCGCCTCCCCTAAATAGTACTACCACTTATACTCGTATATTAATCTACTTTCTTTTATCTGTGTTTATGCATAAATGCTTGAGGGTCCTGCTGATTATTAGACGGTAGTTAAGTATTTCGCATAATCCTCCAAAGTGTATTTTTCAACCACGGTGTCTTTGTCGATAATCCCATGGTGTTTGGAGACTTACTTCGAATGTGGAAGTAATTCGATAACGGCTGGACTGTTTGCACTACTGGCTATCTAATTACTTACTGTCAGTCCTAGCAACGAGATCAGAGAATGGGAACTCTTATGAAAGTTCGCTGCAGTTCCTTGACGATAATTTGTCAAATACTCGGCAGACAACGTCGGTGTGTCTAAGCCATCTCCGGAAATAGGAAAAGTAATGCTTGTCGCATAATGTGGAAGGTAATTGTGTAATGATATACAACGCATTTTGATGTCAGTATGTTATCTTCTGGTACATACATGTATCTGAAGGTGACGTACTGAATATTCCTGAAGGTTACGTGCTGAATATACCTGAAGGTGACGTACTAACATTGAAATGAATAGTGCATCGGAAAAAAAGGATAGTAGAAAAGTAAAAGCCTAAGTTATAGTCTATGTGAGGTGATGCTTATTCAGAGAACGGGAGTCATTAAGGAGAGAGATCGTTATAGGAAAGGGAGAGTAGGGGAGCTTAAGTACACCTTATATGCACTCCCCTCTATGGGGGAAATTCTTAAGCTTGGACTCTCCCGAACCAAAAATCAGTCACCGCTCATGACGTGTAACTTAACACGCTCTCCTCAAACACCCCCTCCCCCCACCTTCTGCACTTTTTCCCTCATTCGCGTGTCGTCATCGGCCAGGTTATCGCGAGCGGACAGTGCATAGCGCGAAACTTTGGTGGATACATCGCCGGAGTAATTTACCCTCCACCTCTCGCAGTCCGCTGTGCTCTTCCACTCGAAAGCCTGACGGGTGGGTGTGTGCACCACCGAACCCCTCCCGTGGGGGTGCAACTTCGATTATCAGCCGCCACCGCCCGCCCCCCATTCCACCTGACCCCTCAGCGCCACTCGCCAACACATATCGGCCGACCCATTCAACCCCATCCACTCCGAGTCGACGCGACTCCGTTATTAAACGCTTCCCGCAGCCGCATCCCCGTGCCCCCCGCATTCAACGTTTTAATACGGTGAGAGGGGCTGGATGTCTCGACGGCCGCCCATATATACCCTCGGTAGCCCCCGTCGCAGTATTCCACTTGGGTTGCGTAAAATATTACTTTGCGTTCATGTTTATGGCACACCTCAGAGCATAAGGTCGCTGGGTGAGAGAGAGAGATAGGCTGTCCTTGTTAATACTCTTGGACTCAAAGGGTGTTTCTCACTTCGCCGATCCATCGTGATTATCATGAAAAGGCATAAGCATTATAAAATTCTCATTTAATTGCAGGGTTCACGTGGAGGAATGCCCACGGATAGGTGACATTAAGGTGTTTATTTTCGAGTAAAAATATGGATTGACACAACGAGTAATGTACAGATGGTGGAAATTGTTAAAATACTTACGAGCATATGGGTATTAGCCCTGGATTACCAGCCTCACACCATCTTGCAAGAGTGTTGCGGTCAATCAAATATTTAACCTTGTGACGATGGAAACATTTATTATGAAGTGGGTACTATTTTGAATGAGAGAGTGGAAATTATTATCAATGATGACACTATACCGCATAACGTAAGTCTAGCTGGACACACTTGGAAAACCAAATTTTAGGCCTCGCATTGCGGGACATAACGTGGAACCCAATCGGCAATCCCTAAACGGCAATAAATCCTCAACTACGAATTCTTTATGCCCCCCTTCATTCCGTCCAACATGTCTCACCTTTCGTTCCCCCACTACTTCCATTTCCCAATAGTTTTCCCCTTGATCACAATATTCAATATACCCCACTCTATATTTCGCTTTCCTGCCTCCTCTTGATTTCACTCAACATCTCTTTCTTCCCTTGCAATGACTGCCACTTCTTTGCTTGTCTTCATTTTATCCAATTTGTTTTTCCATTCATGTCCAAACCCTCTTTCTAGTGTTTCGTATTCACTCGCATCAACGGCTAAGTTCCGGATATGTAAACAATACGCTTGATCTCAAAACTATCACCAATTATTAACCTTTTTACTTATGGACCATGTCATCAAATCTTTGGAAAAGCTTTTTGACGAAACGGATTTCTTCTTTCAATGTCTTCACTACATGTCATGTTTCTTCTAAATCTCTTCTTAAATTAGTGAAGTCCTCTATCTGGCGCTCATAATTATTATTGGGAATGGTCTTTCGAGTAGGGGTAGAATTTTGATGGCGCATGCATAATATACTTCCGTACTTCTAAGTTTTCACCAAAGCCACGAAAAATGTCCTTAAACCCAGCATCAAGGAGGAAAAGGTATGCAGTGGATTCAAACTCCCCTCAACCCTCTAACGAGATATCCGCTAATCCGGATTATTCCTAATGGGAAGAGATTTTATTTACGACGACCTTTTATTAAACGTTTCGACGAAACCAATTACTTTTTTCATGGTGGCCTCGAATGTTCTGTGCCCAACGAAAGGTTAAGAGGTCCCCGTGCTTCCAGAGTACTTGACCCGTTCCAATTTACTTACGCACCGATTTATCGACATCTTTCGTCTTAGCCGGAGCACGAAATTTCGAAGAGGTCATTCGAGACCGCGGGGGCGGAGGATGGGCGGGGGGGAGTGGACGGGGGGCTCTCTGGATCTCGATGTGGAGCGGGGGACGAGTTGTCGGTGGGCGGGAGGGGCGGACGCCAACGGTCCCCCGCGCTCCCATCCTTTCTGCCCCGAGAGCAAGAAGCCTTCCGGCACTTTCCGGCCGTCGGTCGTCGCCGGAGAAAACGCCTGCTGCCTCCTCCCCATCCGCTCAATCCTCCCTCCCGCTGCCCCTGTGACCTTTGAGTCGTGGGCGAACCTCGCCAGGAGACAAATAGCATTCCCCACAGTCACGAGCCGCCGAGAGAGTAAGGGGGCCACTGGCCCCTCTCTGCGTCCTCCCCTCCCACCCATGCTCGTAATCCGCTTTCTCTCCCTCCCACCCCCCGTCCCTCTCCTGCTGAGGGAGCCCCGAGGCATGATGGGAGCGGGGGAGATGAAAAAAAAGAAGAAGGCGGTCGAGCGTCGGAGCACTTCCCTTAACATGTCGGTGTTTTGTAATCACGCCGGGCTTTAACGCACCGACCGACGCAAGGGCTTAATAGTAGTGTTGACCGCTAGGGATGCTCCCTCTCCTGCGGTCGCGGGAATGCCAGAAAAATGTAGGAGAAATTAACTTTGAGCTTAAACTCCCCCATTTCATTTGTGGCATGGTGACCACGATAAAAAAAATTGTTTTAGGGCGTTGGAATCCGTTGAAGGTGTAAGCCTGCCAAAACCGGAAGCGGACGGATAATATTCCGGGTAACGTTTTGCGTATGAATAAGCTGCATTTGAATCTGGAGAATGCGGAAATAAGTTTTACGATATCGTAACGTTTTTTAAATTGCATGTTTTTGCCTGCTACAGGCAAAAACATGCAATTTAAATTTAAATTTGTATTGCAATTTAAATGCCTGTATATATCGCTAGTAAAACACTATCTGCCGACGTGAACAATTTCAACTTGAATTACTTAATATCCGGGACTAAAAGTATTCTTAGGAAAATGACTCATTCATGTTATATTCAGTTTTACCCTTCGATCATTTTTTTCCTAAACAATATGCACTTCCAGAACATTATTTTAAGTTAGACTTGTTTCCCAGAACATTATTTTAAGATAGACTAGCTTATTTCACCAATGAAAAGTAGTTGCCATAGATTCCAACTTAGGTAGGTTTTATTCATGCTAACCTCCATATAATCCCACAATCGATGTCACAAATCGTATTATCTAAATTGCCTCCTACAATACTGAACCATGTCACGGAAAAAAAAACACTTTTAACCATTATACAGTTTGAATCTCTCAAACAATTGTAAAAAAATGCAACCACTAACTGGCTTGCCAGAAAAAATCCTGTACCTGCGAATTAACTGAGGAATTTTGCTCATCATTTAATTTAAAATGAGACATGTCATACGCTTTTTCAGTAAATAAACTCCGTGATGAAGTAGATTCTTGCATGAATATTGTTTTTGGCTCTATTTTCAGTTGTCTACCGGGTTTGGTAGACTTATTTTGGACCCTTTTTTCAATGGGCTCAGAAGTACATTACCGTACATCTGAGCCCATACTACCAATAACAAAAGTTCATTTCTTAGCTCTGCAACATTTCTACTCCACTTATTTCCATCCAAAGTGTTTATTCTTTTTATTCCTCTTGATTGATCGATTTTCTCTGCATTATACCCCTGTATATTACCGTCTTCAGCATCCAATTTCCCTTCTCAGTATCTCCTGCATCCCCTCGTCCTGCCTTCTTCGTATTGACCCCAAAAGCCCTCTCTCTTCCCTTCCCCTAACATGCCTAGAACTTCATCATTTATTTTCTTTTCCGTCCATTTTTCTTTCTTCATTCCTTTCAACTCTCACTTCTAAAACGCCTTCCACCCCTATTCTCTCGACTTAAACGACCAAGTTTCCGGGGCATACAAAACTACGAGTACACATTAAAGGTCAAAGTATCGTATACTAAACTATATTACTTCAGACTTCACTTCGAGAAATTTTTGAATATCCATCAAAATAGAATTATCGAATGTTCCATAGATAAAGTTTCTTCGAGGATTTCCTTAATCATTTTTACGATATCATCAAGCACTTTACTGAATGCTCAAAGCAACACTGGTAAAAATACTTTTGTTTGACTTAATTCTGGTTTTTAATCATTTTCATTCAATATACTAACACTCTTATATCCATGATGGCTCCGAATTCATAAACGCTATTAAGAAAGGGAAAAAATGCAAAGTTTCCTCTAAAAACCAACTTCGCAAAACAATCCCTCGAGTCGTTCAGCTAGCCGTCTATGTTTGGATTTCTGAGGATTTACATGTATATGTTGGGAGTAGCCAGAGTCATGGTTTCTACTATTTTAAAAAGTCGTTGGAGCAATATTCCTCAAAGGGTGGCATGCTAATCGTTGGTGAATCGTGAAGGATATGGCTTAATGTGGTACACGGGAGAATATTTCCATCAGTATGTAAGTTAGGTGAAGAGTACTCGAAGTCAAAATCGACTTTTTCTAAGACTGACACTTACATCGTATCCTGGGCCTTCACTTTCACCTCAAGAAGATCCTTTGATCAAATGAACGAACCTCGGTACTTAACGTGTTCGTTCGCAGTCTCTCTAGCGTTATGATGGCCGAGAATTCTTCAACCAAGCCACGTACCTATAAAAACTAAGTTCACATAATATCACTATGGAAGTTAATTATTTGTAAAAGTATGCATCCAATAACCATGTATAGACCTATTTTTTAAATCATAAATGCGTGTTAAACTTCTCTGTTTGCAATCGTGCTTTTACGGCGTGAACCATGTAAATACTTGAGAGAGTTTTCTCCTGGTGAGGGAGGAGAGGGTATTCCTTGGAGAAATCCAAAGGAGGACGCGGAAAATATGGGTGCCGATGCAGAGCATTTTGATTGGCGAAGAAATTTTGAAGACTTTAAAAGAGGAAAGAACGTTTTGCAGGTGAGGCAGGGGGAGGAAAATGAGAGGCATGTTGGACTGAATGATGGGAAGGAGGAAGTATGCGAAAATAAAGAAGTGTATATTTTGGTGTCGGGTGTCAGACAGTGTTTTTCAAAAGAAGCAAAGAAATGAATAAGAAACGAAATTATGTAGTATGCATTGATCGAACACCTACCCTTAACGATAGAATACCAAGAATAATATTACCTATTTATTGGAAATTGGAATATTGCCTATTTACAAACGGGAATTCATTTTATTATATTATTATATATTATCATTTCTTTCTGTATAAAATATGTTGCTTTATACGTATTACCATTTAAAAATAAATTTAATTTTACGAAATTAAAGAGCGTAAATATAATTTTTGGTCAAAATTCTGACCAAGTAGCATGCGGGAGGGGCAGTCAGTGAAAGCAGGACTGGTGTGCGGTTAGATGAGAGGAAGTCGTGACGGTGGCATAGGAATGATCGACGTTTGGGAAGCATTGGCTCGGAGAAATGTTTTGGCCCCCAGAGATCACGGCCTTTTTTTTCCTTATTTTCCTTCCTGCATTCTCGATGCTTTCAAATCGAGAAGATACTGTGATAATTTGGAAACTTTACCTCTATATCCATCTCGATGCCGTAAATTCACGAGTTGATTTATTTATTTATGTACACCTTGCAAGCCACCGCCATGGTATGTGGCAGGGGGTGAATACCCGGCAGAATAATTTTAACCCGAACATGACCCTACCGCGGTCGAACAATGTTATTATGATCCCCTATCGCACGAGGAAAAAATTACTCATAAATATATCGACAGTCGGAGAAACATTCGCGGAGAGTATCTTCGTCAAGGTTCCACTGTTACTGGCGCATTCTACAGGAACATTTTGGATCGGCTTTTGGAACGAATGCGGCGAGTGAGGCCAGAATTGTTGGGCAGTAACGAGTGCTAGTTGTTGCACAAAAATGTACTGTCTCACAACTCCATTATTTTGAAGGAGTTTTTGACGAAAGGACAAGGTTTCGGAATCAACCACCTTGATTATTCACCTGACCTGTCTCCCCCAGGATATTTCTGTTTCCGAAACTGAAATTGAAGTTCCAGGGGCACTGATAAACTTCAATAGAGACGATTGAAACGGCGGTGACAAAGCAACTGAACAGTGTTCCAGTAAAGGCGTCGATGCTGGACCTGGAGATTCTTGTCACGCGCTGTATCGAACTGAGGGAGCACTATGTATAAGCCTGATAATAAATAGAAGTCATTTCATTTTGTTTTTTGATCTGTACATGCCCTGTTCTGGAACCTTTTGGATACACGGTGTACGATTTCAAATCCTGGAAGGGTTGTCTATGGAGGAACAAAGGTTATGGTCGCGACAAAAACTAGTAAACTTGTATAACCACTAACAACAGTTATCAACCCAAAGGTCTGTTTGATGGATGATGGTAGAGTTCACCCATTACTAAGCCCAATAACGCGTGAAATGCACACATCAGGGCAGGGGGGCTTGTTACTTTCCCTGTGCCGGTTATGGCTTCCAGGAATATCTGGTTACCCAAAAAATCACACTGCTTGAGAGAAGCTGAGGGCGCTTAGGGAGGCATGCCCGGAAATCGATAGTACATCGAACTAATCTAAATAATTTAATTTCACAGAGGAGGTAATTCTAGCCCCGTATTCTTTGGAAGGCAAGAGACAGAAGGAAGACTTGAAGGTATTGGAAGGAACTGAAGAGCGAGGTGAAATATTAGAAATCCTTTTTTCCGTTGTACTATTTGTGACCTCAATAATAGGAACGCAGGTCCAATCGAAACTTTCAAACATTAAATTATACCCAAAGTTATTCATTATCATTGCACTGCAATTAGCCTGAGGCAAGTGGTGATTGGAATCACCATTCTCCTTGATAACAGCCGACATAACACCCTCTGCCACACGCCCTTGTGGCAGCTTACATGGCAAGGCGTAGAGGTAGAAGAAAAGAAAGGGGCATTGTTGAAAAAAAACCATATTTGTGACCTCTATAGTATTTTGGACTTTGGGATTACTCATGTATCAAGTTGTACTCATAACGCAAAATGAGTATACTATATCCTGAAAGTTTATTACATGATTATGATTAGGAAATAAAGAATGCATCGCGATCATGGATGAAAAACCAATGATAATAATTTCTTGGTAGAATAGGGCCTCCTAATCATTTGCTATAAAATATAGGGTCTTTTCAGGTCGTATTTTTTTGAAATTTTTATTCATGTACCCTGCAAGCCACCGCTATGGTGTGTGGCAAGGGGTGAATACACACCAGAATATTTTTGCCTAGTCTCTTAAAAGATCTGTGGTTAGCCTGAATGTCTGTCTATTTCCATCACACTGTATCTGTCAGCGATATCAATTCAATGGGAATCAAATGCCAAATCACGACATATCCAGCTATCGCATTTCAAGTGAAAGGGTTATTGGTGAGACGTGTTGAAATATGTTTGCTTCCGTGATACGACAATGGCATTAGGGAAGGCGTAGTTGGGATGCTCTTCAGTACCAGAAAATCCAATAATAATTGTGAATTAGTTAACGTGTGAGTCATAACTACACGGATCAAATCTCAATTTCCTGTGGCTTCAATACATCCCGAACAAGTTTACCTAATATCCTACGGGACTCATGATAGGTTTCTGTACGCTGACAATAAATCGTTCATCAATGTTGAAATGTTTCTAATCATATACGATGCCATACTGTCAGATTACGCCTGAGTAATCAATCGATGGGCCGCTTCGTAAGATATTGATTCCTTCCTTCACTGAGCTGACTTTTTACACGCTTCCTTTTCTTTTTTCCCTCCTCCCTACAGGCCCAGTTGAGAGAGAAGGTGATTCTTTGCCGAGGAGGACGCTTTCAAGACCGACTTCGGAAGTGCGATCCGAGTGGGACATATTCCAAGAAGGAAGTTCGCTTAAAATCATAAAGGTATGCTGTCCCTATTATGAATTAAAATGAGTAATCCCACATGTGTATTGTCCCTTTGAATGATCGAAGTATCTATTTTATTTCTTTTTAACCTTCAAAGCGATGTGAGGATAAGCTATTATCAACATGTACTTTGCCGATTCTGAGCGGTGGTTAGTCTGCCCGTCGCGAAATTGACTCCAGTCACGAGGTTTATATTCAGATTAATTCCCCCGACGTCATGATCCGTCAACTCTTCTATCAGACGCCGGACAATAGCGGCGCACCCATCATCGTGTCATCGCGGACGTTCCTCCCGCCGAGGCCATCTCGTTCCTCCCGCGACCGCCCCTCTTCCGAATTTTCGAGCCCTCTCCCCCGACCTGCTCCTCGAAAATGTTCGATGGCCAATTTCGTCCTCTCTCTCCCGTCCTCGTGACGCGTTTCCTCCTATAATTACACTGAGGTAAAATACATGTTTTATTTATAATTAGTACATGTTATTTTGATTTTACGTAGGCAAAAATGCGCTGCGTTGCTACTTCTTGATGGAAGTTTGCCATTCGACGACGTCCAGTAAGGCAAAATGTATTCGACGTGACTATCAACATACGGTACACCATTTTTTATGGTATGTTTAACTATTTTTGTTATGTTCGAGTATTTTGGGCCATAGAAACATTACAAATATTTTTTATATGTTCCACCATAGTTTTGATTTTTCGATGCAGGAAAACTAGGAATAGATAACGTTGAAACACTGAAGCTAATTAAAACATGCAAAACACTAAATTAAAATTCGTTTCCAGTAATAAGAACTCAATATCATTTTTGAACTTTTGAAAAGAGTTTATTTTAGTACATTTCCTATTTTTCCTTAGGTGGGAGACAAGGGATGGGAAGTTGAGAAAACCTTTAATTTGAAGATAACGGATTACAAAAGCCACTGAGTGCATTCTAGTGCCTTAGGAATGGAACTGCCTTTAAAATAATGTGTATTGCGTCAAAGTAGTGGACACGTCAACTCGGATTTATAATGCTAAATCTAGCTGCATATCATTTTCATGCCGACAGTAGATTGCGAACGCTTTAAACATGGCATGACTTAAAAAAAATATTTAATAGCCGGAAGCTCTATGAGGACTCGATGCAATCTCCTGCAAATGTTTTTCAATGGCGATAGCTTGCAGTTATCAAATTACTTTGGGTTAGATCTTTCTGGTTAGCAGTGAAATGCATTTTTAGATTATTCACTTCTCTTCTCCAATGTGAATTTCTCGGTACTCCTTGGAAGTTGATAGGTCAATAAAGGTCTCACGAGAAATGATTTTAAAAAGGTGAAAATTAAGGCAACGGAAATTTTAAGTGCAAGGAAGAAGTCTTTCAAGTTTCTTTACTGCCGGAATGCTGGAATTAGATCTATTAAGAAACTTCAGGAACAGAAGGAAATATATGATACAGCGTATGAATGGTCCAGAGGATGTATAGGTATGCAAGTAATTGAGGTATAGATAAGTATGTAGAACTGAATAAAAGTAGCTTACTTCAATAACTTTAAAATAGGCTTTCTTGACTGTTGGAGAACGGTTGAATTAATGGGTTTGAGTATGAAAGGATCTTATAAAATTAAGAGTGGCCACCTGAAGCAATGTCAATGAAATTAATAAATTACCCACATATTTAAGAATCCCAAAGACCCAAATCTGATAACCTAATAATGACCACATTTATCAAATTTTGATTTTAAATATCATGCTAATAGACTGCGATACGCCACTCCTAACTCTTATCGGCTAGCATTGTAAATTTCATTATTAAAACCCCACCTTCGACCTTTCTATGGGATTGAGTTCCAATCACTTTCCTGCGGGGTGGATGACTAGACTAGAATGAAGATATGTACTTGCGACAAAAGATTTATTTCTGTTACTCGTATCCATTGTATGCAGGCCTCGATTTCCCCTTATTATCTCCCAAACGAACTCTATATTTCGCGTGAACGTTGGCATATGGCGAAGCACGGACACGGGCTAAAATCTGACAAATTGCGCATCGTCATGAGAAGGAAGCAGGACGTTGTGGAAAGGTGAAAGGAAGACATGCATCACGCATTTCACTTTATAAACCAGTTCCCTCCAAAATAAGGAACTGCAGATTCGAATCGATTTACCCGTTTGCCATCCTGAGCTCGCGTGTTTACCATTTTTGTGTCATTGACTCTCGCGAAAATTATAACGAGCGTTTCGTGCAGACAACTCCGGCTAACTGGAATCAGGGGTCAGATCTACTCACCAATTGAATTTGAAAAAAGTTTTTAATGATGCGTGCATTCCAGTGAAAAGGTTTTGCATTTCACCTGATAAATAATAGACTGGTGTGCGTAGATATCATTACTGTAAATCATGTAAAATAATTGGGGCTACAATAGCGTCAGACATAAATAGCATGGAAAAATACCTTAGAAAGTTCTCAGGTGATGCGCTAAAGGACCTTCCCTTTGTGTTATTATTAATTCGGGTAATATTATTCAAATGAAAAGTTAAACAGAGATTTTTATTTTGTTTCGGTTGGGCATAACCTTGTAACCTGATAGGATATTTGGGATCCTACAGAGAAAGATCGAATTATGGAATAAAACAGTGTAAAGCGAAAATCCCTCACAAATTTGCCGTAAATCCTACTCTGGGAGCCATTAATAACATGCAAATGATATCTTTGACTAAAATTGATGCAAATAGTAAGAATTAAACGCTGAAAGAAGGAGAATAATAATAGCTCTCAAATAAATATACGAGCGAGATCACAATGAGAAGTTAAGGAACTCTTATCTGATGTACAAAAACCCATTTTAGGAAATAATTTTTCACTCTTATTATTTACGAATGCAACTGTTCAAAATATCACGTATGATAATTCGGGATTCCCAAAAATAAAACGCTACCCAAAACAAAGTCAAAAAGAAACAAAAGTTGTTAATTACCCTCATGATGAGCGACATAATAAACCTTGCTACAAACCCTCGCGGATGCTTACACGGTAAAATATTGACGGAGAATCCCATTGTATTGCGTTATATTGAGAGCCGACTCTTCGATATTAGGGAGGACACGTGATGCGTGTAAGGTTTTAAGTTAATGAGCGTTTTTTTTCATTGATTCCAAAGAGTGTAATTGAAAAACTTATTGTGAATAAAAATACACAACTTGGGCTGTAAATGGAATCGGAGGCGATCAAAACTCTATATTCTATGAATTTTAACACTGAAGTATTGCCTTTATTCAAGTCAACAATGCAAATATTTCAAAGGTTAAAAATAATTCGCCTTGACCAAGATTCAAACCCGCATCCCTCAATGCCCTGCTGAGTGCTTTGGCTGATTAAACTCCCGGGAAACTTATTTTACTGCCCAAGATCAAATCGATACATTTCGACCTTTTAGATGCGATGAAAGTGAATTCAATGGTGCTCATCAATATTCTCTCGAAGGACGTCCTAAAAATTGCTTCCGAAAGTAGAGAAATTGAATCGAGCGACGTTTGGATCGTGGAGGAGAGTACACTGAAATCATTCTATGCATAATTTTTTTGATAAAAAACTTTATGAGAATGATTATTATTCCTCTTAAGGAAGTATTCTGAGTACTTTTTTTTGCACGTAACATCTTTAATTCTGTCACGGTAATAAAATGATTGAGATTCAAAGTTAAAGACTCTCCGTAAAGCATTTGATCGAATCATCGTCACACTTGATTTATCGATTTATGCTAAATTGCCGCGAAGGCTTTAACCATTTTTCATCATTAACGCAAAGCACGTAGCTTGATAACACTTCATTCTCATACCTGTGGAGTATAATATAGCTCTTTGAGGCAGGCTAATCGTAATAACTGCGAAGAATAGAGAGACACTATGCACAATATTTTACTCCCGAGCCCTATTCTGTAAAAATGAACGAAGGAAAAGAAAAGGCAATAGCTTAGTCATTCCTTGGTGATTGTTAAACACTAGTAATTTTTCAAACTTTTTTATACTCTGCACAAAAGCTTTACCTGGTTCAAAGTTTTTACATAAATATAAACAATAAAAAGTGATCATTTAGTGGCGTCCAAACTATATTCCTGTGAGTTGGATGGAGGGGGGAAAAGAGAGAGGGAAGGGAGAGTTAGGGGAGAAACGGTAGTGGAGGGTTTAGGATACTCCATGTGGATAAGGCGTTGGATAGTACGAAGGTCACACCCGAGGATTCATTTGGCGGGCTGGAGTTTATTTAATAGGATAGATTAAACATTACAGATGCATTTAAACAGGTACAGCGAACTGGTACATTAAAAAGCGGTACGCGATTCGAAAGAACAATGCCTTATACGTTTGTTTTGAAAAACTCTTGCAGGATTAGGAACCTTATATTCTTCTAAAAAATCCAGTTTTGTATCGTTTAATTTGTGTGTAACATTTCTGGCATAAAGTAAGAATCATGCATGTCTTCCAGAAAATGTTTAGTAAGTTCAGAATTATTGTCATATTTTTTTGAAACATTTGAAATATTCCGAAGCCCGGATTTTAATGTTCCTGCCGGTATGCCCAATGTAAAAAAAATTAAAATATGTAATGGTGCATCTTACTAAATAACACTTTTTTCCAGATTGTTAGAGAGAACTTTTGAATTAAAATTTAAACTTACGGATGTACAATGATTTTTAAAACTGACGTTAAAACTAACGTTGGGAATTACCCCGCGTAGTATTTGAGAAAGATTTGTACCATGCGGAAGCTTTTTCTGGATAGGTGTACACTTATTTGGTTTAATTATGTGAATCTGCAAAAGATGATTTTAAATTAGATCTGATTGTTTCAGATGGTTCTTAGACAACAGGTTTTCTACGAATTTCTCACTACAATCAATACGTAAGGTGATAAATTAAAGGATATTTAGTTAATTCGTAAACCGCTTCATTTTTCAATTTCTCTGTTCACTCTTCACACAATCTCAATGCATCTCCCCCTTAAAGTAATCCTGAAAGTTGATCGTCGTTTTACCCAAATCCTCATCTACATGAAGTATCTTACCCATTGTTTCCCTCCCCGTAATTCACCATCTGCACCCCTCTCATCTTATCTAATGGCTAAATAAATTAGATGCTACTTGCTGATAACTTCGGAGTTTTCATAATGAAACGTCGAAGAATTCAAAATAGATAAAGTGTATTCCAAAACTACACTGCGCCAAGAATTGGCCATCCCACCCATGCCAAATTACCCATCCATCTAAAATGACTTCAGTTGCCTCCCATAATAACTGCTGCTATGAATTTCTGCGAGAGTAATACCTGTTCATTGCTGATGTAAGGTCATTGGTGCGCCGATAGAGTAGAGTAGTAGAGCATCGATCTCGGTTACCTGAAAAACAATTGAGAGAATCTGCTTCTTGTTTAGGGGAATTACAACGAAAATGTAGAATATTTTCTACAGAATTTTGAAGATGCAGCAATTTCATGACTTTAATTTGGAGCACGGCAGTACCGTCAGTAGACTTCACATCAAAGAAGTTGAATCCACGAGAGAAAAACTTTTAAAATCAAAATTAGATTTGATTGAATTGCTAGGAACTTCAATCGCTCCCCAAAAATATTACCTCTTGCTTATGGGCCAAACGTATGCTGATCAGCAAATCAATAACCGTAATAAGGATTATGACTACACAAAGTGACTGGAAACTCCTCTCGTGCAGTTAGAGTGAGTGTATCCGTGCGAAGGTATTTGAGTCGAATCAGCTTCGGCCGTTCCTTCGTCCGGCGGTGTTAAGCATGGACACAAAACGTCGACTGCACCGGGCGTGCTTGCTGCCGGTCACGTGAGCCGTCTCGGTATGGTCAGAAGTGTCGCAGTCATCCCTTGCACGAATCCAGGTGGTACAGAATGCTGAGCTACGATGCATATTGGGGCGTGTCTGATACAACCACGTCTCCGACACCTACCGCGACGGGATCTTGGACGTCCTTCTCCCGAATATGGCAAAAGCCTTCTGCAGGAGAAGGCGTCATCTTCGAAGCATGAAGCCATCTGACGAATGGCGGAAATTCAGGTCTGGCCGTGGGACCGCTAAAAGCGCCCAATTGCCAGTGTGTATGCCATGGAAGCCCTCCCCAAGAAGTCCTTTCTCCTAACCACAGTTGTAAAGAACACCAAGGAAAACACAAAGAAAACCGACTCGCTGCTTCAGTGGGAAAAAATCCGGAAAAATGGCATATGGTAAGGTCGAACACCGCGTCAAGAAAGAAAGGAGTACACGATGAATGGAAATATTTATTCAACATATTTCGTTCATTCCTCGTGCCTTCAAGAGTCCATGAGAAATGGTTTATTTGACGATGGCAGAGCATTGTGTAGAGACAATGCAACAATTTCAGAGTGCAAAAATCATTCACCTTGACCGGGATTCGAACCCGGATGCCTCCATGTCCGGCCTAGTGCTTTAGCCAGTTAAGCTACCGAAGCGCACGACTACGAATTCTTGTGACATAGTGTGTACAGCATTTCGTCACAACGTCTTTTTCCTTTGTATACCCCAAAATTTCTTAGTGTAATAGGACGCCTTTAGTTGGATAAAGCACTCGGCCGGACATCGAGGGACCTCGGTTCGCTTTCTGGTGAAGGTGATGATTGTAACACTCCGAAATTGTAAGACACATTTAGAGGATGACTCCGTTGAAAGTTACTATCGCGGCATCTCCCGCAGTTTCTTGGAATTATGTAGCAAAGTTAAGAATTCGATAGATGGCGGGATGCTGTATCACTGTGCTAAATGAATCTGGCTGTTGAAAGATAAATCTTAAGATATTTATTTATTGCTACAAATTATCTCCACATAATGTATACCTCCAGTCATTCTGTTGAGTATTCCTAAACCACTCCACCCCATCTTTTCAGGAAAGATTTTCCTTTACTTCACAGTTTTCAACGTTCATTGCTGACCATTATGTCATGCATCCACTTTTCCTACATTCTCTGAATTTTGCTCAACAACTTTTTTCTTTATATTTTATTAATCCATTCAATCCCCAGGCAAAAAAGAGGAAGCGCAAGGAGAGCTAGGAGGAGGCATACATCCACGCCTCAACGAGAAAATTTTAGAGCAATATTTGAATGCATTTTTCTCGGAAGGACTTACGTTTGGATAAATTTAGAGCTTTAAAAATATAACTTAAATATACGGAGAAAAAAACTGCATATTTCCAAGAGAAACGGAGTATCACCAGTACAGTAAGAGTTGATCCGTCGAGTAATGCTAGACACTTTTGAATGAAGGCTTAAATAGGGACTGTCATTTGAAATGTAAATGTATTATATTAAATTAGATACTATGGAACAAAACTCTACGAGACAGCATACTTATCCAATTAAAATTAATGATCTAGTGACAATGACGTTTATTTGTTTTAACTAAGTAATTCTTAAATATTGTGCTATAATAAACTAACTATTCTCAAAGTTTTGAAAGCCGTGAATAGATATTCATATTTGTTTCAATATAATTTTGATTGTGCTGACTCTTTACCTGAATGTAGAATAAAAATTTTAGCTAAATATTGTTTGAAATTTTAGGCGATAATCGGTGTGTCACGAACTAGTTGACCGTGTCGTAAGAACGTAGTTACTTACGACCAATTGGCCACATAAAGAAAAGTTGCCGTCTCTTTTTTCATAATCCTATCCTATTGGCGTGGTATTAGCGTAATTGTTCCCCAATCGTTTTTTAAGGTTCAGTTTCTACACCGCCTGCGGTCGCTTGTTGAAAGCGTTGCTGCTTGGATCGCCAAACTATGTAGGTATCGCCATTTCCCAGAGGAACGAAAGGAGACCTCACTCCTACCGCCGCTCTGAAAACAATTAGCAAGGAAGGAGAGAGCCTTGACCGTTTGCAGCGCAAGAAACTGTGTACGCTTGCTCCCAATGAAGGATAATGGGACGGAAGGATCATCATAGGGCATCCCCCGGAGGCGTTTGTCCGAATTGCTAGAGAGAAAATGACCAATAACACATAATAACCGGGGAATAATGGAGAGTGGGAGCAGCAAGAGAAGGGCACATGATCGGGTGAATGGGAGAATTTTTACTGCATAGCCCTCGGGGTCACCAGCCAAAAAGAAACCTTATGGAGAGAGTGAATTTCCCAGGCGAAGAAGGCTGCCCTTCTTCAGGGGTAACCACTACTGTCGCTAAATTAAACTAGCTTGAACATCAAGAAACCATTCATAAAAAACTATGCATCCAATCATACGTCTTTTCATGGCACTTTATTTATTGCGTAAACAGGCATGAAGTAATGAATTGGATGCGGAAGTTAATAATTTTAATAATTATAATACTTGGTACCGTCTACTCTCTGTACGTGTAAAAGAAGAAATGCTTTGCATATCAATCGGCAAACGTATGGACGAATAAGAATTGTTAAATTTGTTAAACTTCCAACAATTTAGTGTACTATATGTTCATTTACGGTATTAATGTAAATGCATACCAAATAATGAAGCGTTTTACAGAACAGATTTACAAATTTTTAATAGGGCCCCGGAGGAAATTTTTCTCGGGATAACCATCAATTAGTAGCATTTACGTGTAGAAGCAGTTGGCCGGTGGTAATAAAGCATTAGATTAAGTGATGCATGCATTGATAGAACGATCCATTTACAGTTTATGTTATGCATTGTTCTCGCACTATACACATGTAAAAATAAACAAAAATACAAATTATTCTCTGACAGAGTGGTTAGTTACACGTGATAAATAGGAGATCTTCGATGCTGGGTTTATTGCATCGCCTTGCTTATTTGATGACGTACTATATAGGCATTCGTTCGTGCATTGGTTTCCAGTACATTCGATAGTGTTCCATTAAACTATTTTTTTAGAAATAAAAATATTCAAAAATATTGTTCACTATGTGAAAGTTTTCCTTGGTTATTATACGTATAAACTAGAATGGGAGCCTTCTAATACTCGAATAGAAACGATAAATCACATAAAATTAGAAGGGGTAGGAGTCATGTCTTATTAATTGATAAAATTATTCACTCCTCGCCTTAGGGTTGGGCGAAATTAATTGTCTTACATGGATCTTTGGTAAAGTGAAATTTTGATGATACTCAGATGGATATATTTCCCATGTCGTCAATGATGTTATACTTGGTGTCTTGTCACCATGAAATGAGCTGAGCATCAAGATTTGATACAGGCAGATGGGAAAGGTGTCAAGCATAGTTAACTTAGGGCATCCTTGGCAAAGGGGAGCAGCGATTCAGTGGGCATAGGCGTCCCATGTCATGCCTAAACTAACTGGATGTTTTCTGTCGCTTCTGACCGATGTGGTCATCTGCGACAGGAGTCTGATGACAGTGGTTGCTGCTGGTATTTTAAACATTTCAAAGAGTGGCAATTAATAATTTAGTTTAGGGTATTGGGTATAGCGTTCGTCTACTGAAGAAGGAGCTCAGGTTTAAATCATCAATCTCGTTGCGTCTACCAAACCAAGGTTTCTTGAGACCAGGAATCTCTGGGACATCATAGGGCGAATACAAGGTTAAGAAATAGCGCCTTTTGTCGGCATCTTGTTTGTACAAGAGTCACATGCAATGTGGCGAGCTCTAAATTCGCTTACCAAAATTCCTTCGGGTGACTCTATTGGCACCCATTCAGTTACTTTCTGATTTAACGCATGCATTACGAAAATTTAACGAATACATACCAACCTCATCACAATAAAAACCTCTCTTTAAACATTCATATTCCGCCAGTCTATGCTACGGCGTTCTAAAGAAAGAATTTGTAGCAACGGAGTTTCCGACCTGTCCCCAGCAGTCTCTACAAGACAAAACCCCTGCTAGAATGTTTTACCATTGTTCGCTTGGGTAACTAAAACATTCATATATATATATATATATATATATATATATATATATATATATATATATATATAATATCTTCGAAATGGAACGCTCATCGGCGACACACAAATATATAAAAACACAGATGTAGATTTTTAGAATATAGAGACACAAAGAAAGGACACTCACAATTTGTTATTTTACGTTTCGACAGCACGGCTGTCGTCTTCAGAATGGCGTTCTCGGGGAAGAGCGGAGAGGATGTGCGGGGGAGAGGTGGGGGTAGGAGAGGTAAAGGGACCAATAGGAAATGAACAGGGGGGTGGGGGGGATATGTAGGCAGCCAATTGATGCATTCAGTGGGCTTGGTTCAGCCCGGGCGGTTTGAATGATTGGGCCACCCAGATATGCGCCATCTCGCGGGTTCTCACCTCTATTGTACTCGCAGATTTGGGAAGGATTTCAATCACCGAAACAGAGAAGCAGTCGTCAAAAGATTGGTTGTGGGAAGCGGTGTGAGTAGGGATGGGATAATTAAGAAAGGTGGGAGATTTGGTGGAATATCGGTGGTTATTCATGCGGAGGGAAAGTGCGGTCGTGCATTCGCCCACGTAGAAGGCAGGGCAGAAGTTACAGGAGAGGCGATATATAATATTTTTTGAGGTACAGGTGGCGAGTGGTTGGGAGTTGGTACTGAGTGAGGGGGAGGGTCTTAAAAGATGACAGCATTTGCAGCGTGGGCGGTTGCATGGTGCGGATAGGGGCGGGGGAGAGACGGGGGTGCTTGAAGTTGGATTTGTGGACTTAAAGATGTCTCGCAGGTTCGACGGGCGTTTAAATGAAACAGAGGGACAGTGTGGGAATAAAAGTGATGTGGACTGAGTGTTATTGATAATTGGGAAGAGGTCACGGATTAGATGTTTAATTTTGTGTGTTCCGGGGTAAAAGTAAAATCCTCAAACCGTCAACACAATACACTCCCCTCCCCAAACCAAACCGCCCAAAATGCCCTAATCTTATCACCACTTTCTTCCCCGGAACACACAAAATTAAACATCTAATCCGTGACCTCTTCCCAATTATCAATAACACTCAGTCCACATCACTTTTATTCCCACACTGTCCCTCTGTTTCATTTAAACGCCCGTCGAACCTGCGAGACATCTTTAAGTCCACAAATCCAACTTCAAGCACCCCCGTCTCTCCCCCGCCCCTATCCGCACCATGCAACCGCCCACGCTGCAAATGCTGTCATCTTTTAAGACCCTCCCCCTCACTCAGTACCAACTCCCAACCACTCGCCACCTGTACCTCAAAAAATATTATATATCGCCTCTCCTGTAACTTCTGCCCTGCCTTCTACGTGGGCGAATGCACGACCGCACTTTCCCTCCGCATGAATAACCACCGATATTCCACCAAATCTCCCACCTTTCTTAATTATCCCATCCCTACTCACACCGCTTCCCACAACCAATCTTTTGACGACTGCTTCTCTGTTTCGGTGATTGAAATCCTTCCCAAATCTGCGAGTACAATAGAGGTGAGAACCCGCGAGATGGCGCATATCTGGGTGGCCCAATCATTCAAACCGCCCGGGCTGAACCAAGCCCACTGAATGCATCAATTGGCTGCCTACATATCCCCCCCACCCCCCTGTTCATTTCCTATTGGTCCCTTTACCTCTCCTACCCCCACCTCTCCCCCGCACATCCTCTCCGCTCTTCCCCGAGAACGCCATTCTGAAGACGACAGCCGTGCTGTCGAAACGTAAAATAACAAATTGTGAGTGTCCTTTCTTTGTGTCTCTATATTCTAAAAATCTACATCTGTGTTTTTATATATTTATATATATATATATATATATATATATATATATATATATATACTCATATATACAGGAACAGATATAAGGAAAAGGGATAGGAACACACATAAAGGACGAACACAATAGAGGTGGGGAAGGCGGAATCCGCCGTTTGGCGGGATTTCGTGTTTGAATGTGTATTTGGCCAATGTGGCTCATCTCTTTCTTCTGGCTATGCGTGCCACGAAACGCACTGTTCCTTTCCTGTATGATGTTGTATGAATTCTAACCCACACTCTTTTCCTCTTGTGTGTGGTGTATTTCTCCTTTGGTGGGTGAAATAGCCCCCTGACGCCATCTCTTGGCTAAAGAATCGGGGCGCTTGGCGACATATTAGACCCACGGATCTCAGGGTAAATTACGTTTCCTCGATAGCTCAAGTAGTTAAGAGCATCCGCCCGGCAAGCGGAAAGATCCGAGGTTCGAGGTCAAGGAAATATTTTTACTCTTGTGATCTGTTCGATTCCGCCTTCCCCACCTCTATTGTGTTCGTCCTTTATGTGTTCCTATCCCTTTTCCTTTTATCTGTTCCTGTATATATGAGTATTTATTCGCCGTTTGGCGGGATTTCGTGTTAACAAATAAGGATCACCACATTTTGCCTAAAAGTCACATTAGCCAAAGGAGTCTTAAATACGACATAGGCAACGAGAGTCTCTGTTCCCACTAAATATATGGGTATTCTCGTACAGGTATACATATGAGTATAAATATACCTGTGTAAATTTAGAAGTACATATATATCGTTTGCCGGAGATGTGTAGTTCAGTGGTACTGCGTGGGAGTATCAACCAGAGACCCGCGTTCGATCCTCTGGAACGCCTCTGGACACCCTCAGTTTCAACCTGTAGTGCTTTACCATTTGCAGCCAGAAAATGTTTGTGCGGGGAATGGCACGCAATGGGTCAGGAACATTTTAAAATCCGGACAGGAATCTTCGAACACCTGGTGCTGGTGAAGAGCGCAGGTATAGATAAATTGCAAAACGAGGAAAATAATTAAATGTAAGGGGAGGAAATAGCAATATTGTGCAATTTGAAGAAATTAAGAAACAGATGAATTGGGCACACTAGATTTGCCGAATATCTTAGAGTGGAAGACTTCACGAGCATGTATAAATGTGCGTAGGCAAAGCAAAGAGAGATGTTAACGGAAGATAAATCAGGCTAAGCAAGGGAGCTATAAAAAAAATATCAACGGTTCCACGCTCATATTTGTGGCATTTCGCTCGAAGAATCGAATACAAACCATGTAATGTCACTAAAATTGTCTCTTGCGCTACGCTACAATCCAATTCATGACGTCGCTGACTTTCTCATTTACTACACCTTCAGATAACGGGGTACTCACTGATATCACCTATATGTTGGGACCTGTTATATTGTAAAAAGTAAATACTTTTCGTGATATCCACAGTCTGCATTCATTTCTTGAAGAAAATTATCACTAGAATAGCAAGATGCAGTCAACCAATGCTTTTGACGAGGCAAATTCAGTAATTCCAATTTGTCAACTAAATTGGATGTATGGTATGACTATCTTCCGTTAACGGTGGCGATATGATTTAAATTATATCTAGGTTCAATCAGTGCACAGGTGACTAAGAATTTTTGCCTGAGAGGCCCCGGGCACGGGAATGACATAATAAGGATGATGGAGATCAGGAATTAAAGGCCCCGCGGAGATATTCCACGAGGAACTGAGAACTAGGTGGGCGGTGTCTTTCGCCCGTCGGGGTTTTTCTTCGGGGAGGAGCAGAGACGAACGGTGAATGAGTGAGCAATGGCACTGCGGCCGTGGACTGTGCTACCCCACCTCCCGCGACCTCCCTACTACTCCTGGCCGAAGGGAGTGGAAGGCGCGGAGGAAGCGGCGGAAGCTGCCAGGGGTTCCTGTGGGGGGTTAGGGGAAAAGGGTCTCCCCCCTAGAACCTTCATCCCTCCACCCGTGAACTCAGGGGCGGGGGAGGGTTGGGGGCAAGGGAAGAGGTAGCGGGCGGGGTCGTTGTCTTCCGGTTGGCCCGTCACGAAGATGGCGGGAACGGGGGTGTCGGTGCCGGGGGAGGAGGTCGGACGAGAGGGGGGTTGGGGTCAGGGGTGGAGGGGAGAGAGCAGGGGGAGCATCTTCCCTCCATGGGGGTGGGGGAACGGGCAGGGCGCACGAGGACGGGCGCAATCGATACCCAGGGCCCCAAAGAATAAGGTTGCCACCCGCCCATGCCTCTCTGCTGCTCCCCTCTCCCTCCGCCCCCCCTCATCTCTCTCTCCCTTCCTCCTAATCCACTCCTTTGCCGCCGAGGTTGAGTTATGGCTCCTCTGACAATGTTTCCTTTTGCCTCCGATAGATGGGACCTTACGTTTGCATTCAAGTATCCACAGCAGTTATGACCTCCCTCCTTCCGACACTTCACGCTCCGGGTTTCACCACTATTTGGTCACCGTGACGTCCCTCCACGCCTGAAATTCAAGTATGCAATAATTCCTATTTGGTCGGAACTATAGCGAATAAATATTCAAGGAATTCTATTGAAGGTTATATGCACACAAAAAAAGGCATAGAACGAAAATTGTAAATGCAGAAATCAGTGTGGACTAAAAATTTTGATGCGTGTCAAAGTGAAAACGATTGAAACACCCACATTCAGTTTTATATTGACTTATGAAATCTGAGTAGGCATGCTTGAATGAAGTAAAGATGGTAATAGTAAGACGGATATTTATGACGTATTAGGCCAAGGCAAGAGTCAACATTTTGGTATGATGTTATATCGTGTTCTTTTCGATTCGCATTAATAAAGCTATGATTTGGACTTTTTAAATTACGCACGCATAGAGGAAAGAGGCAAAAATATTTTTAATGCTTCGGTAAAAGTAATGACGAAATATTTTTCAAAGGCTAGGATGTAAATGGATGGACTATCACGTGCTTTACCGCTGTGTATATCTGAAAACATTAATAATCTTGTGCAGAGGAGAGAAAACTTTTAATTAGTTGAAACATATCCTCATCCCCTTAACCCTCAATCTCTTGGTATAATATTTTGTTAAAATAAATAGTGCGAAATTATTTGAAAAGTTTTTTTTTAATTTTACGTCAGTGATACATACATTTAGCATGTATCATACTTGTTGTTAAGAAAAATTAATTGCATTATCGCTGTCTTAGAAAATATAAGATAATTATGCTGTTTGTTGTTTTACTTATTATGAAAGATCTTTTTATAGCTTAAGTCCAAATTGAAGGGTTTTGAAAATCAGAAAATGGTGACACATATAATGAAAGATTTGCTTTTGGGAAAGGTTTCGTGTTGATTAGTGGTCACAAATGAAGTAACTATTGAAATTCAGTTTTCATGCATGGTAATTAAAAAATACATTTTTAATGAAAGTAAATTCGAGAAACTGCAGTTATTCGGTATGATCATACGTATCTCAACATTCTATTCCCAAGAAAGTCTTTTCGTTCACATGACATAGCGACGTCGAGCTTGATTTTTTTCGGATTTAATACTGTAAATGTTTTCGGCAATATTCGGTATCAGCTGCCATCAAAATAGTGCGCATCATCACTGCAATATAATTTTCCTACCGCTTACGTGAATGAATATCTCGCGCTGTCAGACTTGAATAATAGCGTCGTCTCGAGCAACGGAGGCAATATGAAAATATTGACGCAAACTAAGAAGCACTTTCGCGGCGATCATGCGTGAAAGGGTCGGAACAGACGGAATTCACAGAAATGTGGTGGATAGACAAACTCTCAGTTAAGACCTCTAATAAAGCTTCAAGCGAGAAATGACCTCCATGGGATGAAAGTTGCTAGTTGGATGGCGCGAGAGTCTGGTTTTCAGCGGTCGAGAAGTTTCTAAGACGAGTGTTTGAGTAAGAAGTTTGCTTTTGAATAACAAGAATGAATCCTGAACATATTTCAGAGAACTTCTATTACACAAAACACGCATTGAATTGTGTCGTGATGATAGATAATAGCATGTAGATAACAACGTCCACAATACACTTTTTAGGATCAATGAAGTTTTTATGAAATCATTTGATCCCGAAGGAGGTTCTCCTGTTTATGAGGCAACCCGCAAATCATTTATTGTGACCAAGGTGCTCCGATGAAGCTGCCTTTCGATAACGCCAAAAGAGGACCCCAGAATAGGGCTGAAAGGTATCTATAGGGTGGTCGTTTATTATTTAAATCAATCAGTTCGTATAGATGACTTCAAGGAGCCTGTTGATTAAGCTTTCATAAATTTCCTTGGTATGACAGTATTCGTGATATGGTTAATGTACGATTGTGTCGATATGACGTTTGTAGGAAATTTGGACAATGTCCCGGATGTACACATTTTGAAGAATAGTATGAAAATTGGTCATGAGGCAGCGTATAACGGAGATCATATCCCTGATCAACTTATATGATCATTCAGGGTTTTTTTACCAAATGGACTATGCAATCGATTAGGGATGCTCCTTATTAGATAAACACTATCGATATTGGTTAAATTTTGAAAACAAACTTTCCAACCTTTTCGTATTTTGCATTACTGGCCATTCTTATACCCGAATATCATAGTAATCTTCCAACAATTCAGATCTTCGATTACGTGAAATCAAGATAACACTCTATTATTCCTTCACTGAATTTTATTCAGGTACAACTGGTTTCAACGTTTCAGCATCATCATTAAGTACCTGATGATGACGCTGAGCGTTAGAACCGGTTGCACCCGAATAAAATTCAGTTACCGAGTGCAATGCTTTCCTTATTTCATAAACTTGAACATTTACATGGTTTAACCTTAAACCATCGACTTCGATGACATAGTTTAGAAATTTGTGATGCTTTCTGATATACTGAATATTTTTTCATTTTTCTATCTTATTGGCATATTTAAATAGTCTGCCACCAATTAATAAGCATCATTCCCTGATTTTATTGTATCCCTCTCATTGAAACCAACGTGTATCAAGTTTTGCAACATCCCTCGTTCGTTAATCATAATGTACAGAAAATATTCTAGTTTGCTCATTGTCGCCTAAATTTAGATGTAAAAATAGCAATGTCACTGCATGTGCCATCAGAATTACCGTCCGAAAGTTTTCACGTCCATCTAGTGTCCCATTTCTGGGAATAGGCACACATACCACTTTCTCCTCGATATTCATTAGTGGATAGTTAGCCCACAGAATATGTATATACCAGGGATTATATTTCTAATTGTGGTTAAGTCTTCCCGCCAGCATTTTTGATTATCGATGTACAAACACTTATTCACGCGCAATAATCACATTTTAGACCACCTTCATCTCACACTTTGGCCATTAGTAACTTCTGCTATCATTCATTTTTATATTTATAGATCTCCCAACTACTCCTGCTAGCTCTTCCCTTTTCCTTAATTTTTAATTGATATTTATCCATCTCCTCAGGAATCGTATCGACTTTTTCACATTGGTGTTAGCAAATCCTAGGAGTGGTTTCTCACCATTCTACAAACTGCTTCAAACAAGAGGTAACAGCTTAGTTATTCCAAATTTGCTCTTTACTGCCTCATCTTTCTATTTCGCCATTCTAATTTAATTTTTTATTCTTCTATAGGCCGTCTTTAGTTTGCAATTTCTCACCAAAATCCTGAGCATTACTTAAAATTCTGCATCTCTACGTATGACTTAATTCAAAGCTAAAAGGAGAGTCCAGAGACACACTCGTATAATATTTTGTATTTCTCGGAAAATACTCCATTAGGCCTGACTGAGTGACATTTCGTTCCATGGGAAATGCATCCTTATCTAAGATTGCTAACGTGTGATGTATCCATACTGCATTCGATATCTATTTATGAATTACAATATTTCAGGATTGGGGTCCAAGGTGAATATAAAAATATGATTAGTATTGCATTTCTTAGAAAAGAAGTCCATTCATGTATAGGCTCGGGAGAGTGGTTTCAACCGAAGCGGACCAATTTAAACGCTTTGGATTAACACGAGCATTGGACTTAGTAACATGTGGAAAACTCGTTAGGAACATCTGCTGTGATCAGGAAACCTGGCTTCAACAAACGAGCAGTGGGGAAAACTCGAATTAAAATGGTAAAAGAGGTGTTATTTTGAGCTGATTAAACTTCACTTTTAGCACTCATGGAGCATATGGGCCCCTAAGCAGAATGATCTCAATTTATGGAATCAAAAAGGTGTAGAAAAACGTAATTCATTTCGAAAAACCCTTTTGACCGATTAATAAACACTGTCGTATTTTTATTGAGTTTCATGAGATGAGAACCACTTGATGCACATAAAATCAAGAGCATTACATTTCCAGCTTAAACTACCGGATAAATAATAATTCGTTTGAGTGTAATGCTGGCATTAAGACTACTCCAAACCCCACTTTACGTGACCGCGATGTGAAGAGGATTGGACTGATGGACTAACTGTTAAAAGGAACTGTTCGTTCCTGACTGATTTTCATCATGTAAGGCCCGCTGTGCGTGTACATTTTAAGAGTTTTAATTGGACTGATTTGCTCGAATTTCCACCATTGTCCATCCATCACCATAACTCTTGTTTAGATTTGGATGAGCCAAAGATAAAATTTCTCTAATTTTGCTACAATGCGTTATTATTTATTTCCCTTGTGTCTAGGGGATTTGTCAACCCAACAATATATGTCCTTTTAAAGAATTTTGAGATAATTAGTGGCCATGAAGACGTAGAAGATTAAGGCATTATAAATTATTGGAGGATGCCATTAATATCTCAAGTTTGACCAAGATGGACAAAAGAAGTAATATTTTTTCGCTATCTTACCGGTTAAGGTAGCACAATTTGTTCTAACCGAAAACAACCTGTAATCGGGGACTACAGTAAGTCCCTCTTCAAATGCCGCAAACTTCTTTCCTCCATCCCAACCAACTTGCCTCTCCTATTCATTTCCACGCCTTGTTTGTCCAAAACCCTTCCCTCTATCGCAATCTTCAACAACTCATACGAAGTAAGTCAAAACCATTCTTAACAACGGCTTTTACTTCGGTTTAGAACGAATTTCCTCTGCTAGCCATTGATTACTTGATTGACCTCACATATAATTTAAAAGTTACAGCCAAAGTTGAAGTATTTGTTCTGGATGTGGATTGGCAGGGCAACTGTCCGATCGCCAAGCAACAGCACTTCGATATCAGGTCTGTCGAATGCGGGTCCGTTCCCGGGAGGAGGCGGATGGTAGGCGTGTGTGACATCACCGCCTGATTATCTTTTCCCCCCTCATGCCAGGGTCCCACCTTCCCGGAACTAACGTCCCTCCTACCTCGACAACCCTCTCCTTCGTCGCCGCACCCCTCCTTCCCCACCTCCACGTGCCCTTCCCCCCCTTCACCTGCCATTGTCTCAGGCGGCGAGATGAAGATGGGTGGGTGGGTGGGGAGAGAGGGGGAGGGGCGAGTGGTGGGCTTTGGGAGGTCCCCTGCCTGCGGGGAATCTGTCGATTCCGCCGCTTGATCGATTGCATTCCTGCATCCAAAGGGGGCGGGGACGAGCGGGAGTTGGATGGGTAGGTGGGCAGTGGCGTGCTCTGGTGCCCCTGCCGTGGACCCATTCCCGCCGCCCCCAGGGGGTGAGGACTGTCCCCCAGCGGGACGACGCAACAAGGCCAGGCCGGCGGGCTCTGACCGAGCCCCCCGTCCTCCCCTCGTTTTGATAAACAATGTGCGCGTCTCTCGCTCGCCATAACAACCGGAGGCGTTGCGGGGAGATGCGGACCGCGAGAGGGGGGGTTCAAATCAGGGGATCAGCCGTCACTTCCTCAACCCCCTTCTCGTGTTCCGCTCGTCCCTTCATCAACAACGCCTATGCCATCGTTACTCCGCCGCCGAATAGAGAAGACCCCCTGAAGAAATGGATTAAAAATCAATTGCTCGTTTTGGATCGCAGAAAGTTGTAGCATGGCACTATGCATTTGCACGGCCGTCGTCATCAGATGATCACTGGTGTATTGTTTATTTATATATGTATATGTGTGTGTGTATGTGAGTGTGAGTGCGTGTTTTATCTTTCCTGGAAATTACTCATTCATAGATGAATACATGAGAGTAATTCCGAGAAATTTAAGAATTTTTTAGTGGAAACACAAAAAAAAGCAAAAGAAGATATGGGGGAAAATTTACAAAAAAGGCTGACTTTAAACGGAAAAATAATTTACTTGAATGAGATAGAAATTTAGGATACTCTTTACGTCATCATTGTGGAAAATCCTTGAAATGCGAGGCTACGCTGCTGAAGTCGGATCTGGTGCTTTCCCGGCGTATTTGCTTCATGAAGTTTTCTCGGGTCTCCCACCGGGTCAGGGGTTCCATATTGGCCGATGTTTCGATGCCCGACTGGGTGAGCTTCTACCCTGAGGACGATGCACGAATCTGACATTGAAACGTTGGCCAATATGGAACCCCTGACCCGGTGGAAGACCCGAGAAAACTTTATGAATACACTGGGGAGTTAAACTGCCGGATGATTTTTTGGCTAGATTATGTTAATACTAGCATGCAATTTTGTTGTTGAGTTATTTCACAACACGCGTTTGATGCGTACTGCCCCAAGTTTCCTCAATATAAATTTACTACTTCAAGGTCTTTTGATTCAATTATGTAACCAATTTTGCTGACAACAGTAAACATATAAAATAGCGCAAATATATTAACCATCATGATCAAAATATATGGTAAAAATATTTGAAAATGTTAAACCGGAAAAATAATGAATTTTCAGTTGACTTCGGAGTTCTACTGGCGTAATGAATATGTTTGAGGAGTATTAAGAATCGTGTTGTATGTAATATTATCTAGCAATGGGAATTAATAAAAATACGTTTTTCCCAAGTTATTTGAGCGTTGAAAATTTAGACGTACGGCATTTCACGTTAGCAGAAAACTTGGCGTTGTGTTGAAGGAAAGAAGAGCATTCAGGCAGCACAGTTATTTCATAAGACGCATCGGCAGATTTAGAGAAAAGAGAAGAAGAGAGAGATTATAACCGTAACGTATACATACGCCAATTATATGCAGATTAATTCTCATGTTGGTGTGAAATGCAGGTCATGGATTTTCCAATGGAGCGATTTTTTTCTGGGTCACATGGTTCTGCTGTATATAAACTCAGCTTCGCGATTCTTTGACAGTCGATTGGCTATTTTATTAGAATTATTAAAAGTTCTATGAAAATTAATTTGAAGGAAAAGTGAAATGTATGTGAATTTTATTTATTAAGATTTAAATAGGTACTATGTTGCTTTGCATGTTTGTTGAGTACTGCCCCAGTTTGTTTTACAACTCTCACAGAGTATTCTCATGATTAGCTGCTTGTTCTGTTGAACTCTATCCCAGAGCAACAGGAAAGCAAAATGCAATACAATTTTAAGTGTTGACTTCCACCTCCTTTTTAATCATATGTGTGATACCAAAATATTCATAACTATGCATTTTTAATATGAATAAAATGCATGGAAAAATGAGTAATTTTTTAACTGGCCATTTTTCGCCTGTCCTTAAAGTCATACTCTTTATCATTTTAATATGCATATCCAAAGAAATTCGAAAGGCGTATTTGAGCTTTCCACTACCAGTCCTCCTTTTGGTTTATAATATATATTAAAAAGTGTATCACTTCATATCATTATAGTTGGTCGACCGATAGAAGTGATATATCTTTAATCTAAAGCACTTTGTGCCATAAGTTGTGGTAATAATTCAATCAAATTTATGTCAAATAGGTCAATGCTATCTATTTTCATATAGAAAAATGAAATAAAGAAATTAAAATCATTGTCTGGGATGCTGAACTGTGTGTATCGCCGGGAACTCTTTTAACTTTCCAAGTTTATTTTATAATAGTAAAGCATTCCAAAGAGCTTATTGTATTTTTTCAACGCTTTTTCCTGCAATCGTATCACATTTATCAAGAATAATATAGGAGGAAGTATTTAACTTTTGAGAAACCCTTTTTGAGGAAAAAGGAATTCCATGTAAAATAGGAAGACAAAAAATTGTGTCATGCCTAAGCCTTCATTCTTACCTACCTCACCGTTTATAGTTTACTTTTAATGCAGCTTCCAATTGAATTTCCCTCTTTTGCATGACGAAAAGGCTACTACTAGTTTTTTTTTTTAAATTCCCCATACCTTCAGGAGAAATGTCTCGAGGTAAATGCAATGTTTGAACCCACAGGCCTTTTATGCCTAACGTTAAAAAAAAATAGTGACAACTTTCAGGCACATTGAAGAATTTGATTCTGGAGCAGTGTTTATTCGGATCATCTGAAAATGTTGGACTGTAACGCTACTATTTTGATTCCGACTGTGGCTGCCTAAGGCTCAAGTTCCAATATTTCAGCTTCAAAAAATTACCTTTAGTTTTTCCGAGATCTCGGACAAACGACTGAATGGATTGTTGTACTTGCATTTCTCTCTCTTACTGCGGTTTCTTCTTTGAGCCATTTACCACTCTGTCTACATGAGAACTCTAAAATAATGTTTTTTTTTCGATGTAGTTTTGCCGGGAAAGTGGAAAGATGTGAGGCATGGCATGCAAAGCATGGATGAAGGGATGATGGGGAAATAAATACCCCGATTTTGTTAATACCCGCATTAAAAAAGTTCTTTAAGGAAAAATTATGTTTGTCAAATTAAACGCTTGATATATATTGGAAATACTTGTCAAAAAATAGTTTAAATTGTAGTTGTCTGCGATTACATTTCAAATTCCTATGGAACAGAATTAATATAAAATCTGATGCAACCCGAACATTTTTACTTCGACATTTTACAAGTCGTACATGATAAACTGCTTGTTTATGACAAAATTCATCGTCTTTTGAAATATTTCTATGTGTACATATATATATATATATATATATATATATATATATATATATATATATATATATATATATATATATATATATATATATATATACACACACACAGTATATCTGATATTACATATAGATAAGCTATTGAGAACACTGTATGTTTAAATGTGATGTAAAATATAATATTCATTGGAATAAAATATCAATGACAGAAAATTCCGATAATTTCGAAAAGTGATACTGCATTGTAAGGTATTTAAGCATTTTATGTTTCATAAAATTTTTGCTTTACTATAAATTCCAGCACGAATACATTGCACTGTTAAATATACCATAAGTCCATGATAGAGAAAAAGTAATAAATTTTCTAAGGATTTTCATTTGTGATTTCGATTTTGTTCATCATGCATTCGCATAACCGTTGCCTCACTTTTCATATTTTACCAGAGCACTTCCAGTCAAATAATAGAAGCAGAGCAATCTCTGCCAGCTGATATGTGTTCTATAATAAATACTCAAAAACTCCATCTGCGTCTGCAACCAGCTTGATGGGTATTCAAATACAGGTTCCCTTGTTACACGCAAATGCGCTTGATTGGATTTAGCCTCTGCACTATTAAAGAAAGCAACCTAGTTAAAACTGAATAAAAAGTTACTTCCCGAACGGCATAGCTGGAACAATAGGTAACACGACCCCACGTTCAGGATTTGTTTTAGAAGGCTGTCGATTGCCTATTGTGGGAACTTGAGGATTGAGGATATTGTGTGGAGCGTTGAGCATTGATTACCATTCAATCGGTAGGTGAGTTTTCATTTCCTCGTTTTAACAATTATAATTTTCTATTCACTTTACGCTAATAATTCACGTGACCAATTACTGAGTCATTAATATGGGCATAGAATTTAAGCAACAGTCCTTGAGTAATTGGCCATTGAAAGGTTATGTCCGTCATGGTGCTGTGAATGCGTATAAAAATGTGAGAAATCCGCCGACAGGCTCGCCAATCAGTGAATATTATGCTCTGAAAAAATCAGAGTTTTCCATTTTTACGGTTAATTGTAGGCAATCATGAAGAGAAGTCCAAAAATATCTATCCCTAAGCGTGTGAATACATTCTAATATAACATTCTTATTTATAATTTTGGTATCTCTATCAAAAGCTCAAGACGTAAAAAAGACAAAAAAAGCAATATAGACCATTTTTCATGGTACTTAAGTCGTAAAAAAATACAACGTAAAACTCACTTGCAGCGCCTCAATTTTGATTTTGACCGGCCGATGGATCGAATTTGCGTTCCAGATATAGTGCAAGACGAAGGTCCTTTTTAGGGCGAGTAGTTATAGTAAAATTAATACGGTCGTTGTCATTAATTCTAATTTTGTTTTAAAAAACTAAGGTGATCGAAGAGTGAAATGGGGAGAATTATTTTAAAATGAATCACTGGTAGGTATATTACAAATGGTATGCCGTTCTTGATATTTTGCTTCAAATCACATTCAATAAAATACCATCCATTTCATCAAATGAAAAATCCAGAATTTAATAAGTTTTATAGGAATAACAATGTCGCAACGTGTACTTGAAACTCTACGGAATTGTTTAGAGAGATGGTTGAGGCCGAAACTTCGTTGAAATCCATTTCTAAAGCACGAAGAAAGACTCAAAGTCTACATTTCCACAGGAAACGCAAAGTATTTCACGGAACATTAACTCAAAATGCAGGCATAACTTCCCCATCATACACTCTTATAAGTATCAAACTTTTTATACTTAATCTTAATAATTGTATGTACGCTTATTTGGCAATTTTATTTAATTGGCATTGAAGTTTACACATTCATTCTCTTAAATATCGTAATGAAATTATGATTTTACAGCTCGTATATAGAATCCTCATGAAGTTGGATGGATGCCAAATTAGGAATGTAACGTGGCCGAGTTAGTTTTGTTAAACGTTATACTGAAGTTATGAGCGTAAGAAGATAACTAGAAGAGCTCGGTTCGAAATCGCACACGCATGTTGCCTGCATCTTAATTATTATGAGTACTGCTAACAGCCCCTCTCGTATGCATAGAGAAGTATATCAAACTTATAAACCGTTGTGCTTGCATCTGTCAATGTATACACACATATATATTATATATATATATATAAGAATATAAACATATCTGTATAAATATACATACAGGTATATATGTATACAAATGGATTTCAACGAAGTTTCGGCCTCAACCATCTCTCTTAACAATTCCGTAGAGTTTCAAGTATGCGTTGCGTAATTGTTATTCCTATAAAACTTATGAAATTCTGGATTTTTCATTTGATGAAATGGATGGTCTTTTATTGAATGTGATTTGAAGCAAGCTTCTTTAATAACACTTAGGCTCTCATGACGGTGTCCTTTCAGGGAGGATTTCACTTTTGAGAATAGGAAATAGACTCCTGGTCCCAAGTAAGGACTGTAAGGGGGTTGGGGAATCATCACGATGCCGTTGCAAAATGTCTTCACAAGCAGATACTCCACTTTGCTTTTGGTCGTACGTGAAGACCTTCGGGATGAGTTAGCGCAGATATTTCGCATCACCAAATTTTCAGTGATAATGGTGTACACTGCCATCTTGTCAATACCAATACGGTCTGCGAACATAAGCACACTTAACCGACGGTCTTAATCCAGCACTTCAATCACACTTTACGAAAAAATTGTTGTTGATATATTTTACCCAAACCTAGTAGAACCATATTGACAAATAGTCTTGAAAAACGAAATTTTTTGACGATAAATGGCTGGTGTTTAATCACCCCCTGCCGCACACCCTGGTGGTGGTTTGCAGGGTACCAAAGACATGTATATGTGTTGATGTGGAAGCTAAGGAACCACCAAGAAAGCCTCCATAGGAGATACAGATTCCTTTAACAACCAGCGTGTGACGGTGTGGATTGGGGTCGTGCTCACTCGTTCATCCATCTCTTCAGAATGGCATTCACACTTTTTGCTTGCGAGTGTACACACGCGAGATTTGAGTACACTACCGAAATCACACTGGGGCGGGGTGGGGCGGGAGGCGGGAAAGAGGGCGGGGGAGGAGCTATGAAGGGTGGGGGGAAGGGGGCAGAGGAGGTGGTGTGTGGGCGGCTGGGGGGGTGCAGGAGGGAGGGTGAGGGTGAGAAGGGAGAGGGGAGTGGGTTGTGGTAGAAGGAGGGGGGGACGTTGGTCCGGCGCTGGAACTTATTGAACTGGGGGCAGCAGCGCGCCGGGGACGACGATAAATTGCACATCGTCCGAGTCTCGGCCTCCCCCGCCCACTCTCCTCTTTCTCTTTCGCCCCGGCCTGCCGGCCCTTGGGGTCCCCAGGGGGGGGTGCGAGGAGAGAAAAGGCGCGCAGATAACGACTCCTGCCAAAGGTTTTATGCGTGGACGGAGGAGAGGGGGAGTGTAGGGGGGCGGTTGCTCGGAGAGGGTATCCCTCTCTTTGGGCGAAGATCGGCCGGGTTGGGTGGGCGTGAGGGATTGTGGGGGATGGTCGAGATGGAGGGAGTGGGGCGGGAGGGTGGTGGTATCGGTGGCCTCGTGAAGGAACCTCTCTCTCTCTTACGAAGCCATTACGTGCGCCTCACAATTCTCACCCACCCCCGCGTCCCTCTCTCCCTCTCCCCCTCTGCCATTGTCCATTTGGAGGTGTGGACTCTCTATCCCTCTCCTCACCCGCCCCTCCTAACCCCCGTCCCGAACACATTCGCACCTTCTCCGTTCACGGCGATGAAGGAGGGCCCAGTCCGGAGGGGAAGGATGGGCCCGGGGAGTATGCACATTAGGCGGATGCTGCTTTTTAAGGGCGGACGGCCGCATATTGTTACGCAAAAGTTTGGGTTTTCGAGGGCGGAAGGCGGAGTGGAGTGAATTCACACGGTTTGTTTATGCATTGCGAGCGGTCCGTCGGAGTACGTTATGGAAGAGAAAGACTATTAGGTCGTGCAAGGATGGGCAAGTAGGAGTGAGAGTGAATACGTATATAGATACCTACCTCCAATTCGTATTCTAATATCACAAAGAGTATTAATAAAAATTATATTCATCGACATGGATATTCGTTACACATACATAACGCAACAACTTTGCTCCGTTTCCTTTTGGTATTGATACGGTCAAATAAGCGTAATTTTATCTCGTGGTTTAGGCAATTTATGCTCGTCAATTATGTCTTTATTTAAGGTTAAATGGAAGAAGGGACCTAATAGTCTCAATATCGTCCGAATAAATAGGTTTATCTACATAAACTGCCCTGCTGTACTTCTTTCGCCTTTGTCGCAATCAAAGGTACATGTATTATCTGTCATTGTTTAGGCCTCATTTAGAATATACTGCAAGTATATGGGATCCTAACGATGTTGGATTAGTTGCCGAATTGGATCTTGTGCAGCGTAGAGGAGCTAGATTTGTAAAACGTTGTAATGATAAACTTACTGGCGTGTTCAAAATATTAGAGCAGCTAGGCTGGGAATCACTCGCGGAGCGAAGGTTACATTACAGATTGAAGCTTTTGCACAAATTGGAAGGGCGTCTCTTTAGCAGTGATGTTTAAAATGTATTAATACCCCCATCGTACTACGGTCGCAGAGATCATATTAATAAAATTAGAGAGCAACAATTTCAGAGTGTAAAAGTCATTCACCTTGACCGGGATCCCGATCAAATCAGTGAAGGAAGGAAGGAAAGGTTTCTTTCATCACATATTCCCAGGGATGGTCGAGTAAGCGAGGAAGAGGAGGAAAAAGAATATACGGCATGAATGGTGGTTTATTGTAAAGCTATGAGGAAGAAAGTAATTTACGGAGAAAAGAGAAGAGGGAGAGAATTATAATATGGTAGCCAACTGGTTTATGTAGATTTTGGATGGGCACAAGCGGAACAAGCCTTTGTTTATTACCCTCATCTAGCAAGATACAACGAGGCACGCTACACTGCAAAAAACCCTTATTCAATTCCACATACTTTGTACTTACTATCTTTCATTCCACCCTAAATGCCTGTCCTTTCTTTTGCCTTCCTCTCTTGCCTAACGGTCTCCCCTCTATCGCAGTCTTCAGCATCCCCCATCGATCGCCAATCAAAATATTCCACATCCACTTTTCTGACTTCCTTCGGACCTCTCCCACATCCTCCTTCACTTTGCCTGGCATATCTCCCGTTTCTTTTCCTTTCGGTCGATTTTACCCATTCCATCCTTCTCCACACCCACATCTCAAAATCCTCAAATTTACGCTTGTACTCTTACCTCAACTAACAAGTTTCTGAGCCGCACAAAACAGCGCTTCGTACTAATGTTTTCTCTAGCCTTTTTCTTAATCTCCTTACTCAAAGTTCCTGTCGTCAATTTCCTTCTTATCGCAAAAGCTTCTGTGCCAAACTCGATTCTTCCTCTCACATCCTTATTACTGTGGCCATCTTGATCCAAAAAAACTCCCAAGATGGATTGTGCAGATGTGCTACATAATTTCACGACCATGTGTCATAGCTGGACACGAAAAGAAGGCAATGATGATGAATGTGTGCAGGTTGAATAAGATACCGATCGACAAGTAATAAAATGAACCGTACACTTTTCTTGTTTTTTTTTATTACATAGGCATCAGTCTCACACTGCAGGCGTTTTAACTACAGGTTTCGTACTGTAATGACCGCCGTAGTAAGCATCTGAGATCTTATGCAGTGTTAATGCGTATACTTTTATATCATGTAGCTCCCAGATTTATTTTGCGGACGCGATCCATAATTCAATAAAATACACTGTATTTCCGCATAAAAAAATTATGTAGCAATGCCAAGTGTATTCTTTTGATTCTTATAATACTTAAAACTTATGATACTATAATAAATGTATGCGAAAATACTAAATGTATTCTTTTGAGTCGCATAAATTTATAATTAAAACGATTGTTTGTTACCCGAGAAAAGCATCAAAATGCGAATCCACCAAAATTCCTTAGCTGGTGCATGTTTTACTCATTTAATCGTTGCCCTATCCACCTTAAAAATTTCTCCATCTATTATAAATATAGAGCAACCATAATATTTGCATAGCGTTGCAATTGTCCATCTGGGATTGCAAACTTTTCCTTTCCATAATTGTCTATTCGGGTTCGATTCCCGGGCAAGCCACTCTGGGCACCTGCAGCTCCACTCAAACTATGTGATTCTTCGGGTACCAGATCTTCCTGGGAAACCATAACCGGCACAGGGAAAGGAACTGGCCCCCCTACCCTGATGTGTGAATTTCACACGCCGTCAGGCTTAGTCCTGGGTGACCTCTACCATCGTCTATCAAACCGACCTTCGGGTCGGTTTGATAGACGATGTGTTTGATAGACGATACTGTGTTTATGGTCTGGTTTAATTGTCTATTAGCAGTGATTTCATTAAAGTCTTCGTTGAAGCTTATAATACTTAGGAAGACTCTATTAGTTTAATGGTTTTACTCATAGTTTCCTGTATCTAGTAGTTTAACGAACCCAAGTTTAAGTAATTAGGCATCGAAATTCGGGTTACTCAAATCAGGACGAATTTGAGTTGATGGTTAGCCAGCCGGGACGATGCTGAATTATCAATTTTCAGCCGTCGTTCTATCTCATAGGTGACCTCTGCCGTCTATAAACACTAAACAATTGGAACAAAAGAAAACGTTCAAAAGTTTGCCACCTAAAATAACCTCAAAAATAACTGCTATAATGGATACATAGTTCATCTGTCGCGTCTAGTTGGAATGCGAGACTATACCTCTTTTCAGAAATGCTGGGAGTTGTTGGAAGATATTCCCTACGGACGTGATCCCGTTTAATAACTCTGAAAAGCAGAAGAGTAAAAAGGACCGTTTTTACAACGCTGCCGACGTAATTAAATGTCCTGTCGAGGGGACTTGTGAGGGAAGGCACCATAATGGCATTAATTCCAATGCTGCGCGAGTACGCTCCTTAATTTCGACGGGATTTCGACCCGCCCCCATTCCACTCGTTTCTCCCGAACGTGACGGATAATTTCGTGCCTCTCCTTCGTAAATTTTCGTCGGCTCCGATCCCTCGAAAGCGGACGAAATTCACGTGTTTCGCCCCCCCCCCCAATCCTTCGCCTCTCCCCCCCAAAAACCAGTGACTGCTCCAGCACTTAAACCGCATTCATTCCCCTACTATGTTGCCCAAAGCGTTAACGCTTAATCTTTCTCCCCATAATAGTTTGGTAATAATTCGTTGAAATATCTTCAGTGTTCGGCGTGGAAATTTGTTGAAATTCTTTATTTCTACAACGAAAGGAACTATGCACTTTTCTACAAATTTATTGCATTACATTTCATTGATAATAGGATTTCATCCGTTAAATTTGTGGAAAATCACGAAATTCTTTGACGTTAATTGGAAAACTGGGTTAGATAAGTTAACAGTTCAATTTCCCCTATTTAATAATATAGTAATAGATGCTATTATGATCTTTTTAAATGATATATATTATTATTTTGATTAATCCTTCTTCAATGCAGGAAATTCGTTTATCTTGGTGACAAAATTACATAATTCACATTTTATACTTGGCCAATGCTACTTGGCTATCAGCCTGGATTGCTCTAGAAAACCTCAATCTCTAAAGCTAGTTCCTTAGGACAATTTTCCATTTATCGCATCTTTATTTGTAGTTCCGATTTTTCATATGGAGGCGGGAAATCTATAAATCTCCCAGATTTGTCAGACTCGCTGGCTACGGGGATAAAATCCTCGCCTGCTAACCTAGAGGTCGCGGGTTTGATTCCAGCCGAAGTTATTTCACCTCCACATATGACGAGAGCGTTCCGCGTTGTTTCCTATTTAATATGAGTTTGTTAACGGATGATGAGGGTTGAATGGATAGACAATTTAACAAATTACTAAGCATCAAGCTAAATGAGTAGAGCGAGGTACCCACAGAATAAAACGTTTTCGAGAAGAAAACGGAAAATAATGAAAATAGGGTGAGACAAAATAGCTAACTGAAGACAACTGAAGCATGGAAAAATTATTAATAGAGGTCAGTGATGACCCACGTGGTGCAGTTGAAAGATTTCAGAGTATGAAACTGAGAAATGAGAGTGGATGTTGGCTGGTTTGATATGAAATTAAAAAGATATTCTTTCATAGCTTTCTCGACCTTTCTATAAATGAAAGGTTGGATTATGAGCGTTTTTAGAAGCATGACAGAGGCCACCAGAGACAAGAGGTTAAGGAAAGGGCGAGAAAGCAATAAAAGTTAAGGGTAAGCGTGGCGACAGATGATTGGGGTTTGCTGGTGTCCTTTGCTCCCAGTGCGAAAGGAGCTCTCGCACTGGGCCGGGGGAGGCATGGTAAAGGCTAATTACCCACGACTGATTAAGATAAGTTTAAATAAATTCTCGGTAAAGCTGCATAATATTCGGATTAAAATGTATTTATCAGAAGTTTTAGGAGAAGAAGATAGATATGCTCAGAAGAGATCAGAAGTAAGATATGCTTTATAACGAGCTAATTTACAGCTTCTGCAGATGAGAATCTACCAATAAACTATCCTTCCTAATGAATGGGAATACTGCAATACTATCAACAAATGCTCGTACCTTTGTCCGTATAACTAGTTTTAATTAACCTACAAATGGAAATGTCTATATGCAATCTTTGTGTTTTAGAGGAATGGTATTCCTGTCGCCGACCACATTTTCTTTATAACTATTCAGATAGCTTTTCGTTAAGAATGAATAGGTTTTAATTACTTATTTTTTAAATTTCCTTTTCATTCTTTATGTGAACCATCAGAGCATTCATCTGGAACCAAAGCTAAATGCAGTCTATAAACGTCTGCAGGAAAACAACCATGTAGAAGAATGCGGTAGAGTACGCTAAAACCAAACTAGAGCATGTGGCAGGTGGTGTTAAGGCAAGATCTATTAGAGTTTTGCACTTTTAAATTTAATTTCAATTTTTTGGAGTAGCTTAGATTTTCTGGTGATGTTATATTCTTTTGTGGCCAACAGTTTTTCTCTGTCTTCTGTTTAGCCATAAAGTACATCCTACTGCACTTGGTTCCGATTACATCATAGAATCTATTCTTTTCCCTTTAAATTCACAAGGCTACTATGGAGGATTCGTAGACCTATATAGGAAAGAAGTTGGAAGATAATTCAAGAGGGATGAAGGACCCGAAGAGAAGAAAGAAGGACAAAAAGAGCCAGATCATTGGAAGAGTCAGGAGAGGGGGAGGTGCGTTTGTTACCATCGAAAAGGGAAACACGTCTTCACTCTTATTCCTTCTCGATGTATTCCCCACGCCACCACGTCATGCGCCAACCTCTTCCCTCGTATCGCCTCGCAGCCATGTAATTGCTTGTGTCTCTTTAAGACTTCGCTTCAAGACCGAACTATGCATCAAGTAGACTGGTGGGATACGGACTCAGGTACACCAACCAAGCTGAAAAGACCCGCTAGGAGTGCAATATTCTCGGGGTAAAAATACGACGTTCTCCCTCGACGTTCGTCACTGACGGTATCACGAAGTCCGAGGGTGTTACGATGCCTGTGGAGAAGTAGAAAAATAGGAGACGATGGCAAACACGCATCTCCTATTTTGATTAGAACGTTGAAATAGTTGGAATAATAAAGGGATGGGAAAAGGAAAACATTTGTCGCGACCAAGACTCGTCGTCACCTACGTAATCTTTTACCATTCACAAACGCAATAGGAAAAAAATACTGCGTTTTAACCGCACAATGACGCAACAGATGCCATACCAACTCTAGGAGCACTATTATTTGTCATTATACCTCGGTATTAAATGGGTAACCGAGTAATTTTAGGCGTGCACCATTTTACATGAGCATTAGTCATAAGTGGCGGGATGCGAACAGAGATATGCTCACCGAGTTTAAAAGACCCACTTCAAGTGTAATATTCTCGGGGCGAATTAGAAAAAAAACACAACGCTCTCAGACGACGCTCGTCAGAGACGGCACCACGACGTCCAGGTGTTCCGAGGCCGGAGGAGAGAGAGAGAGATGAAGAAAAAAGACGATCGTGGCCCGCCTGCTCGGCCACCCTGTGATTAGCCGATACATATTTGAAGCGCGGATGGAAAGTCCTCCGTCATCACCGTCCCACTCTCCCATCCACTCCCCCTTTTGTCCCCTCTCCCCCTCCTCCTCTCCCGACGCTTCTCCTGGTCCTCGCCTCCCCTCCCCACTCTCCTCCCCTCGGTCCGCCCCCACAACATCCCCCTCCTCCTCCAAGCACCATCTCCTCCGCGCTGCGGTCCCGGGCGGGACGCTCCCAAGAAGTAATTTTCCCTCCCGATGGTTGGGATTGCTATCTGACGGTGTTTAACGAGTCTCCTCGGAGCGGGGCAGCTCGGAGCAGGAGGGGGGGTGGGAGGGAGGGATGGCAGGGGAGACGGCGAAGAGGGGGACGGTTGGTGTAAGGACGGCTGGGAGCCCGGCTCCCTCCCTCTCTGCTTCTCTCCCCCTTCTTTCCTCTCCACATTTTCCCACACACGACCTCCCCAACCTCTCACGCCCTTCCCATCGGACTAAACTCTAATTTCCGAGACGGTACTACCCCGGCGCTCATCATCACGCAAACCACAAAAAGACATTCCTAAACGCGAGCCCGTGTGTGTTGTGTGTGTTCGTGTGTGAACTGCCACTTTTTGAGAGTGGGGGGCGGAGGGGAGGGGACGGGACGACCGGCCTCCACAACCCCCTCCTCCTTCCAGAGGTCTCCACAACCCCCTCTTCCCCTTAACTCCATTTACTTTCACCCCCTCCCTCCCCCGACGCCGCCCGCCCTCCGCATACCCAACCGCACATCGACTAATGGTGGTTAAGGGACTGAAGAAGGAGGGGTGGTTTTTGTTCCGGGGCGGGGAGGGGTGAGAAAGAGAGGAGAGAAAGTTGTTCCCGTGATGGGAAGAGAGAGAAGGGGGGAGTTGGGTGACGGCGTGTTGTGTTGTTCTCTGGAGGGGAGAGGAGGGAGGGAGGGAGGAATGGGATGGGATGGGGGTGGAGTTGTGGTGTAATTTCTGTGGCTCGCCGATTTGGATGCGAAGTTTTGTGCGAGGCGGGTGGGGACGGAATTCGGGAACCTTCATCCCTTATGGAATGTCGCCGTCGGGTCCGAGGGTTCCCGATTGCCCCGCGGCGCCCGGATCGGAATCGCGCGTGCGTATAAACAGTCCTTTGTGGAATTAATGGATAATGCTATTTCATCGCACCACGACTTCGAAGGGTCCCCAGAAGCCATGCGGTTGAGGGGATGGCGTTTCGGGAGAAACTCTGCCAACTATGAAGTTAAATCAGGAAAACGTATGCAATTCATCCACTGCTTTTCTCTAAAATTAAGGGGGGTTGATTACTCATGTGATGGGGAAGCTAACCTTTCATCTTTTTACTGTCCAACTAATGGCTGCTGAGCTACTGATGTAAATGAGTGCCATTGTTTACGATCCGAAGAGTCTGCTTTCTGAATCTTAGGTTAGAAGGCGTTCATCGGTGAGATGAAAGGAAAATTTGATTCTGCAGATGCTACTAATATTCGAATTCTCTTCATTTTTCTCAAAGGTCATTTTTTTCTTAAAATGTGGACCAAGTAGCGATATTTACGGTTTTGGTGCTGGCAACTAAGGAACTTAAAAGAGAAGATGGAGGGATTAAAAGACGCTCGAATGCCTTTTTGTTCGTAAGACATCAAGAAATCGCGAAATAGACGAAATGGATGAAAAAGCAAACGGTGTGTGTGGGTATGTGAGTGTGAGAGATGGTCAAAGTGAAGGGAGTAGGGGAGGAATGTGGTCGAAGAGATTCTCAAGAGAATATTAGAAATCTCAGGAACAGATAGCATGTATGAAACCGTATTTGAACTCGACAGAGGCGAAAGTCTGAAATGGTATGGCAGTATGGAGGGAATTGTGAGAGCGAATAAGTCACATGCCATTACTCAAACTCAATCGTTTCTTAGACAGTCTCTAAAGCGAAAATGGGCTGCGTGAAAGGGTATGTTTATATTTGTAGCATGTTGCTTTTGCATCCTTACCCTAAAACAAAAAAGCATAGCCATTTAAAAGTATTCCTCTTCTTCTATTGTATTTTATCTGCTCTACCCATTCATTTCTACTCCAATTCTATAATTATAAGTAAGAACGTGTAAGAGCTTCTCATATACAATTGTTATTCACGATGAGTTGTGGTGGTGGTAGTATTTAGGGCTTGATTCAACAGCATAATATTCAGTTTATGTCTGGTTCTTTTTAACAGGGATGTTAAATAAGCCTTATCAATTGTACGACATATTTGTCGCTTATGGGCACTAAAATATTTAAATTATATTTTTTATCAAAAAGAAGCGTTTCCTTTTACTGAGTTTTATTCAGAAACATATTTTATGTGTTTGTAGCAAATGGAATTGAATGCCGGGTTGTGTTTTCTTAGGAGAGACAAGAGAATTATTTCGTAGTTTGTGTCCATCCAAAACCTACCTTAACCGATAGAATACGTATGACAAATAACTGGATTAGTTTCAGGGTAATGTGGCTGGCTGGCATTTTAATCAAATTCTAATCGTTAGTTTTCTATGCCATGTGGGAGTTTCAGAAAGTTTATCCGGTGGAGATTAGTTCAAGGTAAACATAATTACATGTTTTTCGTATGTATTCCAAAAAATAACATATCTTTTATCAATTTCAACAAAGGCAAAATATTCTTATCGAGAGTAATCTTTCTCCATGAAGGTCTTATTTGAATCGTTTGTATAATGGGTTTGATTGACACGGATAACTCATGACACAAATTTAGTTTCCAGGTTCGCAAAAAAAACTGGAATGAAAAGACTCATGTTGCCTCACAACTACTGCGCAATCTGGAATGAGAGCAGTTAGATAAACAAGGACTTAACGCCAGAAAAAACATTATAGCATATGTTTCAATCACGTGAACGTTTGCAGAACATTGGTGAAACAATCGAAGTCCTACGGTATGCTGGCCGGTCAGAAGGCAGTAATAAAATTAGTCAGGTCAGGTCATATCTACTCTCGAGCATTCATAATCAAAGGTTCATTCACTCAGTGCAACATTAAAAATCCTAAAAAATAACAGCGCTGGAAAATCAATACATACCTTTATCTCCAAATTGGAGAGTTATTCCAAAATATTTATTTTCATGACTGGTGTTCTAACACATCCTCTCACTCGTCCATGTGGTGGCTCACGGAAACCTGTTCATGTGCTAATTATTCTGGACTAATTACCTCTTTAATGAAGTGTAAGGGCTTAAGGGTCAAGGCCATATTATTTAGTTTCATCGAAATCAACGAAATCATAATAGCATAGCACATCTGATTCCCACGGGAGGAAATAATAACGTTTTGCACGCGATAGGTTTTAATTTATTTTCGATGATTTTGCATAAAGTGGGGTTGAAAATTTCTACGCTTGTCGTTCAGAGAAGTCGAGCATATTGCATGTAGTACTGATGCCATCGTGGAAAACGACATCATCCCCACGATTTAAAAAAAATACGTGTGACCATTATTTTTTACCGAAGAAAAATCCTACCGAACCCAGGAGAAGTATTGAAAAGAGTGCGCGAATCATTCTCCTCGGAGGAATGAAAAGACGCGTCGGGTGTATCGAAAGCACGGCGTCCACTCAAGCATACGAGATGGATACCAATTCCCTTTCATTTGCAGCTGTCGTGCTCCGTTGGTCTCGTTGAAATCGTTATTGCAATCACTCCAACGCCGCCTCCGCCTATCCATAAACACCCACCGTCCCCGCCCCACCCTCCCGGGAATCCATCCCCGCCCCCAATGACAAGGGTGCTCCCCTTCCCCCACACTACCCACCCTCCCTCTGCGTGCCCTCCCACCTCACCCATGGGTCAGGGGTGGCGAAGCGAATGATGGAATCGGTGCGGCGGTCTCCCCACACTGCCTTTCCATGACTATGAGTTCAAGGGAGGAGGATATTTTTCATTGGTTTTTCCTAATACCCTAGTTCTCCTTGGAAATGAATTGAGTCAAAGTAAAGGAAGCAAATAAAGTACTTATTGAAAGATATTTCTAGGGATTAGTGCGTTTGTCCTGTTTCGCTGAATGATGAAGCGAAGCGTGAATGAGGAGTCTTCCACTGGTATGTAACAATTACTGAAAATAACTTTATTAAATCGATCTAATTGTGCTGTACAATTCCCATAATGTGTTTATGTGGCTAGTTTTTGGCATTTATTTGTCTGGAGTGTGACAATTTGTAGTTTTGTATTTTGTATCTGAACTTCGATATATCCTGTAATCTCTCTCTCAATATCTCTCTACTACCTCAAAAACGAGGGTGAGAAGTGAGTCTAAGGTGTTTGGGAAAGTTTTGGGTCTCCCCGTTATTTATGATACTGAGAGAATAATTAGGGATCCAACATTATATCCTTAGGTAAGAGCGTCCAAATAAAATAATAGGATTAATCTCCAGTGCCGAGAGATTTAAATACTGTTTCTCTCCACCCTCGTATGAGTATGTACCTCCTCAACGACGGTGGAAGAAACAAATTTAAATGTGATAATCCAATTTCGAACTTGCCAGATTTACCTGATATTTCATGATAGTGACAAGGTGTCCGTACACACCGATCCGGTGACTCTCGTGGTATACCTTAGCGATAATGTAACGATAGAGTACGATGCGTACTCTACAGTCTATTTTCGTGTGCGATGTAATGACAAATGTCCCCAGGCTGCTTTTAGACCTTTGATGGGTACCACTAGCGGGAAAATGGCTTTGTCGCTTGAGTGAAATAATTCAAAAGTAATCTGAACTGATTGAATTACTACTGCAGTTCGAGCAAATGCTCCAAGTGGTCCAATTCCAACGACACTCCTCTCAGACAACGAGTACAAAATATATGAAATAGAAGCCAGAGCCTATAAATGACGGGATTTCTTTTTTTTCCCATGAACTACATGAGATGGCAACAACGTCTCAAAGCCCTGACGCACAGGATGGGATAGCTTGGAAGGAATACATGCGTTTCTATACGCACATATAAGGGCGAAGATGTATTTTGCGATGCGTGAGTGTTCCTTGGACGTGGGGGGAGGGGTTGCGAGCTGGGAGTAATGTCGACCGGGTGGGCATCTCCCTCCAACCACCCTCCCCCTCCCCCGTCCACCCTCAGGGGTGCAATGGAGGGGTGTGGGGATAGGGTGCGGATATGGGGGGGAGGGAAGGGGTTGCTGCAAGTCACGGTGACAGCGGGGTTTACTCTCCCCGGAGAGGGAAGAGGCCGCTGTTCACGCGGCGGACAGCCATTTCCCCTCTTCCCCACATGCCCCCTGGTCCCGCTGCAACCGCTGTCATATCATCAGCTCGTTCTAATCCCCTTCCCACCAGACCCCTTCTCTCCATACCTCCCCTCCCTCCCACACCTTCTCTACCTCCTCCTCCCCTCCTGCCCCAGACGCTGTTTGCCCCAATGCAATCCCAGCCGGTCGCAGGGACTCTCCGCGGACCTCAGGAGCACTCCCAGGCGGTGGCTCAACTGTGACGCACAGCGATATTCAATTATTTTTTTGAGTAAACCTTAAAGAAACTTGGCTACGTTTTACGGAAATGATTTGGTAGGACAATGACAGGGAGTAGTAAAGGTTACTTCACTTTACACAGCGTTACTTCGCTTTAGTTCGGCCGCATTGGCAAGTATTAGGAATCCATTGGAGAAAAAATTAATTGAAGAATTGGGAGAATATCTGAGAAAACTCGCTAGTTTTGTTAAACATTTCTGCAAGGTATGTGATGCTGAATGATTTTGGATATGAGCCCATTGGTCACGAAGAGCGCAAGTAAGATTAATAAAAAGAGACGTTTCAGGCGTGATAAGGTGGCATATCATGATTAATTAAAAACAGAAATTTTCCACAAAATAATATATATTTTGTGGAAAATTGCTATTTTTAATGAAAAAGTAAGACTAAGACTCTTTATGAGATACAGAACCCCCGAGTTTAGTAGTGACACTGAAGGGATTATTAAACACATATTCAACCCAAAGATTTTTTGTATAGGAGAGGGTAGAGCTCACCTAGTAATATGTGCAATGATGAGTGAAATCAAGGATTAGGGTAAGGGGGGAAGTTTCCTTCCATGTATCGCGTCTGGTTCCCTAAAGATTCTGGCACTCGATAAATCATGCAGCCTGGGTGAAGCTCAGGGTGCACAGAGACGTCATCCAGCATCGAACCCGGGGTTTCCAGTCAGGACCCCAGGAGTCTTATTATTAACCAGGATAAAATAAGATAGATAGATACCAGTACTGACAGGTTCAAGTATTCGTATTTCGACAGATTATTTATCATTTATATTATTTTTATTTATTTTATTTATCCACCATGCAAGCCACCAATAGGATGTGTGGCAGGGGATGAATACACACCAGAATAATTTTTACCCGAACGTTACCTTACCGTGGTTGGCAATGTCATTATGATCTCCTATCGTTCGTGGAAAAAATGACATCTTAAGTTTATCTGTTCTGCGCTTACTCTCTCTAATTTTATTGAAATGATCTCTCCTACAGTAGTAAAATGGGGGTAATGATATATTTTCAATATCACTGCTAAAGAGACCTCCTTCCAATGTATGCAAGAGTTTCAATCTGTGACTTAACCCTCGCTCCGTGAGTGATTCCAAGCCTCCTCGCCCAAGGTAGGCGAGATAAGCAGTTCATAACGAGGTGGCAAGAAATGGGAAATCTTGAAAATATGAAGAAGATAACTAATTCAATCACAGTAATCAAATGACTTATGAAGAGTTTCAAATGGGAGTAGGAGGAGAAATAAATGCAATTGATCTAAGAGTCTAAAAACATATAAAGGCGTAATGTTTACCGGACTCTTTTTGTATTGTATCGTTTAGATATAGGTATTAATCGAGAGGAAAGTGAACGGATATATCCATTCAAGATAATTTCTTTTATTTATTTATATGTACCCTGAAAGTCACCGCTAGGGTGTGTGGCAGGGAGTGAATACACACCAGACTAATATTTCCCCAAATATGACTCTCCCGCGGTCGGGAAATGTTATTGTGATCCCCTATTGTTCATGAAAAAAATGACATTTTAAGTTTATTTGTTCTACCCTTAATCTCCCTAATTTTGTTATTATGATCTCTCCTACAGTAGTACGATGGGGGTAATAATACATTTTCAACATCACTGCTAAAGAGACCTCTTTCCAATTTATGCAAGAGCTTCGATCTGTGACCAAACCTTCGCTCCGTGAGTGATTCCAAGCCTAGCTGCTCTAATATTTTGGATACGCTATTAAGTTTATCATAACAACGTTTTACACATCTAGCTCCTCTACAACGCACGCTATCCGATTCGGCAATCAATCCAACCTCATGAGGATCCCATATACTTTCAGTATATGAGATCTTCACCAGCTTAGCCTTCCTCTTTCGAGAAAATTGCAGAAACTTCTTGTTTTTTTTACATTTATTCTCATTTCACATCTATTGCTCTGACTTTCCAATATACTCAGCAATTCTTACAACTCCTTGGCTGACGGACATACTAAAGCTTCATTATTTGCAGACCAAATTGATTTGGTGAATTCCCCACCGACTCTCATTCCAATCTACAGTTCTTCCCGTTCCCCTTCGACGATTTCCTCCGCATACACTGAACAGCAACGGTGATAATGAACAGCCCTACCTAACTCCTCTTCTTAACACTGCCCATCCGGATTGTCCATGTCCCACTCCTACCTGAGCTGCCTAAAACACGCACAGGTTACGAATAAGCCTCCTTTCCCTCCAATCTCCTAATTTCTGTAATGCATTCGTTAATTCTACCCGATTTACTCAATCAAACGTCTTTTCGAAGTCTACGAAACGGACGTAGTATTTTAAGGTTTATTGTTTGTTATACAATCATTTTGTTGCCCTAAGTAATTGCTTAAGAAAAGCAAACTCTCCTGTCCCTTGCTTGGTTTTCCACGCGACCGAATAAAGAAAGAATAGTTTGTTACAAGACCTGGGAAAAGCTTGCGGGTAACCAGTGCACTAAGGATACTAAATATTTTATATGCGTGAATTATAATAGTTCTTTCTTGATCAGACAATAAACATGAAAGTAACCTCATCACCATTTGATTGGGCACATTAAATGATTACATTATAGGAGAACCTGCAGCTTTAAAATGACATGTTCCCACGCTTGGAAAGTAAGCAGAATTTACAGTCTCTTTTCAAAGTTTCACAAGATATAATATTTTTGCACTGGGTGGCCTAGATTGCTGCCATTATTCTATACGACCTATTGTATTGTAGACATTACTAGTAGTTCTTTTTGCAGGTGTTGATTGGTTGTTGAAATTAGATGCTTATAATTATTTGCACGTTTGCAGCTGTTGTAAAAATATACATCGTTTTGACGTTATAACGTCTACTGTAGCTCCTGATATTTTTTACATTTTAATATTTTGCTATTTCATGCCAGATGTGAAATTATTCCATGTCACGTATTCCATTAGTGATTTATAGGGAACCATAAAATTGTGGATGAATCTGTCAGTTCAGATCGAGTTGTGTTTTTGGTCTGAGTCGCTGTTCGGTCATTCAGAACCCAGCTGCGCAGTTCGACTTTCAAGTGAGTCTTCCTCGAACAGGGCAAAGGAAGCCAATGAGCCGCCAACTCCTAAAGTAGGTCTGAAGAGACCAGGAAGGGCCGCGAATCTAGTTGACAACCACCCATTATGTATAATTAGAGAACCCCTTTGGGAGAGCGGAGGGCACTCTATCCCCTTCCTTCGCCTTGGATCGGGTTGGGTTCTTGATGGCATGTCCAAAACAAAGCTTACCAATAGAAAAAGTGCGCTCCTAAAGGTGGGGACGGGGGTAATTTGGTACATGTTTTACCATTTTGGCAGGTGAGAGTCTTAGCCATCGGTCCGGTTAGAGTCGATGCTGGGATCAGTTTTTTAAAAGCCAAATTTTGAAAATGTCAATCGAGTGTTCAGAGTTTATTTGATGGTGGTGTTTCATGCTAAAAGCTGATAGGAGACGGCGCCGAAACATTTTTTTCGATATTTCTTATTGGGGAAAATTTTTTTACAAACGTTGAATCATGGTACACGCGTGTACATCCCTCAGGTTTTCCCTTGAGTGGAAGGAACTCTCAAGAAAATTGGTGTTTTGCTTAGAAAATGTGCGAGAATCACAAGTGCTTTTCACATATGCCATTAATTTCTTCCCTATATTTTTATATTTACGTCATTCTTCTTAGTGAAATTCGTGCACGGTCTTTCCCTTGTCCATTGTTTCCTTCGACCTGCTATGTTCCTCCTCTTGAGCTTCTCTTTGTCTACATGGCTATCTTGGTCCACTACTTCCTCTCCCAAAGCATTTAACTTTCTTTAATACGTATATTTTTGCCGATTCAACTCTCATTTACAGTCTCAACATAACGCAACGAGCACCGCATACTTTTTCATACTCTTCTATCATCGATGCATCAATTCCACATAAAATCATGACCCGTTTGTCCTTCCTTCTTATATATGCTGCAAATAATCCTCAAATAATCTTCAAATAATACTCCTTACATAACAAATTTAGTTGGCCTTTATAGCAAACCAGAATTCCATTACCATATTAATTAATGCAAGGGGTTGTGTTCATTCACAAACATAGTCATATTTTGTCTTAGGCCAACATTAATATTTTTATATGCTCCGCTTATTATTTTAAAAATTTCTGCAGACATTCGCACGAATTTTTAAATCCTTTTCTATTCTGAATTTAGTTTTGTTTTGGCGTTTGTCATTTATCTATGGAATAATGAAGAAGATAATACGTTTATAGATGTGTTCCGTAGTGCTATTGCATTGTTTATGGTTCATATACATCTGAATCAGCCGTCTTAGTTGAGGTGACTGCGGAGACGTGCATTGAAGCTAGTCCTCGACAAATAATGGAATTTACTCCTGCGAGAGAGAACGGGTGCGTAGTTGGGACCCCAGAAATGAATGGGACTCAGGCATGAACATGGGGCCCCAGCTCAGTGTGGGGCCTTTTTTTGAAGCAGTCCGCCTTAAAGATGCACCTCGACGATATTAGACCATGGCTCCATGGTCGACGTGCTCCGGGCAACGTTTTTGACGTGATATCGTCTCCGTTACCACTCCCATCAGCCTTACCACTACCCTTATCCCTGGTTTGCTGGTTTAATGTGTTTGAATATCGCAAATTAACTATTATATTGAGCCAGAATTGTCGTATTTAAGTCTACCTCCTTTCCAATTTCTTAGAAATAGTTTAGATCGAGCATAGCACGTCCATAGGTCCAATAAAGAAATATCATTCACGTAATTAATAAAAGAGAAAATAATTGCTAGATGTATGTACTGGTTTTTTTTCTGTTTGACTTTCAACTGGGAATATTTATTTCTGGTTGATTTTTTTGACATTATATTAATATATTTATCATTTATTTAATAATTTAATAGGTATTATTTCTTTTGTTTTTTTTTCGATTTTCCCTTTTATCCCATTGCGTGGTGACATTTTTGTCGGAATAAAATTGTTTTAGTCATCAAATGTTGCAGTTGATACACCAATTGCATAAGTAACTCTCTGCAACATAAAATGTCATTATTCTCTGCTGTTTCCCCCTGGTGGCATATACAGTGACAATTTTCGGCAGGACTGAATCTCAAATGACACTCTTAATGTTAAAATAATGGTATAAAAACACAGGACTTTGAAAGACTATTAAATTTTAATACTTAATGATTATGTCACAGGAGGACAGAAGGATACCGCAGTGATCATAAATCTTAGTCTAATCCGTTTTTCATAAAATACGCAATCATCATTATATGTTGACAATCCGTTTATAACATTGCAAAAAATTTGCCAAATATCCCATTACCTACGAGTCTCTTCATTTATTTATAGTTTCTCAGATCTCATCGTATAGATGAGATCTGAATAATTTTATATAATATAATAATAATATAATATTCCCTTAAATTCCCATCTGATAATGGGTTAGAAGGAAGATGGGACTGCCACAGTCTCATTCTCGCCCGGATAAATCCCAATTATTATTATTATTTATCCTTGACTATCTTATGCGACTCTTATGACTTATATTTCCTTCAAATCTACCTAAGAATGTACCCAATTAGTTTTCCTTTTCTCAACACGAAATACAAGCAGAATGAATTAACCTTTATACAATTTTTTGCCCATATGTTAATTCATAAGATTCGTCGAAGAGAAAATTCGTCGTCATGCCCACATGGACGTGATGCGCCTTCTATGAATCCAGAAGAACGCTGTGATTGTAGAAGTGAGTAGTCGTTCAGAAATTTTCTGGACCTTCGAATTTTCCCCCACATCGCTGTCCGTCGTGAGAGGGCTTGCAATTACTGAGGAAGTGCCCACCCTTGCCCGGTAGCCAAGACAAAACCGCGCGTATATATATATATATATATATATATATATATGTATTTGGAGTTTGGGAAAAGAGGAGGGTGGGGTAGTATAAGGGGGAACGAGAGATGAGGAGGGGGAGAGAGGGGGCAGAGAGAATGGCGGAAGGGGTGGGTGGTGCTCCTGCGGTCGGGAAAGGACGATTGCAGCTTTGTGGTATGAAGATCTTCGTACAGCAGTATGGACACATTGTAGATATTTTCTTCCCCTGTAGATCAGGTCTATTTGAACATTTTATGGAATAATATGCTGAGAGTCGACCATTTTCTTCTATATTATGGTTGTCGATACGACGATATTGACGATAGAGCCAACTCACGATGTGGACTATCTTGACGTATAGAACTGATATCCTGGTTGTAAATACAGAAGAGAGTGATACGACAGTATTTCATAGATCGGCAATTGAGAACTTATCCCTGTGGTACGAGTATAGTACCTTATCGTCGATTGTCTATAAAACCGATATGTTACATGTCACTGATGGTTCAGTATTCACCCGATAAATATCGCCACATGGATAGATCTTCCCCTCCGCAATGTTAATTTTATATCGTAATCCAATATTAGAAATTGAATATCGCACAACCCTGAAGAGGAATGAGGAGGAGGAGGAGGGGTGTGGGGTAAGGAGAGGCAGCGGCGGAGGGAGATGGCGGCCTCTCCGATCCTCTTCCACGCCCCATGTCCTTCCCTCCCAAACAAAAGGAAGGAATGAGAGGGAGAGAGAAGGCAAGGAGGTCTCCCGGAAGATTCCTTTCGTCACTCTCCAGAGAGAGGAATGGATAGAGGGAGATGGAGGAGGAGGAGCCTTTCTCTCTCTCTCGCCCCCCATTCTCACGCCGCTTCCCCCCAGCACAGCACACCACACCGCATTTCGCCCCCTCCGAGGCACCGGGCGCACTGGATGCTGGTCGGCGGCGGAGGAGAAGGAGGCTGCGGGGAGGCGTCCCCCCACCCTCCCCCGAAGAGAGAATGCCGTCTTTTCGCTGTCCCCGGGCGTGAAGTGAGAGGGTGGAGGGCGGGGGGAAGAGGAGGAGGAAGCGGGGGAGAGTGCGAGATGAGGAGGAGGGGGGGGATGAAGAAGGAAGGAGGGGGTGGGGTGGGGAGAGACGAGTTGCCTTCTCGGATGAGGAGCCGCGTTTCCCGGGAAATGGAGCTTTTCTTCTGGGAAAGGGCTGATGGTCGGAGATGGTGGGGTTTTTGGGGGGTAGTAGGGGGAGGGTGAAGAGAGGGAAAGGCGGACGGTTGGTCTCTCTCAGTGTGAGAGACAAACTTAATGGAATTCCTGATGACGAAGGCGATCCTTTCGAGGCGTGCAGGCTGGGAGGGGGAGGGGTAGGTGGATGGAGGAGGGAGGGGAGGTTAGGCGCTCCCCCAAGCCCCCGCGCACACCCTCCCCTCCCCCTCCTCCCCCCACCTCCCCGATTGTCTTGGGATTGATACATCAAGGGCATGGAACGAGGGGCGAAATCCGGGGAGAAAGCCACGGCGTCTGTGCGTTATATACGCGCGCGGGTGAATGGAGCACGGGTGTGCACGGGCGGGGGACAATTGAACGACGGTGAGAGATCAGCGGAATTGTAGCGCCGGTGATTTTTTTTGTGTTGCCTTATCCCGCATCCTCTCAAGTAGCAGGTGATCTACTCCGGATCTCTAAGACTCCAAGATGTATTTCATGCGGAGATGCGTTCCAAATTCATCCTTTTATGTCGAGTTAGATTGGAACTGGGATTTATGATAAATCTCCTACAAGTATTCTTTTTCCAAAATTGTGAAGAATATGTGTGATTATTTTTAAAGGTCAACAACGGTCGTCAGCGTTGATGAACATCGATAAAAATGATAATTTACCCGATTCCCATCAGGCCATATCTGCACCCGAGAGTCTATTCTGATGTTGTATTTCGTACATACATAATACCCTGCAAGCCGCCGCAAGGGCATGTGGCAGGGGTGTTTGTTCACCACCCGTAAAAGAGAAGCTACTACATAATAAAGGGGAAAGAGACGAGAAGATGGCAAATCAGTAGTCATTTAAGTATTTATCATCCTGTGATCGGAAATCTACCAGAAATGCTTTTATCTGAAAATGAAATTTTCTATGGCTATATGGCAATTTTTTAACTGTTTTGATTGAAATGCCTCACAGAAAAATGAATAGATCGTTTTTTTAGTTTCATGTAGTATTCTGCAAGCCACTGTCATGCTATTAGGCAGGGGTTAATACACACCAGACTATCCTTGACCCAAAACACCTTTCCCTTGTAGCGCGGTCGAACGAACGTTATTTAATTATGATCCCCTATCATTCGTGAAGAAATAAAGACTTAAATCTATCTGTTCTCCTCTTAATCTCTCGAATTTTATTGACATGATCTCTCCCACCGTAATACGATTGCGCCAATAAAACGGGCTTTTGATTTTTAATGCTTTCCACCCATTTTTTTCTATTAGCAATGGCTTCCATGGATAACTGCTATTTTCAAATATTTATAATGATATTCATCAAACGGAATCATCATCGGTAATCAATACCTACGCGCTCGGTGGGTATTGCGTCCGGTATATATCCTCTCATTTCAGATTCCGCTATTAATTAGAGTTTGAACTGAAGAATATACTCCATTTTTGCTTCTTAGAATGCATTTTGGAGGGAACTCTTAACTTAAGTCCCTGTGCACATGTAATAGGCGTGCTTTTCCTGGCAACCATTCTCAATTTAGGCCAAACATTGACGGTTTTCGTCGGAGCATGAGAGACCATTGTGCGAAAATATTTTTCTAGTCATTATGGGTTAGATTGTGGGTTGCGGTAGTCCAGGGATGGAGTGTTGGACTACTGACAGAGGACCCGGGTTCGAATCATGGGCAAATCTCTCTGGATACATACGTCTCCACCCAAGCTGTGTGATTTTTCGGGTACTCCGTCCGGCTTAGTACTGGGTGAACTCCATCATCACCTACCAAACTGACCTTCGGGTTGATTACTGTGTCAATGTTTTATCGGTTAGATTACATCTTTCAGTTACCCCAGTAATAGGCAATACGTTTTTTATCTGCCTTGATCGACAGGGTCTTATTTGTCAGTCCGATTGAGATATGTGACTCGATGAAAATGAAGCCATTTCGTTGATTTACATTAATATTCACCAGTCTATAAAACACGAAATGCAAAATTTTAGCTATTCACAACGAAGACACGCCACTTTTAGCGACTGCTACAATGCGCCCGTTTCATTGACCATGGCTCTCGGTCAATAGCGGAGAAGGATGACGTGAAACGCGGGTCTGTCTGGCGGCCGCATTTCGCCACTCGCGCCGCTCGTGATTAGACACGTCGCCCAACAATGTAGCAGTAGGTAAAGACGCTGCCACAGTCGAGAGCGTGTTCTCTCCCTTCCCAGGGTTCGGCGGAGGTGGCGAGAGAAGAGTGGAGAAGCGACCTCACTGTTGCTTCTCGAGTAGTTTACCGCTCTTACTTCACCCGGCAACAATGGGTTAGGGGGAGAGGGGTGGGCGGGAGACGAGAGATAGACTGCACCGTTGTTCTTACTGGAAAGACCTTCTCCTCCGCCGACGTCCCGGGTTGCATTCCCGGCGACGGCATTGTCTCACCCGCATCCCCTCAATCCCCCACACTTCAGCTTCGGGGCAGGAGGGTTAGCGGATGACGCCAAGGAACTTCATCCTTTTAATGGGATGAACGCCCAAGAGGAGAAGGCCAAGGAGGGCGAGAAGGTCTCTTTCTTTACGTTCTATTCTTTATTTTAACACATACAGCTTTCCCCACTGTTATGTTTTTTTAATAAAATGAGTCAGGAATATGAATTACTCACAACAACTTACGAAGACCATAAGTCATCGAATAATAAAGCATCCAAGGCACGTGAACAAAACAAGAAAACGGGATTGACTATCAGTCATTGGATACTCTAGAAATATGCAAAAATATTTTTTTTCTTAAATGCGGAATAAATAAGGTGCGTAAATATCATAGTTGCATTATAAATCAAAATTTGCTTACGTTGTCCTTAAGCGGTTTGTAAGCCAACGAGAAGGGCGCATAAAATATGTTTAGGGCGTTGAAATACCTGCGTTTGACAGGTGATAATAATAGCTATTATCACAATATGGGTTTATTAAACATATTATTTCCTCTGGAAAAGAGAAATTGAATAAGGAAGTATGTCGGCATCTGACCTACCAGCTATTTCTTTGCTAGCTTTTTTTCAAAATACTGGAAAAAGGCACCTATCACGAAACTTAAAAACAGTCGGAGTGGAAAAATGACTCGCGGTAAGGCTGTTGCTTCCAGAAGTATCGTATCCTTATTTGGACGAAAATGTTCAGAAGTTCTGCTGAGTTCAAATTCGTCAAATGAACCGTCAGATGTCATTTTCTCCGAAAATATATCCGCCCATATATCTGCACTCATATTTACAGATTGATTATTTGATTACTAGCAAAATATTTATTCTTGCTCCGTGCGCTCATTTTTGAAGTCTCAAACACCACTGTCTAACCTTCCCTTCACTCATTACTGTAGTTCCATAAACCAGGCACAACTCCCGACGAGTTTGGGCGGATGATCATTTTGCATGCCAAAAGCTAATCACAGCGCACAATTCACAACTCGCGGTAGTAACGATTTCAACTGTTATTTGCATTCTCCGGCAGGCAATGTATTACTGAATCAAGACAATGACTTTAGTGGTTTTGGAAACAATTAAGAGATGGCGCTGCATGCATACAAATTTGTTCTGACTCGTTAATATTTGAATAAAAGAAAACGGTGCCTCCTATTCCAAAATGCCGCGTAGTTATAGGTAGATTTTAGATTAATACACTGGATTACTTCTGTTACATTTACAACTCTCGCCTCATTCATTTGTCACCAAATAACTTATGAACAAAGTCTTTTTTAAGCCATTTTATTTTAATCTTCAGATCAAAAGTAATACAAAATTCAGTAGTGTTTATTTTTACAATGATCTTACAAAGAATTACGTGGAATGCTCTATGATTTCTGAGGAATGCAGCAGAGTCAAAACGCTTACAATAATGATAATTATTTAGATCACAAAACTAGTAGTAGTAGTATTTAGGAGAGGCGACCGACAGCTGAGGTCATTTACGCCATAGGGGATGGACATGAAAGGATAAAGGGTGGAGAGAAACCCGGCGTTGGCATTGGCCTGCTCTTTACGAAAGGCGCCAAGGGGTCCGCAGCTTAACGTCCCATCCGACGGACGGCGTACTCACTCAAAGAGCCCTCCACAAAGCACCTCAAGTAGGGATCGAGATACCTCTGAAAAATATTCAATACCGCCGGGATTTGAACCCGGGCCCTCTAAGTGGGAAGCCAGTAGGTTAGCTCCCGTTCCCTAGATGGAAAAAATGACCTTTGACTGCTCTCCAATAAGTCGTCAAATGACGTAATTTGTAGTCTTATTTGTTATCTTGTTAATTTTTTAATCACTTATCATATATGAAAATTATTTAAATGATAAGCACTGAGATACCTTTGTGCTTAATGTACATCAATTGATCATTTCAAGGTACTGTTTGAAATTGTATAAAAGTCACCGATAAAATATCCATACTTTTTTATTTAAACCTAAACTGTCATTAGTTTTGAGCTGATTTGTTAATTACTGGACGGAAAAACTCATTATGAACCAAAAACTTATGAACCCTAGCACTTTAATAAGGTTTTCTGAATGTCCAGCTACACCATTAGAAGAAATAATAGCGATCCTAGTTCAGCTTCATGAAAGCATATATGGCGTACTTATTTATATCTTGGTGACAAGACACACGTTTCAACGCTAATTTGTCGTCATCAGGTGCATAAGAAAATTGTTTTTGAGTTTTCCATAGACATACATGGTTACTCAAATGTGAAGGACTTGACTGAGGATAGGAAATTGACGGGTAGGGGGAGGTTTGTGAAGGTGATGTGGGAATTCGCTAGGAGGGTATTATCTCTTCATAAGGAGAGTCTCTATGATGATATTATCTCTCTCATGGGGGAGTTGCCTAAGGAAGCAAGGAGGTGGGATGAAAATTGATGGTTAGCAAAAGGTTTCTTTAGGAGATAGGATGTGATAGTTTCATTCAAATTCAATGCCGTTTAGGAGTTCTGTTTTGTTTTTCTGTCTCCGAGTGATTTTTCCCTGATCCAAAACGTCCAGACCTCTCTTTGTGCCAGAACGTTTAGCTGAAACTGCATCGGTGAGACTGCTGCACCAGGCATTTTTCCATTTAGGGTTTTATAGTTGATTAGGAAAATTCCATGTTCATATATACTGATGTCGAAATCGGATAGTAAATACTTGTGTCTACATGTCACTTTATATACCTCTATCGCCCTGGGATGTAGCCTACCAATCGAAACGCATGTCATGCTTGCAAGCCATAAATAAGAGGACAACTTAATTCGTGTTGTAATTAGCTTTAAATAAACTGTTCATCAACATCACACGTAAAGGTGCATGTCAAATATGAACTGTCTAATTGTCTTCCGTTTCATATATTCCTTAAAAACTATCCTATTATACATAACCTAAAAACCAGCTGATTGAAATGTTAACGTTTTATTTAAATTATTTCTCAATTCTTAACTAACTTTAGAACAAAAGAAAAATGATCCATTCATATTAAGCGTGACATTTGACCTGCCACATATTCTAATGGTGACTTTAATGCCTTGCATGTCGATGCATCTGATGTCTATGATGATCCAAGTTCAATTTCGCTTCTTCTGAATGCCTTTCCTCAGTATCTTCGTAAGTGTATACAAGTAATACTACTTTTTTAGTATTCTTAATGAATGTTTCTAACAATATAGAGTATGCATGTATGATCTAAGAGGCTACAGAAATTCAGAAGAGCGGCATGTTCGATTTTAAATACCTACAGTACATTTTTATGCTTTTATTTTTCAATTGGGCAAACCTTTTCATGTTGTTTACAACAGTTAGCGAAGCAACTCTTTTAAAAACCAGAAAAATAACTTAAGAATTTTTTCTTTTAAATTCTTCCAATATATGTTGAACATTTATTCGACAACAAGTAAAACTGTTTTATTTTTCTATGCTTGAATATGCCAAACGAATGGCGTCTGAGGGTGCTACCTAAATTAGACAGCATTAATATGTTATTTATTCACATATTTCAGGGCACTGCCTTATACGCCCAAGCTTAATCACGTATATACTAATTTACCATTTGCACCACATAGAGTATTACTCATTCGATTGGTTTTGGATGATTATATTATTGAGTGGCTCCAATACAATTAGTTTTCAAATCGGATGGTCCAACCAGGACGTAAGTAGTTATTTTTATTTTCAGACGGGGAATTTAAAAAGAGGGGCATTGGCAACCTTACGGTTACTGCATAAAACAAGGACATCCTAGGCTTCCAAGTTTGACCTTTCTTAAACCATTGTCATATTTATTGGAATAACGTTCTCTGATTCTCTATGTACTTTTACCATCGTAAGAGATTGAGATTGTTCGTTCTCAACATATTAAGAAATCCAAATTTAGCCATTTTATTTTATTGGTTGAATTTAAAAATATAATATCACCGTTGGACAAACTAATAATTTTGATAAAACTGTGGAGTTCTCGCTTTCATACCCATAGATAGAAAAATTCGATTCATAGAATATCAAAATTATACTCACAATGAAAGTTAATTTAATATTTGTTGATGAAAACCGTGTCTAATTCTAATTTATGGCACGATACATTTTGTCACTTAATGCCGGCATCGGGATTAGCTCTACTGCCTTTTCAATAAGGTCCAATAAGGGAAACTGATTGCCTATATCGAACAGATCAACATGAAAAATATTGAATGAAAGAAAGCACCATCTTAAAATTAATGAAAGTCGGCCAATAGCCAGAATATAAGGGTGTTATCCATAATAGTCCATGTGGAAACCGTATTGTTTTAATGGCCTTTCTAATTTCCCAATTTGATCGTAAGCCGAGATACCACGGATGCATGGCACAGGCATATTACACCTAAATTATTTTCATTTGTCTTTTATATCCTTGATCAATCAAGGGGATAGTCTATATCTGAAGAAGATATCAATAGTGCTAGATAATGGGCCGAATCAAAATGTCATTTATTATTAAAATTAACATTTTAATGACTCTCGTAAGATATGTATAGATAGGTCATTCAATCAGAATATGACGATATTTTACGAGGAAATTAATGTTTGGTGAGTGAAAGTGAAATATCCAATTAACTATCAATTTCAAGTTTAAAGCAATAACTCTAAATGGACAGAGGTAATTCCATTGTGATGGCGTCACGAGGAGTTGTAGGAAAAATTGCCTGAGATGGCTTGAATTCAATTCATCAAAGATTTTAGCGGATGAATATTTATCAAAACTCTCTTTAAGTTAGCCGTATAGTGCTAAAGGTTTCCGGTGCATTATGTCGATAAAGTATCTTATTACTGACAAAAAATTGACGCTATACGTGATGAGATGAGTTCTAAAAAAGTTCTTTTACATTCTATACTTTCTCCAAATCCATCTAAATCTACCCTATGAAAAACGACCAAATTTTGCAATTAAATAACGCAAGAAGAAAAGGTGACCGCTTCGTGAAATATCGTGAAGTAAGTATTAAAAAAATGTCAAAAAATAATTGAAAATCACTTGAAAAGTCCTAGAAGTATGTAGATTACATTCACAACTTACTAAACTAGACAAAAATATGAGCATTTGTGCCTTTTTTTAACAAGTATGAAGTAGGGGCAATAATTATAGCCCCTATTACACTGATTGGAGTGACTATAACAAAAGGCTGAGTGATATTGACTGTCAAAAAGAGTGCGTTGAAGAAGATTCCTGTTCTCCTCGAATCATATGTGCCCAAAACGAAATAAGACGAAGTATGACAATTCAATCGTAGGTGAAATATTATCGAATTCAGATAATTACTAAAGACTGGTGACCTAACGCCCCCCGCTACTTACCTCCATGCCTTTCAGAATATGAGGTGGATATAATATTTTTCCTATTTAATGGTATGTCTTATCAACTAAGAAAAATAAAAGTTTCGATTTTTAATCCTTTACATATTCATTTTGTTATACATGCATTAACAATCAATCAAATTGAAAATAAAAAAAAGGCGTTCAATTCCATTCAACGATGGGAAAAAATCACGAAACAATAATATATTTTACTCTGAATTAGACTAATTCAGGAGTTACTATTCTGTTTTTTCTAGATTATTTCGTTTCAATCTAAAATTAATCGCAGTCCAAAGAACATTTTGGCATTAGTACATAATGCATGCGGCGGAAAAAATAATTCATCTCCGTCTCACTTCTTTATTTATATTTTGTTAGATTTTAACGCAAGCCAAACTAAGAGAAATTAGATGAGTTTTTTTCTGCTAAATGTTAACATTTCAATACATTTCTAGGAGAATTCTTTTCGCCGAATGAGAGGGAGGTATAGAACTTAATTCAACGCTGTTTCCTGTGTGACTCTAATGCAGCAGGAGAAATAGTTGGTACATGTATGTAATGTACATACCTCTACGAGACATGTGAAGCAATTTGATATGGCAATGATTATAATTAATGATGCAGGCAACGATTCACAAAAGTAATATCTGACAAATATTTTAAACTTTCTGGATTTAATAGGCTTAAACTCCTGCAACGTGTTCTAATACATACTTCGCACTAGTTCTCAGACACTAATTTTTAAAAATTTCGACGCCGACTGTTTTCTCCCACAATTTAAATGATATTATAGAAAAAAGATCGGGATATGTTTAACATAAACTTTATTACAACTCTCATATAACTACGCATATGAATAAGATTTTTGTGAAAGAGACACTTTTTTCTGTAAAATCAAGTCAAGATTATTCTGGTGGCAGTCCTTCACTGCCACAAGACCATATATATAATCCTGAATATTGTGCGTCAGTATCTGTGAAAATTATCGATAGCATTGTTTCATTATCTTCATTTGAAATTGTACGTTTGAGATTCAAGAGGCAGAAAATGTTATCAGAGTGGCATATACTTGATAAGTATAACCTCATTAATTAATTTTTTAGGTCCTCACGCTTCCGCATTTACTATTTCCTTACCTTCCTGCCGAAATATTCACCCTCATCTCGCTTATCCAACACTTTTTGTGCTAAAGCGGCATCCCTTTGACATATAACACGGTTTTGGAGTCTTTGGAAAGCAGCATTCATAGGAAAACTCTAAATCATAGGGTATAGTCTGAGAGATTTCGATGGCCACGTCGTAATTTCCTCCTCTCGTAAACCAGATATTCACGTCTGGTTGGATTTTCCTCAGTTTATACATTGGATTTTTGTGATGAGGCTTGTTGCTATTTCTTGTTTAAAAATTCAATGTAAAGGACAACTTGTCTGTTTTCGTATTATTGGTAAAATAAGAAATATTAATACAAATCCATAGGTCACCTGTTCCAATCGCCATCGTTGTCACTTATTTCTTTTTAAATCCAATGCAAAAACCAACTTGTCTGTTTCTGGATTGATAGTTGGCCACGGAAAAATTGGATTAAGACTATAAAAAGTGAAGAGTAAGGAAACTAAAGAGGTTTGCCTTCGAATCGACAATCAATAATGATGGCGTTTGGAATCTCACGCAAGGTGCATTCCCTTCCCCTACCATTTATTTCCCTGCCGGAATTTCAGTTAATGCACAAATTTCTGCGCCTTCGACAGAGTGAAGCGACCCCTGAATTTCAACTCGGTCCCACTTCCACCGTGCCCTCACACCCCTTTCGTGGGAGACGGTCGGTCGGCCGGACTCCTTGCCCGCGGCCTCCTATGCCTTGCATGCAACGCCGAGCCCTGCGCCTCCGTCCCGCGGCTCGCATGCATCACCGCGCTGAAATAAGTCAAGGATGCCGCCGCGGGGGACAACGGGAAGGGGGCGGGCGGGGGAGGGGTGGGCTGGGGCGGCACGTATCGGAGGAGGGAGTGAGAGAGAGCCGAGAGAAACCGAGTCAGCTACGACTACCAAGGGTCGTCCTCTGGTGCGGAGGTGAGCGCTAAAAGGAGGCGGCACACCGTGTTCGGTGCGGGCGGTGGGTTGCGAAGGGGAACGAGGGGGGGAGTGTGGGGGTGGAGAGATAGGGGGAGGGTACGTATAGGTATGAGCATGGCAGGGTGGTTTGAGGGGGTGGAGGTTGGATGGGGGGAGCGTATAGGTTAGTTGTTTGTGGGAGGTAATTGATAGCCTGGAGGCAATGAAGGCCACCCGTAGACTTCGTCGCAGCGGGGTCCCCGTTTCCCAATCTACGGGAATGGATGGATGATAGGCGCATCCTTTGTTTGAAACGGGGGGGAGAGACGAATACACCCACCAACGGCAAACTCTCTTCTCCACCCCCCTCCCACCCCAGACTCCCTCGCCGACTATCCCCCTCCCATTCCTGCCCCCACCCCCGTCCGCCGATATGTAATGATTTCATTTTTCTCCGGACATCACGACGGGGAAGAAGAGTTTAATTCCTTTAAGGCTCGTCCCGTCCCATTGCGGCGCTGGATGCTGGGTGGGAGGAGTGGGAGGAGATGTGGGGTCGGTCGAAAGTTGGGTTGACACGGGTGATTAATAGGGGATAATGGGCGGTTTGGCGGGCATGGACATTAAGGTGGGCCGGCGCGACCCTTCGGGAGGGGCGGGGGTCGTGGGGAGTTGTACGGGGGAAGGGAGGGAGGTGCATTGTGGGGAAGGGGGGTGGGTGGTTGGAGGGAAATGGCGTCCGGTGGGTAGGTGGTGGCGGCTGCGAAGATCCAAAGATGCTTGGGACTCTCACGGAGGAAGGAAAGGATGAGAAGGTGGGAATTTGCTCCGTCCGAATAGATAATATTTTGGTGTCGCCACGAGCGAGAAACGTTGGCTAATTCATGGGGTACTTTGCGAAATCGATTTTTGTCTCCAGGAATAAAAAAATAATTGAATCGCGTAATTTTATCTACGTCTCCAACATTCGACATTCAGGCTGATTACTTCATAACTTGTGTATGCCAATTGAATTCTAGAAAGGGTTATTCCAGCTAGGTTAGGCTTACTATTCAATATACTCGTAGGCATGAATATGATTAAAAATTTCATTTATTTTTCAATTATTCAATGGCATTTAGGTGAAGCACTTCATTCTTAGTGAGTGGTGACACCAAGTGTAGTTTAAAATACTATCTTTATAATTCATTAAAACGTATTAATGACGTACATTTTTAGTTTACTACCAATTGCGTTTTAACACAACAATATGCCTTGCATAGCACTATTATTAACTAAACACTGCCTTGAAGTGATATGTTCTTTTAATAATAGAATTAATTTTATATTTGCTAGGCGAAGTATATTTTAATTTTGCATTACACACTAAGATTTAAAGGGAATATCAACAACAGATGTACCAATTTAACAAAAAAAACAGAACTCAAATCGGAACGATGGGAGCGCCACACGGTGGTTATTCCGGGAACTTTTTGATCAAGGTAGTAGGTTAAAGAAAAACGTTAATCACAATTAAAGTCTTTTTTAATTTGATGTTTTAAATGATCAGGTATTTAATTATTTAAATGTTATTTAATATGCTATCGTACTATGGTACGTAGGTTAGCTCATTAAGCATCATATGTATTGAAACAAATATTTGTCTTTTAGCATCATTGGTGAGGTACTTGACACATACTATTTGAAACGAATTTTCACTTATATATTTGCTTGAAAATCAATAATAGATATGTTACCATTATTTATTTTGGTAATATTTAAATTTAAACCATATTTAGTGCTTTATGTTATTCGTTAATATAAAAAAGTTGTAAAAGCCCTATTTTCTGACAAACCTATATTGTTCTATTATTTATTATACTAAAGGCGGAGGAAGTTAAATGCGTTTTTCTTTAATTTTCTTTTTCGTTTTTCTTTAATTTTCTTGTGATAGGTTATGATTCTGCTTGTGCAAAACGCATTTTTAAGAGAAATTTACAGTGTCCTGCGGTCGTAGTAATCATGAATATTATTTAACTATATTCCATCTATGAATACTCCAAAGTATTTATATGCTTGTTTTATAGCAATCATACATTCCATGGTCAATGACAATCCGAGAGTTAATTTATTTTCGGAATTACTAGGTTAACTCTATGGTCTTGTCTTGTCCGAAAGTAGGTATACTTTTATAAAAATAAATTAGCCTCAAATGGCGGAATACACATAGGAACACTAATGTAATGATAATGGGAGAACTGAATTTCCGATTTTTGTCATAATAAGACAGTACCGAAACATTGAAACAGACGAGGTAATGCATGGAGTTTTTTAGATATGTTTAGGTAATATTGAGAGGTGAACGATTAATATCTATCGTAAATATAGGCATAGTGGAAAATATAATCTCAGTCTTCATACAATAAAAGAAATTGCATTATGTTCATTTCTTATTATCTCACCTATAACATATAGGAAAGGTTTACCACAGTAACTTATTGCCATTATTTAATTTTTATTGGTGATTTTTACACCTTTCTGTCTTTAATTCGCATTTCATCTTCATCCAGTTGAGTATTTCAAGTAGCAGTTCCTATAATTTCATCCCCTTTTATTAACTATATACGCTTTTTAAAATTGCTTTAAGTATTAAAAAATTCCAAAAAACTGTGCCCATGCTCAGAATCTAATTGACAGGCTTGAAATTTCGATCGCGTCTTTCAAGGAAAGTGTATTCACAAGTACTTGCAAATTGCTGAGGAAGTTTCTTTCTAATGACAATGAATCTAATCTGAATTACATTTCATGTGATATGTGTAAGGACACTTAATACTCAAAATCAAGCCCCACACGCATCGATAGATTTTTAAAATATTCAAGGGAATTGTAAATGATGTTTCCAGGAAAGTGATTTTTCACGCACACATATATGTGTGTGCGTGTGTATATATATATAATAAATAAAATCGGTGTGGTAGTTTAAAATTACAAGAAATACGATATATTTATTGCATGGTGTGAATTTTTCATTTCCTCATCATAGTAAAATGATTTCTGCTTTAGAGCGTAAATATATTACAACTAAGAGCGCATAAAAGTTGTGTTTTGGTTTTCCGATAGACGTGATGAACAGATGAGGCAGAAAATTCATCAAATCTGGACTTAAATACATTAGCAACGAAGTAAATATACGGAGTATACCTGGTGAATAGATTAAAGAAAATATGCTGTAGTGCAAGTACGTACTGTTGAACTCAAAGTCGATTGCTTTAAGGGTTCCCGTCGAAAACAGAAAATATGGCCGCCTATCCGAGAAGATACGAGCGTATATGATACCTTAAATAAATACTGACGAAATAAATGGCCTTTGATGCTTTCAGAGGACAGCAGCGGAACTTTTTCCCTTTGGGCCGGCAACCCGCGGAGGTTCCTGGTGCGATCCTAAGCGATTGGCTCACTGAGGGGCGGGGGGTGGGGGGGGGTCAGAAATGATCCTTTGCCGATTGTTTTATAACGCACCGCCAAGGAAAGAGGAGAGAGAATGAGAGTGAAAGTGATCCAGGTGGCGAGTGGTCAAGGACGTTTTACGTGCACATAAACATGCCCGATTCAGACGATTCGATTTACCGGGAGACGCAAGGAAACATGGAAACATCACAGTAAAAAAGGAAATGGTCCCCATAGTTTTATTTGATTTCCGAAACGAGAGCATTTATTTGTATCTCGGACGAATCATGCTTTGTTGTTTTCTTAATAGTCTCTGATTTCTGATGCATATTGGAATGCATCTTCGTGACACAGTGGGTTGAATGGATTTGACTGTGAAGGGACGGACATACGGAAGTAGGTGGAGACACATCAATAGTAACCCTTGGGAATTCCTCAGATCGATGCGGGATTGAGCGGAGAACTGGTGAGAAAAAACATTACAATTGACTACATTGTGAACTCGAATCTTTCAATTTCAGGCCGTCAATGATTGATTGCATTATTACCACTCCATATTATTATTATTATCTTTATTATGTAAACCTCGTTGCAATTAGACACTTGTCCTGGTGGAAACGGTCTCTTTTACAATGCACAAACATACACACACAAGGAGAGCAGATATGAGACAAAATGCTCTTGTATACACTGAGACTTTAAGATTACCACCCGCATATTTACCAGCACACAAAGGCCAGGTTCACACCATACCTACAACGCTCCATCCATCGCCGCACTCCGTCCATAATCACGCACTCCTCAATTTCATATGCCGTTCAAAACCACCCACCGTTTACACATAATTCACTTTTGCAGTACAACTTTTCACGCCGTCCACATAACATGAAAACAATATTTTAATAAGTACAATAGTGTGATAATTACTGATCAGTGAAGTTTATCACCCAGTGGCTGCTTTACGTACTCTTATTCTTAAAACTCCTAAAATTGGATGGAAAGGGCTCAAACAAACCTCCAGGAAGCTGATTCCATTCAACAATAGTTCTGTTTAAAAAAGATTATTTTTTTCTTATTTGTCTTTTGCGTTCTTATTTTTAATTAAAAGCCGTGGTCGTTTTTTCCCTTCAAGTTTGGTTTTTCTATCTCTTTCCATAATATACCTGAGAGTTCATATCGCATAAGGTAGAGAGTTATTGATAAAAGTAACCATTGACAATGCATTGCGACCATCAGTGGCGAAAAAAACTCAATAGTGCATGTAAATATCGTTACAAAGGAATAGCGATACCGATAGTTGGGACCTAGTTCTAAACTGACGGTAACGGAAAAACGGAAATGAGCTAATGCTTGTAACAGTTTGACTTGAAATATTTGCCACAGCGGAAATATGTCGTTCGTGAGAGTTCCACGTCTATTTGAAAACTATGTAATGTGTAAGAAAGTGAACAACATATTTATTAGAGACGTGAAGATTAGGCTGCTCCCGTTTGAGAAGAAAACCCTTTGCGGGCCTGCTACTCTTCAGGTGCCAGGGTTAGAAAAAGGAATTTTGATTAATTTATATCATTAAGTGGTTTTAAACAGTAATATTTGAGCAAAATTGGCCCGTTAAACTTTTCACTCGAGTTGAATAACTATACAATATTTTATGAATCTGATTCAAGACTCAACCTGAGTTATAATCTTTGGTTACTGTCGAAATCTATCGATAGCCATCGATGATTATAGCACAGGTTATCGTTACGTATCTATAGGCTTGTGTATGGATATTTCTCCGGTTTTAGTTATAACCAGGTTGAGATAAACAGGCTGTATTTTATCGCGACATTTCTCGTGACATCTAATAACCAGTCCTCGCACAATCGTATTTCATCTGAGAACCGGGTTGAAACCAGTTTTACATAAATATTTTTCAGTAGTATCTTGTCATTATAGGAGACGCCGGATTTCGGTCGCCTTTTGACCCATTAGGGAGACTTGGGTAATTTTGGGGTAGGCGAGGTCGTTAGAGAGCGATGGGAGGGGGACGGGGGAGACAAATTCAGGCTATTGCATTAACCTAATCTTAATAAGAGAGGCGCCAGAGAAGTCATCGGTTTAACCCAGGTAGCGGAGTGCTACATTAAAATTCTACTCAATACAGCTACCATATTTCACCGAAAATTTTGACTCGGGAGAGAATCGAATCCATTACCTCAGATTGAAAAGCATACTTATCAATATAAAAACTCCTTTGGTCAAGCCTTTCCCGTTTTATGACATGGAAGCCATTATCTTTCTCTCTCAGTCAGTTACATAAAATTAACTATTCCATGCGTGCAAACATAAATTTTGCACCATTCCCTTTCATCATACATCATCTAAATGGTAACCAGTAAGCCACCTCTAGGGTATTTGACTAGGGGTGAATTTACACCGGTTTAACAACATCAAAATTATGCTTCTCTGCACCTTTTAGCAACTAATAAAAGAAACGAGATAAATAAAAAAAGGAAATAAATACTAGACCGTATGCATTATGGTATCTAATTGCAAAATATGTACCCATTGCATTTATTAGGCGTTTATTCTTCACCCACCTTTAGTCAGGTTTCGCATTAGTACAATGATGTGTGGGAAATTTATACAGGCCCGTCCGTATTCGTCGTCATTTCTAACATCGTAGACAAGCGATTAATTCTCTCTCTGCATTTGTTTATCTCTTCCCTCCAGTATTTTCTCAATCCTAATGTGTCATCTTGGACTTCATCCCGCTGAGTTTCCTTGCCTGCGTGACTGTAATTACTGGCACAGGTATCTATTGGCACCTCGCCGATGTTCACATAGAGCCATTCTCAAGAGTGTATCCGGATCGCAATCAACTCCGCGGACAGGCGCTTGCCGTCGCCTCGATGCTGTCTCCATAATGTTTCTAAGACGTGGAGAACGATCAAGATTAGGCACTTAAATGGGTCGACGGAGAACTGTGACAGAGTAACACGAATGCCGAACAATTTATATCCCTCTTAAACATAGCTGCTACAAAACTGCGATTGGTAATTATCTGATTTATCACGACATCATTGAAGATAAAACTCGCAATAATCCACGAATGTTAATTCGAGCAATAAATCAACAAGTCTTTAGGAATGAAACGCCGATTATATCAAATGCCGCAACAATGAAAATCGAATTTCTCTGAATGTTCCCACAACCCTGACCGATATATAATTGGACAAAATCTCGGTGATGCGTAAACACAGATTTGTATTTTCGATCGAGATCTAATTTTTCGTTTTAACCGCGATAAGGCCTAGTACATAAGGCATTAGGATGATTTGCAAGGTACCGATATTGTTTATTACCTAAAATTTGAATTTTGGTGGCAAGAATTGATCTGTAAAAGAAGATTTTTTTCATTTTCTATACGGCAAAAAATACATTAAAAGCATGAAATCTTTCTCGTATGTATATATGCGAGGGTGATCTAAAAAGTCTCCGGCCTCAAAAATTTCAGAAAATTTCAAAAACCTACAGAAAATTCCAGAAAAAATGTCTTGTATCTTTGTTAGGTCGGAAACTTTTCAGGCCACCCATGTATATACGAGGAAGTACGTATTTTCATAGTAGTCATACCAATCACTTCCAATACATGTATTTACATAGCAGTCATACTACTCAGTAAATAATATTCTTAGGAAACTCTCTGAATAATTACTCTATCTTTTTCAGTATAAAGTTAAGGTTAGATAAATAATTACTTGTGAAAAATCGAAAGCATTCGCTCCTCAATGATCCCAAAATTTAGGGCAAATTTGAGGTCATAGAAAACTAGGTTTAGAAAAAGGAACTTAACTAAAAGAACTAACAATAGATACTGTCTTGTAAGGATGCGAATAACTGGAATACAACCTGAGCAGCTAATAGTCATTATACACACCCGCAGATTAACAGATAAAGAGATACATATCCACGTAGCTAAATATGGATTTGAAAGTTAAACATTCATCTTATGCCAATGGCGCTATTCTTCAATCTCAGTTAGGAGATTGATTAAAATTATTCGTTTAAAAATATCAGTCACTCATCTTTATTTTATTAAATGAAACCCAAATTTCAGCAGCTTAACATTTCATATTTCTTGTCCGATTTCTACGCAAACCACTCGTCGATTCGGTTTGAGACTTTGCCGGGTATCTTGATTGCCATCTGCGTAGGGTTCAACCGAAGTCGCATTTAAGAGAATTTCCAAAAGATTTCGCCCCGGGCATAATCTAAAAGATGCCAGATAAAGATAGATGAGTTTTATAAGTCTGGGGATGCCAGCATCGTGAACATTAACACTTTCTCCATCTCCTTCCTTTTCCATAGCATGTTGCAGTTTGGGTTTGAGGAAAATTTCAGTTATGCAATGATATCCGAAACCTATTCCTTACCTACTTTTGTATTCGTGAATAGTTTCTCTTGAAATTGGATTCAGGAATATCAATTGTAAAAATTTTAATCTATACTGTTTAAAGCTATATCTGTAACAGTAATGATGTACTTCCCTCCTATATTTTTATGCACTTATTACTCTCATAGACTTGGAAAGAAGTACTGTATAAAGAAATTGATGGATTACATATAAAAATCATTTCCCGATTTCTCTACGTTATCTTACTTCTTCCTAATAGATACACCATAGGTATTCCTATTTACACCTCCGAGAGTAGACAGATTACAGACACACAGATATTCCACCGTCAACATTTATTAACGACCGTGGTTCCATGAACCTCATTCTCCCACATTGGTGAAACTATGATCGTCAAGTAATATTAATTTATGAAATTACTGTGCCTCTGTTATCTGTGCAATGGGTAAATTTCACCAAGTAACGGCTAAAACAGGCAACGGCATTAATTAATTAATCCATAAGGATTATGTCAGCCATCGGCAGTTTTCTTGAGTGATTTCTGTTTGTAAAGTCATTTCTTCTTAAATGATATACGACTAAATCTATACATATATATATATATATATATATATATATATATATATATATATATATATACATATACATACACACACACATATATACATATATATATATATACTTACATATATATATATATATACTTACATATATATATATATATATATTTATATACACTCATTTATATAGAAACAGATATAAGTAAAAGGGATAGGAACGCACATAAAGGACAAACACAGGAGAAGCGGGGAAGGCGGAATCAGGCAGATCACGAGTGAAAAAATATTTTTATCCCGGTCTAGGAAATATTTATTCACTCGTGAACTGCCTGATTCCGCCTTCCCCACTTCTCCTGTGTTTGTCCTTTATGTGTGTTCCTATCCCTTTTACTTATATCTGTTTCTATATAAATGAGTATATATATAAATATATATATAAATAACGTTTTTCATCACTGAAATGTGACAAAAGATATGAAAAGAAAAATAAATTTCTTTTAGATTTTCGGTGTTCCCCTTTCAGTTTGTTAGTGAAAGAAATGCGACCGTATCTGCGCTAATGAGCATTTATAAGAGATACTTAATTAAGTACTAACATAGTTGTACTAGTAGGGTTCTCTTCTATGTTGATATCAGTGTTCCTCTAGCAGCTAACCTAACAAGTGCAAGCGCTTTTCACCGTTTGGTTGCCGCCGGAGCTCCAAGATTTTCGGGGTTTCTCCCCCGTTTCGACCCGGGGCTTTCTCTCAGATCGAAAATTATTCGTCGGCCTGATCGAGCGGTAGGTAGAGAGAGAGAAAGAGAAAGAGAGAGAGGGGGAAAGAAAAAGAGAGAGAGATGGAGAGGAGGATGAGGGGAACGGTCGGTCGTTTGCGGGATGGGAGGAGGAGATCGGCGCGATGGGAAGCAATTTCGCACCGAATGCAAAGAACAACAGCGGTGGCCATATTTCTTTCAAAAGTTAATTAGAGTCGCAGTTTGCGGAGGACGGGATGGTTGGGGGGCCGTAGAAGGACTAGACCCCTCGCCTTTGCCCCCCCCTCTCCCACCTCTTGCGTATCGCCGGAACAAAAGCAGCGCGCCCGACTTCTCCTTGCCCCGGCAGATGAGTCGCCGGAGTCGAAAGGCAATAATTCCCTCGTTAGGCGGCCGATGGGAGGGTGTGGAGGGGGAATGCGAGGGGGGATTGAGGGGGCGGGAGGGGTGTGCGGGACGGGGGATGCGGAGGAATGCGGACGGCGAGGCGGGGGCGGAGAGGGAAGGGGGAAGCGGCCGGGAAGGGGTTGATAAAGAGGGCGGGGGGTGGGAGATGATGAAGGAAGGGGACGGGGGTGGATTTGGGGGTGGGGTAAAGGTGTCGGGATTCAACGAGCGAGGGGGAAGGATCCCGGAGGGGGCCGGGGAGGGGAAGAGGGGTCTTGCGTCGCTCGGAGAAAAAGGGTCTTCGAGCTGGAGCCTCGAGGCCAATGACGTCAAAGAACTGTGCTCATGCGGCATCTTCTTGTATCATGATTGCCTTACACTTCATGCGGGTCCGAAAGTAATTCCAATGCGACTCATTTTCCTAACTGAAGAAACTACTACGGACTTCTTAATGGACGGGTCTTTTTACATTTGAAAGCGTATTCATTTTACTTACAGAGTTTATAATACTATGACTACGATACATCTACTATGGGTATAGCAAAGAAATATGATTAGAAGTATGAACCAAGGGCTGTAGAAAATTGTCAACATTTGTTGAATTGATAGTAAAACGAGTGAAATACTTGGGCAAATGGAGATGCCCTTCATGTAAGACACTTACATGAAGATGGAAACAAAATGCTATGCACCATAGTTCACTGAACACCATAGCTAATTGAAACGTAGAGGGGAAGAATGAAAGGAGACGATCATGGAGGATTACGAGAAGCATGTTGCGGAAGATACCAGCAAAAGGAATAACGATGGGATGAGAAGATTGGCAGGTTACAACTTCGAGAGCAGATAAAAACGAATTATTGAGTTTTAAAACCATAATGATGATGATGCATTTTCTTGTTGAATATCTTTTTCGATCCGGCACTGGAGATCACATTATAGCCAAGTGCAAAATACTCGGCTAGTATTTCTTTAATCGGCGTTAGAATTTCATGAATGCATTGGACTCCATACATTTCTCCTCCCCAGTTGTCTGTGACTGTATACAGCGCTTTGAATTAGTACTTATTTTTCCCGTAAATAATTTATCTCAATTTCGTACCACTCAATACCTCAATACTTTCAATATACTTTATCTTTCGATAATTGTATACGAATTGAGATAGTACCAGGAACTGTATTACCCTGTTTAGATGATTTTGCATTGAATAATTTATAATCTCTTTTCTTGTTTTCCACAAGTTTCCACGTCTCCCCTTATTTTCTAATATATTCTTAGATTCTCCACTTCACTTGCTCAAATAATCTTGGGCGTCTTTCCAGTGCCCTTTTACCGATAGTTCCCATCATGATTCTTACTCTTATGTAGTCATTCCTTATGTTGTCAATAGTCAGAGAGAAAACCCAATTAAACTTCGGTCTTACAGCCAAGTAAATTAAATTGTCAGGGTTGTGCGTTCGGCAGGAGACACAGCCGTAAAATAATTCTCGACTTTAAGCATACGTATGGAATGAATGTACGCTTTCATTTAAGCGTCATTTAATCAATGTTATCATTCACTTGATGACCTCTGTCAGGGATTTTCTTTGAATTGAGTGAGTCCCATTCGGAACTGAGTGATCTAAAGTTCCTTGTGTATAAATTATTGGGAGATCAGTTATGTCTTTCTTATCACTTTGAAACACTTTTGTTAAAAACTTATTTGGACCATGCATTGGTGATTATCTTCTGGGGTTTATAAACATATAATGGTTCTGAATGGAATGACCGGATCAATAACTGAAGCGCGGTGGTATGAGGGGAAGGAGGTTTCAGTGAGGTGGTGGAGCTCGGTTCAGGAAAATTGAATAAATTAGGGGCAAAAGCAGTAGGATTCTGCATAAGACAGGGGTTATTTATAAAAAACAATTATTTAAACACCACAATAGGTGTAGGTACACATGAAATATATCACGGGGAGGAGGAGCGAAGATATGACATCAAGACATCAGTCGGACTACATTATGGTCAGGAACGAATTTTAGAGCGGCGTGATTAATTCTCGCCACAGTTTCCCCATGCAGATACAGATCATACTTTAGTACTAATTAAAGGTAACGTCAGACTCAAGAGAATAAAACATGGAAGAAGAAAAGGGAAATGGAGTAGGGAAGTATTAACCTGAACAAAAAGAAAGGAGTATCAACAGTATGCATAGAAAATTATGGGTAGAACAGGAAGTTGGATACTATAGAAGAAAAGGGATATTGAAAGCAGCAAACGAAACTATAAGAAGAGTTGATAGAAAAATGACAAGCAAGCCATGGGCGAGGTAAATAGAAAAATGAGAAGCAAGCTAGGGGCCAGGTAATTAGAAAAATAGAGAGAGAAGAGTGGAAAGCTGAAGAATGTAAGCACAAATTAGAAAAAGAAAGTATACACCTGAATAATAAGCTGAATCCGGTAACCAGAAATAGACATATATATATTTTGGGTCTCTATGAGGCGAGGTAGAAGGATAGCGGGGATTTCTGGAGTGATAGTTATAGAATATTTTACAGGTACAGCGAAGGGGACGAGAGCCAGCGAGGGGTGGCATTAATATTGAATAAAAAGGTAGGAAGAAGCGTGGTAAACATAGAGCAAGTGACTGATAGATTATTATTAGTAGAAATAAAAGCAGAACTGACGACCTTGGTCATTGTCCAGGCATACATGCCACCAAGCAATCATAAGGAGGAAGAAGTCTATAGGGTATACGATGAGTTAGAGGACATCATCGCTGGTGTTCCTGAAGGGAAACCTTTGATTTTGTTTGGGGATGGAATGCGGGGTAGTCGAAGGAATAGACGGTGATGAGTTGGAGGTCTGCGGTTTAGGTACGAGGAATGACCACGGGGAGAAAGCATTTGGAGTGCTGCAGGAGATAGGGGTTTAACATCACCAAACCTTGGTTTAATTACCTCAACAAATATAGGTATGCATAGTAAATGCCCGGAAATATCAGCTATGCTCGTATTTTAGTAAATCACAGATTTAGGAGCAGTATGATTCGTTCGCACAGTTTCCTCGGATCAGACGCAGTTTCAGATGATAATTTAGTACTAATCAAGCAGTACTCCAAATTTTAAATGGTAGAGTATAGATGACAGACGATATAGGAATGTAAAAGCATTAATCAAAACGATAAATAGGGAGTGGCATCAGGCTGTAGAGAATTCCATGAGTGAGGACAGGGAGGTAAATAAAATACATAGAAGAAAAATGGAAACATATCTAGAAGGGGATAGCAAAGTACGTGTCTCAGGCTGCTCATTTGCGTATGGCGAATGAAGAGTAGCAATGGGTCGGGGTAGACATGGAGGTGAGTATGCTATGTTATGTAGGTTTTTATCGTCTGATGTTAACACGGCTGTGCAAGAATTTGGTTTCATGAACACCGCAATGGCCTTCGTCCTATACGAGAGTAATCCCAGGAGTACCCGATCCAACAAAGAAAACACAAACATTTTAGAAAAAAATGTGTTTATTGTTCAGCATAATCTGCTTTCAGCGCTATTTTCTTTTCCCAGCGATGTTCAATTATTTCGATACCCTTTTTATGATAAGAACTGTCTTGCTCCTCAATATAACCATTAACTGCCGACATCACTTCTTCGCGGTTGGAAAATCTTTGACCACCGAACCATTTTTTCAAGTTTGCGAACAGAAAATAATCCGATGGGGCTTAATCTAGCGAATAGGATGAATGAGGTAGTAATTCAAACTTTAATCCATGAATTCTGGTCATTGTAATAACGAATTTGTGAGCTGGTGCATTGACTTGATGAGGCAACGCTTTCTTCTTAGCCGAATGCGGCCGCTTTTGCTTGATTTCTTCGCTCAAAAGTTGCAGTAAGCACGCATAATACTAACTGTTGATAGTTTTTCCTGTTTCAAGATATTCAATGAAAATTATGCCACCCGCGTCCCAAAAAACCGACGCCATGACCTTGGCTGCAGATGAAACGGTCTTCGCCTAATTTGGAGACAGTTCTCCGTCTGGAATCCATCGTTCTGATTGTTCTTTTGTCTCGGGTGTTAAGTAATGGACCCATGTTTCATCCATTATTATGAAACGGCGCGAAAATTCTCGTTTGTTGCTGTGAAACTTGACTAAACACTCAATTGAAACATCTTCACGACACTGGTTTTGCTCGAGTGTGAACAAACGTGACACCCATCTTACACAAAGCTTTCTCATTTTCAAATTTTCAGTTAATATGCGATGTACTGCACTTTTTGAAATGCCTACTATTCCTGTTAGCTCGCGCACTTTCAGTCGACGGTCATCCAGTATCATTTTGTGGATTTTCTGACGTCGTCACCTCATTTGGTCGACTAATGCGATACTCTCCTTGACAGCTCGTACGGCCTCGTTTTAACTCTGCTACTCAATATTTTACTGCTTTAAGCGAAGGCGCAGACTCACACAGAGTATAATCCAGTTCTGCTTTTATATTGGTTGCGCTGAGATATTTCAAATATAAGTATTGTCTCAAATAACGATGATCAATTTTCTCCATTGCCACAAATTCACTGAAAACGTTCACAATTGATGGCTGCCAAACAAATACTAAGCAACGTGGCGTCTTCAAACTTAAATCATATGCTTTACAGATTGTGTATTTTCTAATACACTGATATTTTTCAAACAAATACCGCCATATTTAGGTAAGGCCGGGTACTTCTGGGCCTTCTCATTTGCATTGCTCGGCTATTGACACAGTGGGTTTTGCAGCCATTAGGATTCAACAGTCTCCAATTTGTGTCCAATATTTCATGGGCAAAGTGCTGAGGTTATGCACATCTTACCAGGCTCATTTTTTTTTTCTATCTTGTCAAAGTGTATGAAGTCAAATATTGTGTTTCCAAATATGAACCTGAAACCCGTTTCTGTAATTGTGTAAAGTTGTTTTGTTTATGTATTTTCTATTTAGTATGAATAAATGAACCATCGAAGCGTAGTGAAATAAATCGAGTAAAAAGATAAATTTGTTGGAAGAGAACAGGGAATGGCTGCAAAGGAATTACGTCCTTCCAACTCAGTGCGGATGGCACGAGAAAAAGAGGAATGTACGTTAAATACATGATGAATGACGGGTCTGCCGTCATATAGTACATAGTTACGAATGTATTAAACATTTAGATAGTTATTTTCTTCAGCGTGTACATCAATTACACGTACTATTAACACTAATTGTGTCCACATTCAAGTTTCTAACACCCCCGCCACACACCCTTGCAGCGGCTTTCCGGATAGTGTGTATGTAGATGTAGATACAGAAGGCATAAATGGTTATGCCGTGCTTTGGATATGGTTTGAATAGCGGTTGCTATGGTGAGAATGGTTTTCAATACTTCAAATGGGGTCGATAATGAATTAAATCAGCCTGATCATCCTTTTTCTACCCTAATATCTACATTGACCAAATTATTACGATTTTCCACCATGTATTGATTAATTACACGCCCGGTTTTGATGTACAACATCATCTTCAGGTCCACATCTTGCGTGATTTAGCGCCCATCTAACATGGATGGCATTAAAATGAGAAATGCGGTGATGGTGGCATGGATATGAAAAATGTACTATAAAGGGTGCCAATACAGTTCAAATAAGACCGATAATCGTGTTACAACTAATCCAAGAAGCCTTGGTCACGGACCAGCCGGTTTTTTCTGTGGATAAAGGAGTCTCCGGAAGCGTTCTCGGCGGCCAGGGAATCATTAAGGGACATTATGTCGTATATTAATTTAAGTTAAAAATGTCTGCCTAGTCTTACCAGAAAAAAATTAGGTGGTCTTAGAACTCGCAGGAATCTCAAAACAAATAAAATTGATGTATGAGAGCCCGTTGAGATGAATTACCCTGTACATATATATGAAATCGTATCTCTCCTGTTGCATGAAACAGAAAAACTTGGAAAAAGCGCAGCGTGAGATGTAATACATTTGCTTAGAGAATGATAGAAGCGTAAATAGAATACATGTCCGAATAGAGAGGAAAATCAGGAGTTATCAAATTCACAGGACAAGTGCAGAGTGGTGCAATTCGCATCGCTGGATTTCTAGTAACTGTAGACAACCATGCATCTTAATCCTAAAGCAGGATCTCGTCTTGCCATCCTCGCCCATTCGATCGACCACTCTTCCTAGGAAAATTTCCATTCTCCGACATTTATTTATTTGGTATTAATTCAAAAACAGCACTTGTTGGCCTTCACCTTGAACTTTTAACAATGGTGTACGAGGTCTATCCGGCCAGGATCCAACCATGCAATATTTGGAGAAAGATAGCCCACCTAGGACAATGAGGCCTTCAAAGTACTCTCCTTAGGACCTCACACACGTATTCTAGCATCTCTTTTATTTCCAAAATAATCTGCAAGATCCGTTTTCAGGATAATTATCATCTGTCTCGTCGAATTCTCTTTAATCTCGTGAAGTACAAAATTTTGTGGTGCAGTTGCAGGGTACTTGCTCGAACCGCAAACGATGACCCAGGTTTTCTAAAAAAGATCATAACTAGAGATGGGTCATGGGTCTACATCCATGACCCTGAAACAAAAGCCAAGTCTTCACAACAGTTGGTTGACGAGATAAATGAGAATACGAAAAGACAGCTGATGACCATTTCGAAAAAGGACTTTGCCGATTGTTTTGAAAATAAGGTACCACCTGGTTCGGCAAAAGCCTAAATCGGGGGTTTGGAAAGGATAGAAGAACATTACACGTGAGCCATCTTGCCCTTCGCGCCCCGTAAATGTTTTCAATATCGCGAGGAATAGAGTGAATACATTTGGCCGTTGAAACAGTTAGTGCCTCCAGATAAATAAGACCTCCGCGGAGACAATTATCCGTGGTTGAAATAAGATCCGTTGGAAATCACTTTGAACCTCTTAGTAACCGTGCACACCGCCAGACGCGTGATTAAACGGTCATCACCTACTTGGTGAATACTGAATTTTACCTTATACTTATTGGCGTAAAATAATTAAATATATGGTATGCTTTTGTCGACCCAAGCATTGATGTGCATCTCCAGTCCATCTTATTCACCACCGATTCTTTATGCTTTCATATATTAGTTAAGGACCTGACGTATTCCTCCCGTTCCCCCCTCCTGGACCTCCCTCTGTTCCACGGCCCCTCCCCCCCCTGGCGCCATACCCAACCGCCCTCTCCCCTACCCCCCATTCAAGCACACCAGTTTCCCTTCTCTTTCCTCTCCTCCCACTTCACCAACACCTCCCCCCTCCTCTTCTCTGTCCACTAGATGAAGATGTCTGTCCTCTCTACCTCACCTGATAATGACTTTTTAATTCGAAACCTACAGGTTCGAATTTAACATTCGAAACCTATTCATGACCTACGAACCCTGTAGGTCATGAATAATAAAATATACATGGGGGGCCCATAAGTACCCGGCCTGACCTAGAGATGGCGGCAGTTATTTTTAGAATATCACTGTATTAGAAAGTACGCAATCTATTAAGCATATCTGTTAAGTTTGAAGACGCAAAGTTGTTTAGTAATTGTTTGGCAGCCATAAATAGTGAACGTTTTCAGTGAATTTGTGAAACTAGAGAAAATTGGTCATGGTTAGGTGATGCAATACTTTTATCTGAAAGGCAGCACAACAAATATGAAAGCTGAACTAGATTCTACTCTGGGTGAGTCCGCTCCTTCGTTTAAAATGGTAAAATATTGGGTAGCAGAGTCTAAATGAGGCCGTACGAGTTGTCAAGATGAGCATCGCATTGGTCGACCAAATGAGGTGACGACTCCAGAAACGGTGAAGAAAATCCACAAATTGATGCTGGATGATCGTTGACCGAAAGTGCGCGAGATAGCAGACATAGTATACATTTTAAAAAGTGAGGTATATCGCATATTAACTGAAAATTAGAACATGAGAAAGCTGTGTGCAAAATGGGTTTGCTCAGACTCGAGCAAAACCAGTGTCGTGAAGAGGTTTTAAGTGAGTGTTTAGCAAAGTGTCACAGCAACAAAGCAGAATTTTTCACCGTTCCATAACCATGGATGAAACATGGGTCCATTACTTTACATCCGAGACAAAAGAACAATCAAAACAATGGATTCAAAACGGAGAACCGTCTCGAAATTAGGCGAAGACCGTTTCATCTGCAGGCAAGGTCATGGCGTCGGATTTTTGGAATGTGCGTGGGATAAATTTCATCGACTATCTTGAAAAAGGAAACACTAGCAGTGGCAGTTATAATGCGAACTCTTTGCAACGTTTGAGCGAAGAAGTTAAGCAAAAGCGGCCGAATTTGGCGTTGAAGAAGACGTTGTGTTGTTTCATCAAGACAATGCACCAGCTCACAAATTCGTTATTGCAATGGCCAAAATTCATGAATTAGAGCTTGAATTGCTATCTCATTCATCCTATTCGCCAGATTTAGCCCCCTCGGATTATTTTCTGTTCGCAAACTTGGAAAAATGGCTTGGTGGTCAAAGATTTTCCAACCGTGAAGAAATGATGTCAGCAGTTAATGGCTATATTGAGGAGCAAGACAGTTCTTATTATAAAAAGGGTATTGAACTTATTGAACATCGCTGGGAAAATTGTATAGAGTTGAAAGGATATTATGCTGAAAAATAAATACATATTTTTCCAACATTTTTGTATTTTTTTTGTTTGGTCGGGTACTTTTGAGATTGCCGTCGTATGTGGAAGAACAAAAATTTTCCTTTTCCGTTATGCTTTCAGTTTCATTCAATGGCATCCCATTTTCGTAATTAATCCAATTTTTGGCTAATAATATAAGTATGTATATTCCTTTGCCCGTATTTTCACGTTTATCGTGGAAATGATGATCCGTATATTAAAGGCGTTATTTTTTAAGACGGTCGATGTCTTTGAGTTTCTCAATGTGGTGTGTCCTACTATAGGCGTGCTTAGAATTATTGCCTTTGTTTCAGGACTGAAATAATAAGATTTAGATTACTCCAGGTCGTTGATTCGTGCTACTGAACTTCGTCCCTAGAAAGTTTCCATAAAAGGGGTTTTTAATTCATGTGATCCACAACTTCGTTTACATCTTATAATGAATCGAGCAACTTTTATTTTAATTCGATGTACTTCAGAAATGTACCTATCATCTGATAATAATTGTATTCAGGCAGAAATTGCGGGTTGATAAATTTATGGGACTAAATAAGGACAGAAAGTTATCGACTCGGTAGAATTCATTTTGATGCAAATACAGTTTCCAGTTATAGAGTGAAAAAGACCAATGGCGATGTCGCCGTGGATGCTGGAGGCAGAGGCTTCAGTCACAGATTATCGAGAGTCCTTTTGCTGTGCCCATTGCCTAATGATCAGGATGATTGTCAAGTGATAGGATACACATTTTTGGAATCAGTTCTCATTCCATTATTGCAGTGCTGTGGGGTAGTCATTTATCACTTGCATAAAAAAAATACAATCCGGCAGAGTATATTCGCACAAAAAATTATTCCCAATAAACATGCATTGCTCCATTGCCTTGGTGGTAGGTTAAAAAAATAATATGGGCATTAATATAAACAAGAGCAAGCATATAACTTTTTTAAAAAAGTTCAACAGGATATTTTCAATCTATTAGGAGACAGAATTCTATGTAGCAGTCTTTGCAAATATTTATACGTTTACTTCACAAGGGGTTTTGGGCGAGGAGTTCAAGTTGATAGTGTGACGCGGAAGGCATTTGAAGTACTTCAATGGGTAATGAGAAATTTATAAGGAAGTAGCGTAGTGACAAAAATATATTAGGTCCTGATTAGCCCTATTATAGAACACTTGTCCACAGTATGGGACCCATAAGATGAGGGTTCTCTCTTCTCTTCTCACATCTAACACACTGAAACACTTTTCATTGAAAATTATGATTGATATGACATAAACATTAACTTACGCAATCGAGACGAGTTTTAAACACTTTGGTTGAACTGAAATTACATTTAGGAATTTAGGTCTCCATTAATATTTTCAAAACAGCGACAGATCAATCATAAGTAAATACCATTTCAACAATGCCATTTTAAAGAATAGAATGAAGTGTTAAGATGAAAAAGTTTGATATGTAAGTCAGGTTTTTGAGGTAAAAGAACATATATAACAGACTTTATAGGCGAAATTACACGATATTATCGGTGACATGCCAATGTTTGTTTTATAAACGAAAAAAATAAAAAAATGGTTGGAATTGTAAAGCGAATGTGAATCAGAGCCTTCGCAGGTATTACTCGGCGCAGTGATTATGAGAGTAATCACGAATGGCAAAGGAAAGGAGGTGAAAAGATTCGGGTCACAATGATCGGAAAAGAGTTCAAATTCAGTTTGGCGATTTCTTCGGCGAGCACTGGCGTCGGGCGTCGAATGGTGGCGTGGGAATGCGAGGGCGGAGAGGTGCAATAAATCCGGAGGCTCCCCGCGAGGGAAGAAGAGTAATGCTCGAATCGGACGCCCCACCACCCACAGGGTAGTCGCCAAGTCAGTCTTCAACAATCCCCTCGGCGATCTCCCCAGTTCTCCGGCAATAAAGGGATGTTGGACCTCCGGGGGGGGTGAGGTGCGAGGCGTTGGGGTGGGTGGTGAGGAAAGAGCTCTTTTACACACACACTTATATATATATATATATATATATATATATATATATATATATATATATATATACGTAATATAAATCCCTTATCGTGGGAGAGTACCCGTCTTTTTATCCTTTTTTTACGGCCCCTCACACCTCTTCCCTGCTAGGCTTTTTATCGAGGGGAGAGAGGAAGGGTGTGGGGGTATGGAAGACGTGGCCGCCCCCTACATGACAGGCGACAACCACTTAAACCGCAGGGGGGGGGGTTAGAGGGTGGTAGAGAGAGGGAGGTTGGTGATTTATCAGGGAGCGAGGACTGGGGGATGTTGGTGCTCTGGGGGTGTTTTAAGGAGGGGTGGTTGGAGTGGAGGATCAACAGGTTGGTCGTGGTGCGCCAGGCGTCGCGTCCCCTATTGTCCTTGCCCCCCCCCCCTTAGCCACCCCAAATACACACACCACGGACACTGTTCCACCCCCCTCCCCCCCAAAGGATAAAAGGAGGAAAACGGAGGAGATATAAAAAAAATAACGTCAGCATCAACTCCCCCTCTTCTCCATGACCCTTGGAATCTAGAAATTCTCCCCTTATCCCCGCTCGTGTCTCATTTTTTTTAGAGCTCAGCTCCCACCCCAACCCCCACACAGGCTCCGATGAGAAGGGAAGTTTCATCCCCCGTATACCGGCGAGCGCCCTGCACCTCTCCCCCCGCCCCTCCTCACCCCCATCGTCTTTAATCCAAACTGTTGACGTGCCGTTTCCTCGCTTTTGTCAATCCGCTCTCTCTGCCTTCGTGGCAAAAGATAAAAAATTGCTCGTCCACCCGAGAGGATCACTTCAAACTTTCGCCCCTCTCAGCAATCAACCCCTAAGGTCGGTTTGATAGGTGTAGTGGGAGATCACCATGTATCAGACTCCAAACGACGTGTGAAATTCGCACATTATCTGTAAGGGAGGCTGTTCCTAACCCTGTGACGACTTTGGTTCGCCAGGAAGATCTGATAAGCAAAACATTGCACTCTTTGATTATGTCTTATACACTTTGCTACCATGCAAATCAGTATTCATAGGATATGGGTTAATTATTCCTTCCCTTACTGTTACCATTTAAAGGACACTGGAGAAATTAACTAGGACTATGTGGTTCTAGATTCTGAATTCGTCCTATCGTTCTCCGGTTGCCCAGCTTTGGGATATAATCTGTAAAACTCGCACTCAAAGTCGAAATACTGGTTTTCCATAGCCATTATTTCCACTTTTACATATTAGTATAAATATTCATTTGTCTATCTTCATCTAAATGATGCCCTACTGTGTGGTTTGTGGCAGGTGGTACAGGTAATCAGACATTATGGTATGTGATGTGCAGCAGTCACGAGCTATGCATTATAGTCTAGTCGCTACAAAAATATTCTATCGTATTAGGAAATGGAGCAACTACATACCCCAAATTCGTGGAGAAAGGTCCTTAAAAACTAGTAGAAAAATCATGCAAAGGAAAAACATTTAACACAAAAAATGTTTTTAGCAAATTAAGTAAACTTCAAACGAGTTTCGGTTATCTAAATAAAAACACAAATTAAAATTCAGGACTACGTTGAAAGCAGGTATAAAGATCATAATTAGCTAAAGTAGTTTTTTATATCCTACATGTTTCCTGTAAATATTCTCTAGGGTGTATGACAGGGGGCGATTCCACACCAAGCATTTAAAATTAAAATTGTTTTGTTTAATATATAACATTTATAATACGTTACCAGAGTGTTTTGTGGTGCATGTTCATGTGGTATTGGTGTTTCACATTCTTGCTTGCTGTGTCCTGGCTTGCGTGTTGTTGGATGGCTTTCGTGCTGCATCCTTGGGTGCAGTTTTTTGTTGATTTATGGCTTATGTGTTTGCATGAGTGTTGGATGAAGGGATTTTTGCATGAGTGTGCGCTGCTGTGGGTGTAATTTTCCATGTTGTTGTTTTGCATGTGGTATTGTTCCTTTTTACGGTTGGTAACCTAACACACACCGCCACACGCCTATGCGGCGGCTTGCGGGGTAGTATGTAGATGTACCTGAGTTTATGCAAACTATTTGAAATGAGTGGGTCGCGGTAGTCCAGGTAGAGCGTTGGACTGTTGACCGGATGGGCCCGGGTTAGTTTCCCGGGCAACGCACTCTGGGCACCTGCAGCTCCACCCAAGCTATGTGATTTTTTGGGTTCCAGATCTTCTGGGGAAACCATAACCGGCACAGGGAAAGGATCTGGCTCCCCTACCTGGTGTGTAAATTTCACGCGCTGTCGGGCTTAGTACAGGGTGAACTCTACCATCACCAACCAACCCGATCTTTGGGTTGATTACCGTGCTAATGGTTAATGGTTTATTTCAAATGAAGGATATAATGTTATCTAAAGCTACACGCTCTATGGTATCCAGGAGTACAAAATACTTCTCTACGAATGCAATGTTGCTGATTGTTGTACAGTTCACTTAGCAGTTGTTTGGTAGCTTTTACACAATATTATACAACAGCTACAAGTTGTTTCACAGCATCGAAATGGGCTTTCACATCAAACATTTAGTTCTGCAGTTAATGACAGCAAATATGATAAAATTCCAAAACCTAGGTGGTGCAAAAGTCACCGAGGCGGTAATTGAACCGGTGAACTATGGATAAGCGGATGTTATCTCTCCTTTTCCGATATTGGCCAATTTAAATTTAGATTTGTAATAGATTTTAATTCAGTTTGGTTTTCGAACTATCAATTATTCAATATCTTTGAGCTTTTGGTGGTATGTCTTCGCGAGGGGAAGATTTTGGTGGGGTCACAAATGAAAGAGAAAACAAATAATGAATTATAAGGCACTTTTATATTTCTATGGAATACCGGAGTTAATCAAATATAAGCTTCGTGGTTTGTCGTATAATTAGTTAAAACTATTTTTACTTCATTTAGATTACAATCTACTAATCAGTTATTGAAACATCCTTTATGAGTTCTTCTGTAGAACGCAAAAGCAGAGTTAGCACTCGAGCGTACTGATACGATAGCCAAGTCATTTGAGCAAATAGGTACATTTGGGTTAATTGTCTGAATGTGGAATTGTCTGGTGATCATTGGAGAAGTTGAAAAGCTTGAGAAACAGATATGAATCACTAGATACACCATAATGCTAAGAGGGACCACGTTGGATGATTCAGACTGGCAAAACATCCGTGGCATTAAATGAGGAGTAGAGGACTCTTAATACGAGTAAGTAGGAGAGTACACGCAGTTGCAACAAAGCCTTCAAAACTTATCAAAAGTGTTTTATAAAGCAAGAGTTGCAGAAAACTCTAAAAAAATGTGTCTAAAAAGAAGTTGTGATGGCTTTAAGAAGAGATAATCAAAATTTTCATACATGATTGCGCTGCTGACACTCTTATGCAGAGTATCTTGGACGATTTCTTTAAAAGCTTTGTTAGGATATCGGCGATAGTCCTCACAGTTAATCTAGAGGTATATTTACATATTTTTGAGTTTAAGAATCTTGTACATCTTGACCTTTTTAAATATACACGGAGGCATAGGGGCCAAGTCTGTAACGGTTCAAAAATGAGAAAAAATATGACACTTTTAAATTTTTTGAAAATGTTTGAAAATCAATGATTGAAATTCTATTTGAGTGCAATGTTCTTCGTGAATTCACTTTATTTTCTATTTTTTTAAGCTTGACTTATTCATATATCTTTAGAAATAACATAAATCTAAAGTTTCAAGCTAAATGTAGAATAATTTTCCCATTTGAAAGTCAATGGAGTTCAACCTTATCTTTTTCATTTTGTTTCTTAAAATATCGTCAATGTACGGACGGCTTACGACTCACGACTTCCACATAAAGTAAAAACTGATGATATCCATATGTTTTGGATGCTTGTAAGTAGTTAAGTGAACAATGAGTGACCGTATAAGGTAGAGAGAATTGGAACAAAGTACTGGGCGGCGTGGGGGGAGAAATGGGGTGTTCGGTGGGTTACTCGTGGTGGTAACGTTGTTGTCGAGAACACGGTGGAGCATTGACGTTCGGGTCGGGACTTGGTTTGTCTTCCCGAAGATAAAGTCATGATATAAACTCAGGTTAGTGGTTTGCTTATGCGATAGAAAGGATGCGGAATGGTTGTCAAATATATGGTTATACAATAAAATGAGCAATTTCTGTGTTGCAATCTCGACCTGTTCTTAAGTATCCAACTGCCTTCATTCATTTTGATAACGGAAAAATCTCTAGAGTGACACAATGATCAAGTACTTTGATAAAAGCGATATCTTACTCCTGTTTTAATGTTTTTGATTCTCATCTTATTAAGTGGATTTACATTACGCTCTTGCATGGTTGTCTTCAATGACATTTTATGAATAATCACAGTGTACCTCATAGAGCATTGAAAAGATTTATATTATCTTGCATTTTGGCTAGTACCGCCATTCTGCGAACGACATTGCAATTTCTCATTTAAACTATGGCATTAACAGGAAGTGTTGACTGGAGGGATGAAAAATCAGCTAGGCGGAAAGTGAAATCCCAGATTTCTGAAAATAGTTAGTGGGTAGAAATAAGTTGTCTACTAGAAGAATGCAACTACGGAAATGTGAGACGATTACTATATTGGGGAATATCAGGTGATGAGTTGATTAGTTGGAAGGAGTTGTAAATAAACATAGAAGTGGTTGAAATTATAGACCTCGATGAAAAGAGAACTCACCTATGAGCAGTGTAATTTCTACAACTTTGATATCGATAGTAAGAAATACCAATTTTTGCGTATTTTCTAAAGACAAAATACCCTTAACTTGTTCCGTGATTTTTAATCATATTCTATGAAAGACGTTATTCTGTCATAAAAGTATAAGGGTTATTCATGTGCATGAGGTGAACAGAAATTATTTTTTAGTCTAGGCCTAGAAGCTTCTAAAGGCGTGAAATATAAGTCAAAGGAACAGAAGGCCATGTACGAACGTTCTATGAATGTAAAAGTAAGGAAACGGATGCGCTTATGAGGTGTATAATAAGGCTACGAAATAAATTAGCGAAGAGAAGTAATTTTCTTGAAATTAATTATAATATATTTTAATGACATCGCCTAACTCGAAGGGTAACAGCGTGAATGGTTTACAATTTCCGGTTTTGATTCTTAAACTCGATCGTGCTAATTCAAATGAAGCATTGCCTGAAATTGGAGAGAAAAACTTGATGTATTGGTTTAAAAAAAGAGAATAAATTTTGCACGGAATGCAAAAAAAACATGCGAACATGCGACGAATTTAAGCGTTAAACACAATTAGTGGACCCAAAAATCTGTGAATCTTTTGGTGAAACAAACGTCGAATTTTCTCATCGCTAGACTCTAAAAACAGGTCCGAAACCCTCGGTTCACATCACCCCAACAATGCATGAGGCGCGCGCCGAGTAATGAGCGTTCAATCGGGCACAGGTGCGCGGGAAAGTTGCGTATCTTCTTCCTCCGCCCCCCAACACACACTCCTCGTTCCCGAGAAAGCCCTTGGCCGTCCTTTCTTTTGTTGCCCGGGCCGCTATTAAAAAGACTTCGACATGAGGTCCTTTGCCTTCCGGCCCGCGGGAATGGGGAACAATGCTCGGCGAGCATTGGAATGCTCACAGAGTTCGGGGCGTTCTTATCTGGGGGAGGCGATCGGGCGAACGCTGAATTTCGGATGCAAGGAGGCTCACCTCCTCCCCCTCCTTGACCCCTCACCCCTCTCTGCCGGAGTAGGGGGAATGTCTTCGTCCTCCATGCGGAGCAGTGAGGCCAGGAACCACGCTCCTTTGGTTTGGGGGAGAGAGGGGAGGGAATAACATATATGGTGCGAATCATGTACACGTCTTTCCATGAGCACCCTACCTCTCTCTTTCTCCTATTCCGCGACACATCTCTTCGCCCCCACCCTCTCGGACTCCCCCTCCCTCCTACTCTGCCTTGGGTGAAACAATTATGTGCTGGACAATGGACACGGGCCAATCTTGAGAAAGGAGAAGAGGAAGTGGGAGTGGAATGTGGGTGTGAGTGGGGGGAGGTGTGTAGATGGGGGGGGGGTTATGGACGAAGGTGGGATAGGAGAGGGTAGACTTCCAGCCGGTGGCGACACCCTGGGAGCCGTGTCAAAGATATCAACTCATAGTACAAACGACTGCATTCAACATGACGAGAACACGGCTGGAACATTTCAGTAAGTTTGTATTTTGGATCCGCTAGAGATATATATTTCACTGAGGAATAAGATAGCTTTCAAAGACGGCCGATTAGATTTGTCTAACATTGGTGAGAGAAATAGAGTAAGCGTGACGGTGTTACTAGATAAGCTAAAATGAAAAGGCTTCCACACACGAAGGAAGCAAGCGAGATAAAGGGATTTATAATTATGCAGAACGCTCGAGATTTACATTGAAACCAAGGAGGGAGTTATCAGGGACCAAATAACTCGGTTGACAAATAGCCGCCCCGCAAATTATTTCACCTAGAACCTATTTGTATCACTTCTATTGCAAGCATTTTACTGCTCGAATTTGCGTAATAAGCTAATTATTATGTCGTAGTCAATGATATACCCACCATGCCACACGCTCCCCTAGATACTCGGAGGTGGTAATTTAAAATGCAGAAGTGTAGTATTATGTGTACATAAAAATCCGTAAGATTCTTCATTAACCCTAACACGTACGCCAATTAGCAGAAAGCCAGTAAGTAGTGCACAATCATGAATTTTTTTAAAAGAACATAAAAAACTGTTACCGCTCAAATTTTATTACAGCTTGCTCATTTAAAGGCCTTGTTTGAGTGTAAAGGTTATCTAAAAGATTAGGATCTGAATTTGTAAGTCGAAATTAACAAGTTCAACGTTTCATCCCAAGCGTATTCTTTAGGTAACTTGTCTATGGAATTCATTTTATGAAATACTTGAATTCATTAAAAATTGAAATCGATTATAAAGATGTCCGCAAATCCGGACTTAAAGGTTGATGCTCTTTGAAATTAAAAATCTTTTGATCTTAAATTGTCGTTCATGAAGTATTATTCCGTTCTTAACACTCATGGATAACTCAGTTTTAACGATGAACTTTTACATTAACTACAACAATTCCAAAATTCCTTATTCGTTTTTCCCATCCGTTTCCCACCAAATGGACAGCTTAGCGACTGCGGTCGTCTAAATGGGACCAGGGAAACCCTCCGTGCACCTTCTCCTCGCCATTTCGTCTGACGTCCGTGCTCTGCGTCTTATTTCGGACGCGTATGGGTTCGTGCATGGCGAGACGAGACAAGAGACGGGGAAGGCATTCACGGGTCGTCCCGTGAGGAGGGGCTTAGGGGAATAATCCGCGCGCGCACATTTGCCAATCCCGCATCGGTTTCCCAAGAGCGAGGTGAGATGGGCGGGGAGCTGCTGTGGAAAGAAAGGAATCAACTCTTGAATGTTCAAAAATAACTTCACAATGAATATGCACAGATGCTTACTCGACAAATTTACGCAGGGCAATAATTGGTGACCTAGTGATACAGGTCTGTCAAAACGTTTTAATATTCTCTCATCATTTTTTCTTTATAGACTTTTCTATCTGAAAGATAAATTATAATTAAAAATTGTGATTTCCACTACATTTACTAAAGTAAATTAATTTGTAGTAATATACTGAACAAAAAGTGTACTATAGTGGAAATCGCGATTGCTCTTTATCATTTCCCTCCAATATGGAAAGTTTCTACGAAGTTAAACCTGAAACTATACCATTTTCTATCTGAGCTTGACTAATATTTGGCACATATCTTAAGTATTTTATAGTCACTCAACCTATTGGACACTTATAATTAGTAATAAAATGAAATAAATTATAAATTTTAACATTAGATACAGCCTGTCATTCGTAAACTGAAAGTTTTTTTACACACAAAATGAAATAGATCGCTAGTACTACAAATCAATTATAGAGACTTCTGGATTATCCAGTTATGGTGGTTTCATTTTTTAAAATTATATAATCCTGTGAGCAGGGGAATTAAGTTTTAACCATATTTCTCGGAATAAAAATCTTAAGTCTTTGGCAACATGCTCAAGCTCAAACTCTTATATTATTGCGAGCAATCTTATGCTTTAAGTTAATATGAATTTCATCGTATTGTAATCGTAAACAGATGCATGATTTGATATTCATTGTAGCGCTACTGGTACAGGGTGCGGCAACATAACTTCCTTATGCAAAGGGATTTTGATTTATAAAAAAGGAAGTTATGTTGCCGCACCCTGTATTGACTTATTGTACTTACATATAAGAATTTATCATTGATTTTGGAAAATTGCATGTACTTCATTTTATGCATGGTTTGACTAACTGTAATGCATACTTATATGTTATAACTTACCATTATGCATTACAATATTACAGGGATTTTACTGAGAGTTTAAAGTATTTGTCCTCGCAAATATTAGCACGGTATTTTCAAAAAATAAGGAAGCACCTAAATTAAAAAAGAAGTTTTGTGTTTTTCTATAGAGAGTGTAATGAGCGAAAAACAGTCGTTTGCGTTTACTTTTTATATTCAAACCACTCTAATTCATGCAGTTTGTATTTTAAAAAATTAACGTTATCCTGAAAAAATATTTTAAATGTTAAAAATGCAACAAAATTAGTCATATATACCCTATGGTGAATTTTGATTATTTTTTTAATACATGTACAATGAGCCTTAGGGAATTATTGGTGACGTAATTAAAAATGAATGAGCTATTTTTTATTTTCTGTGCCTAATTCAAATTTGAGTTGGAACACTAGGTATAAGGTTTAATTCATTGTACAACAAAGCTCCATTGGACTAATAAACTCAAAGAATCCCAACTCATAATATTAAAAGAAATAAATACCACCATCCATGTTCTGGACAGTTTACCTTAGACAACACGCGTCACAGAATTGCTTGACTTGCATGGGCAAAAGAAGAGACTTTTGGATGAGCTCGACAAGTGAGCAGACGACCAGAACTTCGTAATGACCTCCTAATATCATCTCTGGACTGGCATTCCTATGGATGAGAAATAAAATGCTTTCTTATCGTCATAATTTCATGTGCACGTCAATTCGTCCTCACATTCGTCTTCTTATCTGAAGCGGACATTAGTATTGCACTAAATGATATTTCCAATATGACTAGGGTAGTCTTCGCATTCTAATCAGATGGTGACCGTCAATCGGACCCTCCTTCTCCAAACCACTTGAACCCCCGCGAACGTACCTTTCAGGCGATCCGAACGTGCGAAGGGTAAACACGAAGGAAAAGGTAGCCTGTCCAGCGTCATCTCATTCGGTGGACGGCCGAGGGATACATTCCAGGGACCATTGCTTACGCGATCCGTCGCGGAAGAGAAAAACCCCAGATTTACCCCAAAGTGACAAAAAATGAATTATTAAGAGTTTGGGGTGCGGGAAAGGTTCGTGGATTTCGTCGGGGATGAGAGATTCGAGAGGTGGCGTACGCACGGCGGGGGGAGGGGGGTTGGATACGAGAGAGGCTAACGATTGAGGGGGGGTGTTCAGAGGGGGAAGGGGTTTGAAGGGGATTATAAGGGAAGGGTCGAAATGGCGAGGAGCTCGGCGGGATGAAGGGACGGGGGAGGAGGCGGGCATTCTGTTTGTGGTGGGAGGCATCCCGTGGCGTACACAGAGCGCGGAGGCTTTAGCGCCGTCGAGAGCAGGGCCAAAATAGCCACAAGTAGTGTACACAAGAGATCTCTGCGGCGGCCCTGGACAGTATGCTCGGGCGACTGGAGGAGGGGGCGGAGGTAGGGGGCCTCCCTGGCGACAATCCAAACGTCCTCCTCCTCACTCCACGCATCGCACGTCACTGGCGCTTCCTCAAACCTTTCATTCCCTCGCGTTTGTTTACGGCGCCCTCCTCACGCCCCTTACCCCCCCTGTGAACGCGCGCGTGCGTGTGTGAGTCGGAGAGCTAGATGGAGCCCTCCTCTCCTCTTTCATGTATGTGATCCTCCACCCACCCCCAACCCCACGCGGCCACCCTTGGCGCTGCTCTCTGTCTTTTCGCCCCGGCACAGATTATCTTATCCCCTCCTCCTATTCAGTCCGAACCTCAGACCCCCCCTCCCCTCCTATCGTCTTTTCCAGTGGCCTCCCGCCCGTTGACAGCGTTATATATTCACAAAAAGAGGCATCATTGTTAGCACAACGCCCCTCTCCGACTTGCGCGCGTATCGGAGAGGCCTTTCGAGTGTGTTGGCGGGGGAGGGGGGTAGGGCATACTAGGGGGTATGGAAGAACAGAGTGCGGGGGGTTATATTGGGTTGGCCAATCTTCCTCGTGTGCGTATCTCGGATTAACTCTCGGAATTCGACTGCATGCCTCCCCTGTCCTCTGACGAAGGACCTTAAACCCAACGGACAGGAATCACCATTCGGATTGATTTCTATGTCTTCAGCACGTTTTTGGTTATAATAAATAATAATGACTCATAATCATCAGGGATCTAGAATGAATAAGATATTTGCTCACTGAGGAGAGCGTAACTTAGTGGAATGACATCTTTAAATATTTATATAGATTTCTTTTTTTAGCACAAACGTCGGAACTAGTCGTGCGATGTTACCAAAATACTATTGTGGAAAAATATTTCGTCTTAAAAAAACCCATGCACCTATTTTTTCACTCTAAATTGGTTTGAAACTTAGCTCTTCACTCAATTCTCATTTGATCTGTTAACTTCTACATGCGCATATACCTTTTCCTTGACTCCCGCCCTTATTTCTCCCGTGTTTCTAAACCAGGGTCTTCATCTGTCCTTCGTCCCGTTCAATTTTCCATCAGATATTGATGATTTGGTGGATGAACTACATACAACCTCTAGAGCACGCTGACGAACCCACAGACAAAATTTTACGCAATCTTCGATTTGCGGAGGGTTTATATATTCTTGCCGAGGAAAAGGATGACCCGAGAAGGGTTTTAGCCTGTCTGGAGAGGGGGATGACAAAGTGCAACGTCGAGATCAACAAGAAAAGAATTAACCTAATGGTCGGCAGGCTGTATAGGGAAGATGATTTCTCATAAGACTTTGGAAGGACACACTGGAATAAATGAACAAACTATGCATTTTCGGCAGCTAGATCACCGGCGATAGTGGAAGCGTAGGGGAATATAAAGAGCATGCGAGATCTAGAGTGTTATCTCGTATGAGAGATAAAGCTGAAGGCTTTCTGTTAAAATAGGCAAATAATGCTATTTTAGTCACAAGAAATAGTTTTATTGTAAAACAACTCCGTGTGTCAGTATATATATATATGTATATGAGTCTCTCTTGAAGAAGGCCCCTGAGAGGGCCGAAAGCTCGAACAATTTACCGTGTAAGTGTTCTTTTATATGTGTCTATTCTTTTCTATTTGTGTTATGTTGTGTCAGCCCATTATTATGTATATATATATATATATATATATATATATATATATATATATATATATATATATATATATATATATACCTGTATATACTGACACACATTCAAACACGAAAACCCACCATATGGCGTACAAATATTAAATCACATGGAAATAGATATAAGGAAAGGGGATAGGAACACACACAAAAGACGTACACAGGAGAGGTGGGGAAGGCGGAATCGAGCAGATCCCAAGTGCATCGTATTATCTTGACCGGGAATTGAACTACGGATCTTGCGAATTGTCGTAAATTACGTTACCTCCAAGCTGGTTAGAGCATCGGCCCGGCAAGTCAAAAGATCCGTGGTTCAAGTCCCGGTCAAGGAAATATTTTTTCACTTGGGATCTCTTCGATTCCGCCTTCCCCACCTCTCCCGTGGTTGTCTTTTATTTGTGTTTCTGTCCCTTTTCCTTGTATCTATTTCCATTTGGACGAATATTTATATATATATATATATATATATATATATATATATATATATATATATATACATTCAAACACGAAATACCGCCAAACGGCGAATAAATACTCATATATACAGAAACAGATATAAGGAAAAGGGATAGGAACACATATAAAGGACGAACACAATAGAGGTGGGGAAGGCGGAATCGAACGGATCACAAGAGTAAAAATATTTCCTTGACCGGGACTCGAACCTCGGATCTTTCCACTTGCCTATATATATATATATATATATATATATATATATATATATATATATATATATATAATGGGCTGACACAATATAACACAAATAGAAAAGAATAGACACATTTAAAAGAACACTCACACGGTAAATTGTTCGAGCTTTCGGCCCTCTCAGAGGCCTTCTTCAAGAGAGAAGAAGGCCTTCTTCTCTCTTGAAGAAGGCCTCTGAGAGGGCCGAAAGCTCGAACAATTTACCGTGTGAGTGTTCTTTTAAATGTGTCTATTCTTTTCTATTTGTGTTATATTGTGTCAGCCCATTATTGTGCCGCTCGTGCGAGTTTTTCCGTACAATCGTTATATATATATATATATATATATATATATATACTTATAATATAATATATATATATACTTATAATAATAGATATATATATACTTATAATATAATAGATATATATATATACTTATAATATATATATATATATATATATATATATATAATCCATATAATATTATATATATTATATACGAATATACAAGAATATACATATATATTATATATTTATGAATTAGTGTGTTCATTTATTATCTGTGCCTTTGATTTAATAGTGTTTATAACATGCACTGTGTGAGTATATACCATATAGTTATCTATACCATATAATTATAATAACTTTACGAACGAGACAACAATACTCGAAAACTGACCAAATCGTACAAAACCTTTCATTCACATATACACAATACAATAGAAGTCACCTCAAGGGCAACGTCAAGGGGTCCAGTACTAAACGGCCGGTCAGTTGATGCGTTTTGCTTTCCTTTATTCCAAAGAAATATTTTGCATAAAATACTTCATTATATTCCACCACTTTCTTGACCCAAACACTACCAACCTTATGTTTATTGTTAAACTTAGAATACATTTTTTCATTATCTGGTTTATCGAGGAAATTCGATCAACACTAAAAATATGTTTGCTGTCCAACAGTTTTATTAAAAAAATTCGTGGCAAATAGAATCGTGAATTAATTAGCAATAATAATAGTATTGACACTTTAATTTGTCTTTGCGACGATATTCACAGCACTCATGCATCCAGAGACCATTTCCCATGTTTCATTGTAGTTTCCTTCAAGCTGGTTAGAAAAAGCAAACTATTATCTCATTCCCAACTCTAAATACATTAGAAGAAGGGTAAATAGGGATTTCCTTGCTGTCCAAATCGTTAAAATCTCCAGGATAGTAGTTTAGATAATTTAAGAAATTACATCGAAAGCTAACATTTAGAAGGTTTTGCGCACTTAAGATCGAATCAGAAATAGTCAAAGTTGTTTAAGAAGGCGTAGTTATTTTCACGCATTGTAAACCATCGTGTGATGAAAGTTTCGTCGTTCCCTTCTCACGTCATTTTGGAGAATATAAAAAGGGCTCGCAGATTTTCCTCTGTTGATCCGAACTTCTAAAATTCAGAATCGAGTTTTTTAGGGTTTAACTTACAAATACTAGTTAAAGGAGGTGGAACGCGGACTGATGTGACCTTTAAATATATAGATTACGAAGTGCACTCAACGCCGAACTTGAACCCATTAACGTCCAAATGTTTATTATTGTTAATATTGTGCAAGAATAAATTAATCTGTCAATTAAATTAGTTTGACTAATAGCATTTAAATATTTCTGATGAATATTGTTCCAAAGATACAAAGGTTGTCGATAGAGTAAGTACAGTAGATTTTGTCTGGTCACTACGTCACCTGCGAAATCGGCTTTGCTTCGACGATGCATGGCTTTGCGTGGACCTGAATTCGGGCACCACACGTTAATGCAGGGCTTTTCGATGTTCATTTTCCAATAATATCCGTCAATATTGAAAAAATATCGGTATTGCGAAAGTAAATCCAGGTGACGAAAATTGTTGCGTGCATGGAGCAAATTGGCATATATCGGGTAGTATCCAGCATAAATGCAAATTAAAATCAGCAGGCAAATTCGAACAAGATCAAGAGTACCGTTTAAATGGCCAATCGCCCTTAATTGCAACAAATTGCCCATACACACTGTTGACCATATAGTCGATATCGGATATAAACAAAATTGCCTCGGTGATCGATAGAAGTCAAGGAAAGAATACCCAATGTCATGACCTGCTTAGTTGTATCATTCTCTAATATAGAAACATCGAGCATTAGTCGAAATAATTTCGTAGTTTGTCCAGGAAATATGATCCTAGCGATGACATTTTCTAAGCATTTTCTGTAAGTTGTATCATCAATTTTGCCATATCGATATTATCGTTACATCAATAATTTTGCCAACATATTCATTTTGGCGATAATTATTGGCTTTCAACAGAATCCATTTTATCAGATTATCCACGTGAACGTGGTCAATGTGAGAAAATTATGGACGTGGTTGAATTTGTCATCATTTTGTACAGTCCTGCGTCTGCATGCGAAGAAAAAAAGGTCAAATGCACTCTCTGCCTCCCTTTTACCCTCCTCCACCCATCACCCAGCCATCTTCCCCCCCTCCCCCCCCCCCCATTGGGTGGTTCTCGAGTCGCACGCGTGATGGCGCCGGCGGCAAGAGCGTTGGTGGCACCACTAGTGTCAACACTATAAAGCTATTTTTAAGGTTTCCTCAGATGCTTGCTCCCGTCGGACAAATACACGTTTTTACTTTTAGATCTACGTAAACACATCCTGTGAATGCTGATGCCTTGTGTTTACACAAACAAAAAACCCTGTGACATTTTCCCTCTCTCGCCGTTTACCCCGAAGCCTGGTTTAATTTGGAATTTGAAAAGTTCAAGATTCCATTGCGCACCTAGTTGCGGTGATGCCTTTTGAAGTAATGGAGAGTTGATTTCTAAACGGGAAGGGAATTTATCACGTTATGACTAGTGTTGGATTGAATAGGGTGCCTCTGTCATTTTTCACGAGTCGAAACCATTAAATAACTATTTCCGGTTAATTTAAATAAAGCTAAAAATTATTTATACCTTAAATTAAATCTAGAGCCTATGTGATAAAATGTTATGAATAAACAGCTCTTTGCCACTCCACATAAAAGGCATCTTGGGCCGGATTCGGTTTTGAATCTAAGAACGCTCTTCAAGAAACTCAAAAAAATCAATATCCAATAAAGCTTAATAACAAAGCTCAGTTAAATTCGAATGTTAATTGAGTTTCATTGCCTAAATATAGAATATTATCTTGAAGAAGGGAATAAGACCACCGTAAGAAATTTCTAACGACACAAATTCCATTATGCTTCGAAAAAACATTGAAAATACTCTCAAAAACAACTATAAGAAATAATCGTTGTCTACTTTTGGAGCAGGCAAAGTAACAGGATGTTTCAGGAATTAAGGGGACAGAAAGAGAAGGAAAATGGATTAAATTCAGTTCATTCTTCTCCTTGATGCAGTTCTATTTTAAGGTAGAAATTGGTGCATATATCCACCCATTAAGAAACGTAAATTGCTAGAGCACTGGTAGCAAGTTAAAAAATGATTGGCTATTCATCAGGGGGATACGTCGGTGTAACCCTAATGTGATCTATAGCAAAATTCATTGAATACGAAAGTGTACATATCCGATGAGTTGACAGCGGGGAGTGTCAACTGATGATACACATTGAAAAAAAGTGAACAAAATTACCTGAATACCTTCATTTTAAAAAAGGCAAATTTCATTTTTGTATTTGGAGCGCTCTGAATTTATTCGCTATGATGAAACATTGACTAATCCCCCCACCAATTACATTAAATTTAAAAATACATTTAATCCTAACTGTATCAATGAATTATTGTTATGGATAACAATTACCATCCCTCCCTCCAACGCACTTAGAGTGCTATTTTTCCGTAGATCATTAAAAGATGTGACTTATCGATTGAGAACGGCATCCGTCTGGAAACAAGAGTCAAAAGTTTACATACAGGGTTCGTCCGGAAAATAAGTGTACTGATTTTTCCCCGCCGCTCCAGGCGCGCCCAGCACCGCTCTGACGGACTGCGATTGGAGGGGGGTATGTTGGCAAGCGACGCTGAAAAAGGCAGTCGGGTCTGAGCTGTGGTGTAGTGAGGAGCTCTGTTAACGCGAACCTCCACGCTCGACTCACGTCACGGAACGCGATGCCGCAGTTTTTGGAGCAGCGTTATTCCATCAAATTTGCGGTAAAGCTTGGGAAATCGTCTACCGAAACTGTCGGTATGATTAACCAGGCTTACGGGGAGTCAGCCATGTCCAGATACATGATCTTTCGGTGGCACAAGATGTTCGTGGAGGGCAGAGATGAGGTCGACGACGAACCACGGCCTGGACGCCCATCAACGACACTCACCGACGAAAATGTGCGAAAAGTTCGCGATGTACTGAACTCTGATCGTCGTCTTAGTGTTCGGATGATAGCAGAGCAGTGTAATGTGCTCGACAGGCTTCGAAAACGAGTCGCCCGCGTCCGGCCAGCGATCAAAAACATCTGGCGGCTGCATCACGACAATGCGCCGTCTCACACCGCGCTTGTCGTGTCGGACTTCTTGGCCAAGCACGGCGTGGCAACGCTGCCGCACCCGCCCTACAGCCCGGACTTGGCACCACCGGACTTATTTCTGTTCCCGAAGATAAAGAGGAGTTTGAAAGGAACGCAATACGGGACTTTGGACGCCGTCAAAGAGGCCGTGACGACGTGTCTTCGAGAGGTTCCCGATGATGCCTTCGCGGGAGCGTTCCAGGAATGGGAACGCCGCTGGAACAAGTGTATCGACTCACAAGGGTCCTATTTTGAGGAATATTAGCTTAAGATATGTAAAAGTGTAATACATTTTTTTTCCTGAGCTCAGTACACTTATTTTCCGGACGAACCCTGTATAAATGCCTTTTTTAATTGATTGACAATTAATTTGTCTATATCACATGCAGATTTTATTCTTCATTGAAAATAACTCTGCGGATACATGGGTATTGATCGACTTGGTCGGAAAGGGTTAAATACATTCGTGATTGGTACTATTTTTTTTGTGGTTTCCGGTGATTTAAAGCTGATTGGTTTTCTTGTCGCCAAGAGGAAATCCAAAATTAGTGCAAATTCAATTTCTCGAAAATTGATAGATTTTTGAAACTATGAAATGCCAAGTTTTTAAGTTAACTGACTGACCGAGCCAATCACTCTAATGACTTATTTGTTTTCATTCGTAGATGGGAACATGTTTTCCGTGGAGAACCCTGGGCGGAGAGCTGGGATGGATACTGGAAACTCACTCACTCTACCTATGGTGTCTAGATGCGTTGGCGATCGGAGCCACGCCATGAGAGAACCGGCAAAGGATTCGACCACATGAAGGAGAACACCAAATAATCGGGTATGAACATTTGCACAATTTTGCATGTACCTTTCGACTCTTTTTTAGTGTCCTATACGGGGGGATAGGAATTGTCACGAGCGGAGAATAGCAGCCACTGCGCTCACCCGCCTTCGCCCCCGATCTCCCTTCTCTCGATATTATTTTCAGTCCGCCAACGGTACTGGAAAGCTCAGTGCTCTTTGAAAGAGAGGATACATAGATAAGTTGGATAGGGTCGATGTAGGAGATTTAATTCCATTGTTTTCGATATACTCAATATGCATTGCAGTTTCTTGTTGGATACGCTTAAGATATATTTAGATTTTTTGGCAAACATCCTATAGCCTTTACTTTATTATGACTTTCAAAAACATGTCACTTTTGATTAAATATTTCGTAAAGCTACAAAAAAATTATTTTCATACCATTTATCGACTGCCTCTTCAGATTTGACATCTTGGATGAATTTTTAAGACAAATATCGATTGAAAAAAAGTAATGCATTTGTTCTATCGTCCAGAATTGGTGCGACCATTTTTTTTTACCGTTTTGTGTTCTGTGTCGGTGTCTTGGACGGGAGAAATTTGTTTATATTTTCGGTTCTGCTCAAGTTTCGTTTTGTATTATTCATTTAAGGCAAACATATATATGGACCCAACAGATGGGCATTTTGCATGAGAATTTTTCAATTCACCAACATACACAATCAAACCCTTGTTGAAGAAATATCAGCTTTGGAGTAAGTCCAGCCAAAGACCTCTGGTTTTGCCAGGCATGAGGTTACCCCGCTGCCATCGAGGTGGAAAATGTTCGTTTCATATCTCTCATCCGAAAACCTCATTTGGCAATTCTCATTAGAGACTAGTATTTAGTGAGACACGTTGCTTTAATGTATCTTTCGAATTTCGTTCTGATTTAAGTGCCTTCAAAATAGAGTCAAGAATTCGAAGATGATTTTAAGGAATTAATACACTCGTTAGATGGCTCGAATCCATGCACGTAACAGGATTGATATTAACTCATGCCGTACTGTTTGAACCAAATTCTTTGATGGGATCGATTAAAATAATTTTAGTATCGATACGAATTAATTCCGAATCGATTAACTCGAGAAGATTCCGATCTATTCATATCACTTTTATCGCCCATCTCCGACCGACTGTCCCCTTTCCTTCACTCTCATTCCCATAGCTCTTCGTCCCCTACCACCCGTTGAATCCCTCGAAAGTTCCCCTTACCCCATCCTCCCCCCCTCAACCCCCCTGGATTGTTTACATGTGTCAAACCGCCTTCCACCCCCGCCTCCCTCCCCCATGACCCTCCCTCCCCTACAGCGGCGATCGTGTGAGTCGCTTAAATTTATCTCAGTTCTCTCTCTCTTCATCTCTCCCTCTCGAGGACACAGCCTGGACCCTCCCCCTCCCTTCTGCTTCCTCCTCCACAACCCCCCCTCCCTACACCCCACCCCCTCTCCCCGGCTGTTGGGTTGACTCCCTGTGGGTGTTTATCCTGAGGAGGGTCTGGACGCAGAGAGGGCCTTCACTTCCGGCGCCTGGAGGCTCCAACGTCGGTCCCCTCCCCCCTCTCCTCAGGCGACGTCCCTCAAGTCTCGCGCTCTCAGCTCGCATTCCAGTCGTCCGACTGGAAATACATTGGAGTAGAAGAGAGGCGGTGAGGGGGAGAGGGTGGCCCTTACCAGCTTGTGAATGAATTCTGGCTGGATAGGGGTGTGAGAGCGCAGGGGAGGCCATTATAATACACGTATAGCAACCTTTGATAACTGCTCCATCCATTTCATCTAGGATCTGGATGGTTTCGACCAATTAATACCACTATTTTCAGACTTCTGGGAAATTTCTTCTAGCCCAAAACTTTATTGACAATTCTTTGAAAATATTATCAATAAATAAAGATAATATTTTGGGTTTACGCAGACAAAAGGAATACTTTTAGCCCGTCTTTTACGCGGTTAAGTGAGACCACAGTAGGTAAAGGAATATTTACTGCCGAGATGGTCTTAATAAGATACATATTCACGTACAACAATTTCAACATTCCGAAAATGAACTCAAATTGAATACCAACGGTTTATAATTACATTGATTAGTGACTTAATACTCCATGGCATACCCTAGTGGCAGATTGCAGGGACCTTCAAATTCATGTCTTTCTGAACAGAAATTGTTTCTATATGGAGTTATTTCTAAATCAATATTTAGAAATTACTTCATTCTTCAACTCTTCATTCTTTCTAATTTATTTCTTATCCTTCCTAAACCTTCTCCACTCTGCCATGACCTTCAGCATCCCACTACCTACACGTATTTCTTCTATTCATCTTTCTTTCTCTGCCTGTTGTAAGTTTTACCGAGGAACTGCCTTTCTTCTCCACCACATATAAAACCAACTATTTATATTATTTGCATATTTAAATTGAGAGCGTATACGACTGGCTTCCCACCTAGAGGATCCGGGTTCAAATCCCAGCGGTGTTGAATGTTTTTCAGTGGTATCCCGATCCCTCCTTGAGATGCTTTGTGGAGGGCACTTTGAGTGAATACGCCGTCCGTCGGATGGGGCGTTAAGCTGCGGACCCCTTGGCGCCTTTCGACAAGAGTAGGCTAATACCGACGCTGGGTTTCTCTCCACCCTTCATCATTTCCTGTCCATCTCTAATGGCGCAAATGACTTCAGCTGTCGGTCGCCTCCCGTAAATACTTCTACTACTGCGTATACGACATTATTTTATTATCTTTGAGTTAATTACATATACTCGTATACCAATTGGAAGCCACAATGGTTCGGCCCTTTTAAGATAAATGCCCTTTAGGTAAAATATTGAGGGACAGATATGGTGATCGTTTTTCATTATGCTCTGAAACTTTTCCTGCTTCAATAGTCCACCTTGCAAACCATAAATATGACCCCTGTAATTAATATGACAGCATTGAACCCAAGCAGGTTGTACATATGTGTTTAGCTAACGGAATGATAAGTCAGTACGTGATAGAAATTTTTTTCCTCGTAATTTTGTTAGTACAGCGAAAATTAAAGGAGCTCGCATAATGCTTTCATTTATTACGAAGTACAACAGCGGAATCTCTTTAAACGGAAATAGTTTCTGAAAAAGTGTCGAATATTTCCTACACGCTTCCACCCTACTCGATTTACAAGGGCTCATGGACATTCTGTAATAGTTACACAGTAAGGAGTAATAGCAATTCGAGAAAATGTCCTCCAGGTATCGTTTGATACAGGGAACATTAGGACAAATATATTTTGACTCCAAAAAATTAAACATTTTTGAGATTTAATACTTACATACCTTGTGGGAGAATCTATGTCCTTAATACTTCCTCTAAAGAATTTGTAAGCACAATATGCAAAAATGTTGAGTATGGTTGTTTTGAGGAATAGGCCGGACGGTATCCTGGCTCATTGAAGCCACAATGTAACTTAAAGCAAGTCTGTGATAAGTTTATGACTTCCAATATACTATACGTTGTAATTGCGAGTTCTAGTTGGTCGGAAGACGAACACCAAGATGTTAGAAACAGTATAAAAAGTTATAAATGAACGTAGGCGAACGGTTTTCTAAATGAAAAATCGTAAAAAAGTCGCCTGAAGACATATGCCAGCTATTTTCAGTAGCAATTAAATTCAGGAATAACTTGAGCAGGAGAAGAATTGTTTGATATGGTAGGAGGATCTTAAACCAGTCGACCGGCGATGAACATTCTTAAGCTGCTTATAATAGAACGCCGCCAAGGATGCGCTCGACAGTCTGATTGCATATTGGTTATCTACCATAATTGGGTAAATTGCCATACTATAAGGTGCCCTGTATAATATTTTGATTTTTTTCATCACCGAGTCAAGGAAGGCGAAGAGGGACTTCAGAGAAACTCAATTTAAAGACATTTCTCAGAAGGGGTCTGATCGTTTTGTAGATCCTTCAATTTTTACAGTTAAATGATATTTTTGATATTATAATACTATTATTTTTTGCATTGCGAAGAATTTACCATCAATCAATATGTCTTCATTTCTCAATAAATTTGATGACTTTCTTAAAATAATCTCAGAATATATTCTATTGTGTCAGGCTTCACTTCTATTGTGTCAGGCTTCAACAGATTTACCGTATAATAAAATCTGTGGAAAAGTACGAGTCTTTCTTTTTAGTATAGAATCTCAGAATAGTTTAATCTCATATCAGTGAAATCACACGGTATCAAAAATATTTTTCTTTTTTTGTGAAGGCATAATAATTGTGATTTCTGGGTGCATTTGGTCTATAGAGAAGTGAAATTACAACCCCTAATGTGGGAGCAGTAAATATGTAATCGATTCACTTGAATATTGTTTCCATTTATTTCTTCCAAAGGTAACGAAAGTATTTTTTTCAAATGAGATGAAAACTTTAGTTAAAGACGGAAAAACACTATTTTAGTGTCTCCAGGACCCTCTAAAATTCCAGGGGTATCAACTGTCACTTTCACCATTCATCACTCCGACTACCATAGGGTGATATTATGAATTTTTGAGATTTGTCACTACCGAGATCGCAATTTTACTGTTTTGGAAAGTTTTTGGTGATAGAACTTGCAACTCAGCTTCAATAAACCGTGTTTGAACCAGGAATCGTCTAATATTGGACCACACAGCGGGAAATTTGAAGAGCAGTGTAAACGGAACTGCTTTCCATCGTGATAATATTGACTAAAAGTTTGCATCAAGTTAAAGTTAAGGGTTAAGTGAAATATTGAAATGTAATGAAATAATTGACTGTAATTCCACACACTTTTGTGTGTAAAAAGTGTGTGGAATTACAAAGTCAATTATTTCATTACATTTCAATATGTTATGCAAATTCCACAAAGTTACGCCTGAGACAACAAATTTTATTAAGTGAAAGTTGAGGGTATTACTGGAGTAATCATTGGTTTACAGGAGCACCCATTGTCAGCATGCCTACACTTCCCAGCGATGGACGAGGTCAGCGGTTATGCTGGTGTGTGCTATCATGGTTGTCCCTTTAGATGGGGTACTAACTGTTTTGTAATGTGACAGTAGCCTTGGGTTACGCTTGTGACACGCTGGAGACAGTGTATGAAAACTAATCGGTGTCTCACCGCTATCAGGTAACGTTGCACGTGAAACGATTGCTGTACAAGATGGTTGCGAACTTGTATCATATTTCATTATTTCTAGAGTCAGTTTGGAGAAGACAATCTAAATTTGTAATATTTCTAACACAAGATACCTTGATAAGTTGACACCGGTTACATTTGTTGAAATAAATTAGGCGGAAAAGTTCCTTTTCTGTCGCTTCTATGAATTAATGCATTGTTGCCACCGTGACAGTATTTTTCGTATATCGTCCCATACCTCTCCGTATTTTTTCCGTCTCATCTGACAGAACTCCTTTATTTAAAGGAACGAGATCTGTCGCAACATGGACCAAACGCCTCGTCTTCGATCGGAGCGAGAAATATTCTCCATTTTGATAGAAAGCGTCCCCGCCTCCTCCTTTCAGGCGCTGAAGGCTGGAGCATTGAGACCGTCACCCTTAAAAGCTTTTTAAATGTCTCCTACTACATGTCGCTCCCTCGGATTGTCAAGATAAATCACTCCCACCTTTTTTTTCTTCCTAGGGTGTTTTTCCAAACAAAATAGAGCCGGGGGCGTGACATAAACAATCCGAATACCCCTCCCGCCCCCCTGTCGGTGGTGGCTCGCCAACGTGGCTTCAAAGGCGACACCTCCTGTCTGCTACCCGGATGGGGGAAAGGGGAGAGGACCCTCCGAAACAGACGCACAGGGGGTTGAGGAAAAGGGGGCCGGTTGGGGGTCTGTCCCCGCCCTCAGGATTGGGCCCGCGCGTGTCTACAGAGCGTGAATGGTAGGGGGCAGGAGTGTCGCGGTCACGTTTGACTGGCGTGGACCCATTTAACTTCGGACGTCTGCCTAAATGGCTGCCGTGGGTGGGAAGAGGGGGTGGTGGAGGTCGGAGATAGGGATGGGGGATGAGTGTTCTGCTTCGCTTCAAAAGTTGCTTCCCGCGGGGAAGCGGATGGCCGAGAAGGGTGGACGGGGGAGCAGGGGAAGAGGGGGAAGAGGGGAGCGCGAGGAAGAACAGAAGCGACGACACGGAGGATATTTGACACGAGAGCAATGCTTAACATCGCATTTTTCAGGAAACAAGGAAACCATAGCAACGCTGACTGTCTTCACAAATTGAAAAATATTAACTTTGAACATTCCATAGGACTGACCATACGCCTGAGAAATCAACTGTTTGTTTTACATCTCTTACTTTGCTGCGATGGTGTATGGTAGGGGATGTTAAGTCATAATTCATTAATCCTGATGTTTTTCGGAAGCCATGCTAATTAAATACTCGTATATTATTTAGGTCAAAACGTTTCCATCTACATTGGGAATGTGTTAGGGGCACAGATGTGTTCACTCCGTAAGAAAACATCGCTGCCGAAGAAAGACTTAGAGCTAATAGCTTCAAGATGCTTAGCTCATGAGTTCAATCCATCGAACTAATGTCACTCTACCTCATGCACTTTCTTAAAAAAATATAATCAACTTTGGATCTATGCACTCTAATATATCCCCGCCAAATTTATAAGGATTTTTTCATCAACGTTGGCCGACCCCGGTGGCGGCGGGGTAACGTCCTCATCTGCCAATCCTCGGGTCGCCGGTTCGATTCCCGCCTGGGAGGGCCTTTGCTGGGTGTGTCCATTGCTATCACTGTGAGTAGTCCGCTGTAAAGAACCAAAAAGTGTTGTTTTTGGACTAAGGCCTAATAAGTAAATAAATATCGCTATATCTTTTGTCCTAGCTCGTATAATATTTATAGCTCGCTAGTATAGTCATTAATGCCATTTGGTAAATTGGGACTTATTAGCATACCTTAGTTTTCTACTAAATCATAGATAATTAATGCGAGAATTAGTATGTAACCACTCTCAATGTATCCTATGCTTTGATAGTCGTAAAAAAATTTCATTTCCATCACGGAGGACTTCCATTATCTATTACCCATAATTCACATTTATCCGTCGTATTTGATTCTTGCTGTCCATGGAGTAAAATATTTTGGATAGATTTGGACACTGTAAGAAGAGATCCAGGAGTAGAGCGTTGGCTGGAGGGCCCGGATTCGATGCCCGGGCACGCCTCTCTAGGCACCCTCAGCTTCAACCCAGCTGGGTGATTTTTCGGGTACTACCTCCTCCTAAGAAACCATAACTGGCACTGGCATAGGAAAAAGAACTGACCCCCGTACCCTGATGAATGAATTTCACCCGCCATCCTGCGCATACATCCTTTATTGCCTACGGGAGTTCTTATTCTAATGAGCCACATCCTTTTTCACATCCATTTAGTCCAAAACACTTCCAAGATATGTAAAATGTTCTGTCTGCTCTAGTTTACGAACTCTAAATTTAATATTCAACGAAGTAATAATACAAAAGTTTTGTATTGGTTAAATTCATTATCATCCTATTCAAATCACACTCATTTCCAATGCGATCGACAGTGTTACCAACCCTTGGTTCATTGACAAACTAAAGCCTGATCATCCTCAAACGTTAATGTTTTTATGAAATCTCCAATTCCGACTTTCATTAAAATCTGAAGTTCTTCCAATGTCCTCCTAACCAGTTTTCCACGTGTACGTTGAACAGTACAGCTCATGACGACAGCCCTGTCTTACAGGGTTCGTCCGGAAAATAAGTGTACTGATTTTTTCCCGCCGCTCCAGGCGCGCCCAGCACCGCTCTGACGGGCTGCGATTGGAGGGGGGTATGTTGGCAAGCGACGCTGAAAAAGGCAGTCGGGTCTGAGCTGTGGTGTAGTGAGGAGCTCTGTTAACGCGAACCTCCACGCTCGACCCACGTCACGGAACGCGATGCCGAAGTTTTTGGAGCAGCGTTATTCCATCAAATTTGCGGTAAAGCTTGGGAAATCGTCTACCGAAACTGTCGGTATGATTAACCAGGCTTACGGGGAGTCAGCCATGTCCAGATACATGATCTTTCGGTGGCACAAGATGTTCGTGGAGGGCAGAGAAGAAGTCGACGACGAACCACGGTCTGGACGCCCATCAACGACACTCACCGACGAAAATGTGCGAAAAGTTCGCGATGTACTGAACTCTGATCGTCGTCTTAGTGTTCGGATGATAGCAGAGCAGTGTAATGTGCCAAAAACAATAGTGCACGAGATTATTAGGGAGCAATTACAGATGCGAAAAATTTGTGCAAAGTTGGTGCGCTAAGTGCTCAATGATGATCAAAGACTCAATCGTTTGGAAATCGCGACACAACTTGCGGATCACTGCAAAAATGATCCACATTTTTAGAGAACGTTGTTTCGGGTGACGAGACGTGGATCTTTGAGTACGACCCGGAGTCGAAGAGACAAAGTGCGGAGTGGCACACCCCATCATCACCCCGTCAAAAGAAAGCTCGCATGAGCAAATCTCGGATCAAGGCGATGCTCATTGTCTTTTTTGACAAAAGGGGAGTCGTCCACTACGAATTTGTACCTGAACGACAAACTGTAAATGCTGCATTTTACGTCCAAGTGCTCGACAGGCTTCGAAAACGAGTCACCCGCGTCCGGCCAGCGATCAAAAACATCTGGCGGCTGCATCACGACAATGCGCCGTCTCACACCGCGCTTGTCGTGTCGGACTTCTTGGCCAAGCACGGCGTGGCAACGCTGCCACAACCGCCCTACAGCCCGGGCTTGGCACCACCGGACTTATTTCTGTTCCCGAAGATAAAGAGGAGTTTGAAAGGAACGCAATACGGGACTTTGGACGCCGTCAAAGAGGCCGTGACGACGTGTCTTCGAGAGGTTCCCGATGATGCCTTCGCGGGAGCGTTCCAGGAATGGGAACGCCGCTGGAACAAGTGTATCGACTCACAAGGGTCCTATTTTGAGGAATATTAGCTTAAGATATGTAAAAGTGTAATAAATTTTTTTTCCTGAGCTCAGTGCACTTATCTTCCGGACGAACCCTGTACGTCTCTTCCCAGCACTGCCCATTCGGACTCTCCATCCCCCATCCGCTCCTGAGCAGACTGAGATATGTACAGGTTGCGGTTCGGTCTCCTTTCCCCCCAATATATTCACATTTTGATGCAATATATTCATTAATACGCGGAATAGGCAAATATGTCCTGATTACATTCTATGTTCCTCTCTATTAGTAATTTCAATACTCCAATGGCACCATGCGTGCCTCTCCCCTTCCTGTACTCAAACGGAAAATACCCCAATTAATCATTTTCCCTGCTCTCCATTCTGCTATTGCTGATTTTGAGAACCACTTACGCTACGTGTGAAATTAAACTTATGGTTTTGCAGTCCTCATCAGTTTTGTAGTCATATGGCTGCATTTCCCTTTTTTGGAATAGGAGCCAGCACCGATCTCACGTAGTCTTCTTTCCAAATTCCTCTACCATGAATGCTACGAATTAGTCCACAAAAACTCTTCTTACCACGTTCTCATGAAACTCCTAAACCCCTTATTCCTAAGCCTCCCAGTGAAATAATTTCCAGATATTTTTACCTGTAAGTTATTAAAAAATAAAGCTATTCGGTAACCTTCTGTCGAGTGATGACTCATTACATAAACCGATTTTCTATTGAACGTATTTGATGCATGGAATTATTTAAATAGATGGTAACTGCTAAATTCACTAAATGGAAATAATTTCTAATAAACTACAACAGAATGTGTATTTTGACTTTTTTAATTTTATGCACAATGAAAACACTATCGTTTATTATTAAACGTTCTGTGTTTTAATTATTTGACTCGGAAACTAAAAAGGTAAAATGAAATGAATATTTATATTCGTATGCATTAAAAAAACAGCTAATAGGCGTTAGTCTCCAAATTCATCGCACTCTAGTATTAGCAAAAATAAATTTAGGAATCCGTCCCCGAAAGAATTTGTATGACAGAATGTTAGTCGTTATTGAAATTATTAGTTGAGATAAAATTGTGGAAAAACACTTTTATAGTTTCCGCTGTTACTTTTAGTAGCTATTGTCTTAGATAATAAAAACAATGTAAAGAGTACCTACCCGATTATAAGAAATATTGGTGAATTTTATTTAACCCTTCACTGAGTATTGGTGTTGTCGCAGCCCAATGTTTACGGGGTTTCCATACTCACCGGAATTGAATCATAACGACACTTCTGAACAATTTCAGGTTCATCCACTGTGTGATGTTTGGTAAATTCCTGGAAAGGCGCAGATGGCATAGGAAAAAGGACTGGTTCCCCATATTACTCCGTAAACGTGCGATTTTCACATGTCAAAGAAGGGTTTGGTTCGCAGTGAGACTTATCAACATGCCTACGAACAAACACCATGGTTTCTATACTGCGGTGACACATTCTCAATAAGTCAACATTAAAAAATGCCGAGAATGTCTTTTACATGGTTTTTATATCTCCAATTTTCGCACGACAAGGCTTCCTTGTGTTGTCAAATCAACACCTCACAGTGTTTTGTTACCATGAAAATACCGGTTTCTACGCGTGGCGAAAATGGGAACCGTTGTACTGGACATACATCTCGTGAAATGATCCTTGATGAATGCCTCCCTTAACCTTGAGTCGAATAGGGTATAGCACACATCGAAGCCACTACTGTTTAGCTCTTCTCGGAGTAATTTTGCAACCGGGCGGGCCGTACGTACTTCCGGACAGCACGCAGCCCACATGCATGGCTGTAAACGGAATTTTGGCACATTCCCCTCCGTTTCGTCCCTCACCTCTCTCTCACGCCTGACTTCCTCCCGCAGATTTCTTTCAAATTCTCCTGCCACACACCCCCCCTGCCCCTCGTATCCACGCAGGGGAAGGGGGGTGGGTAAAGGAGAACGGGCGGAGGGGCGCTGGACCCAACGGCCCTGTGTTTAGAGCTGGTCGGCTGGCTGCACGGCTTCAAAGGGGCGAGTGACGACTCCTCCCACCCTTTCTTCTTTTAATGCCGATTGCAGCGCCGCCTTTTGACTCTTCTGTGACAGAGAGAGAAAGAGAGAGTGAGGGAGGACGAGGGGTTGGAGAGTACGGAGGTTGGTGGAAAAGAGGCAGGCTGCTCCCCCCTCCCTCACATGGCTGCTTTTCACCCCACCCCTCATCTCACCATCCTTTCGGCTCCAGACGGAAAAAGACAGTTTTAAAGTTTTCCCCCTTTAGTGATCTGCGTGCTGTACCTGCAAAAGTTTAGCAAACCAAAATAGGAAAGGTCGCCTGACCACTACTCTTATTCATTCTCCCGTAGGGTTAGTTATCGGCTGCCCACTCTACCTTCTCTCACTAAAAGAGTGCCATTTTACTGTTAAATTTAACTTATTAATGTCCATTATCCCATTGTGTGAAATTATACGTATTTTAAAATAGCAGTAAATAATGGCCTCCAAAAAAACTGCATTGCAATGAGGAAATGAATAAATCTAGATTAAATGCTGAGGCTATGTGGTCCTTGAGATATGCCTGTGTTGTTAAGAGGATGAAGAAAGAGCAGATCGAGTGTGTCATGCAATGAACTGACTCAGGAACCAAATCACCTTAGAAATACATCAGGTTAGAAGGAATGATTTGAGAGGGAGAGCTTCACCGTAAAAATCATGTGTGTATTTTATTTTTATTTATATATACCCTGCAAGCCACCGCCTGGGTGTGTGGCAGGGGGTTAATACATACTTGAATAATTTTACCCGAGGATGACCCTACCGCGGTCGAAAAATATTATTATGATCCCCTATGTTTCGTGGAAAAATGACATCTTTAATCTATCTGTTCTACCACTTACTCTCTCTAATTTTATTAGCATTATCTCTCTTACCGTAGTAAGATAATGGTATTAATACGTATTCAACATCATTGCTAAAGAGACGTCCTTTTAATTTATTCAAGAGCTTCAATCAGTAATTTAACCTTCGCTCCGTGATTGATTCCCACCCTAGCTACTCTAACATTCTGGATTCACTAATGGGTTTATCATAACAACGTTTTAAAAATTTAGCTTATCTGCCCTGCACGCGATCCGATTCGGCAGTTACGTGTACTTGCAGCTTTTCTAAATGAGCCCTAACCAGCAAAAGATATAATTTCTTTTTGACCTTTTCATCACATTTACCCAGTACTCTTCTAATAAATTCTAATTTTTTGGTTAGCTTATTCACATATTCCCCAAAGTGTTTCACCCAGGAGAGATCGTGAGTGAGGGTAACGCCCAGGTATTTAATTGAGTCTACACATTCAATTTCAGTATTCCCAATGCAGTAGGCGTTCGGGAGGGAATTGCTCTTTTTTATTATCACAACGCACTTTTAAAAGTTTAATTCTATTTGCCAAGTGTCGCACCAGTGTTGTATAGCATTAAGGCTATCTAATGAAAGTGCTGCGTCCTATGGATCACGGTAAACCACTGCATCATTGACAAATAAATGTATCTTACTATGTGAACTACGGAGTCAATGTCGTTAACGTTGCAAAAACATAATAAAAGTGGTATTTATAAGTTAACTAGTAAGAATATACATAGGTCAAACGAGGAGATCATTAAAAATACGAGCGGAGGAACATTATTGTTGTTTTACGAAATGTGACCTCGCGCAATCTCACTTCGCCAAGCATCTGTGGGAAGGAAATCATGGGAGCGATTTCAACCCGAAAGTGATACACCAAATGGACAAAGGAAGGAAGATGGACAAGTGGAAGGAGCTAGAAATTGGAAGGAATTTGAAAAAGGGCCATTTGGTCAACGATTTATTGTTGTAATACCGTTCCCTAATCCTGTAAGAATCCCTTTCCTTCACGGAAAACCTAAATACCCTTTTCCCCACACTGTAAACCCCACTAATCGCATTTCCTGACACTTGACAACCCTCTCCTTCTTCCCATCAACGCCAATTACAACCCCTCCTCTTTCCCCCTCTCTCCTTTCCCCCCTTCCCTCACATGAATGGTATATAAATGGATGGTAAGTTGAGTAATTTGTACCTGATAATAACCCCTAAGCGTTGAAACTTGTAGAACCAAAATATAGAACAGCGGAAAAATACGTTGTTCTTCATTTAATTATCGGGAACCATGTCATGACGAGTCAAACCAAAACGCCTACAAAAAGCCCTCTGCGTCGCCACCACACTATCATTGGTATAAAACAACATTTCTACGAAAAAGCCTCGATGCTCATAAGATCCCTACATGGTAAATTCTAAAACTAGCGCTGTTACCTCCAGCGAACGCCATTGCTCTCACTCAGCTAATTTACCTGCGTGCTCTTAAGTGAATTTTTGAAACTAGAGAGTCCATTCTACTTAATCCTGTATTAACAAACTCAAAATGAATAAATGAATCATTAGGATTGATTTATTGAATCGGGAAATATCTTTTTGGTTTTCAGTGACAACACATCCTCCATAGAACTGGACCTTAAAATAATTCATCAAAAATTTATTACTCAATTAATTATTTTTTAACGCGTCATTTGGAATCCTTGATATACGAGGAATAAGTGCTTAAAATAAAGACAAAAGTTTAAGATGAATTTTCTTTAGAGGTTTTATATTTTATCATCTTAATAAATATTTTAGCAGTATAAATAAAAAGATATTGATGTAATATCTCAATTAGATTTGGTTTAGAAATGCTGATATGAGATTATTTCATTTAATTCAAGAGCTCTGAAATAATATACTGAATGAGCATTCGGATAAGTAGGCCGTTCCTGTATCAATATTTTGATCAGATTTAAGGACACTCACCAGAAGAAGTTTACCGTTTACGGTTCCTGTCCCGACTTTTAACTTCGTCTGCTTCCTGAAATTTTACCTCTGACATATAAACTATGGGAGGATTGGAAACTTCGAACCGAATAAGCATTCTACGGGAGATCCGTCTATAGGTGACAAGCACTCGTACAGACTTTACCAGCGTAGAGGAGCTAGATTTATAAAGCGTTGTTTTGATTACTTAGTGACGTATCCAAAATATTAGAGTAGCTAGGGTGGGAATAATCAATCACGGAGCGAAGGTTAAATTACAGATTAAAGCTCTTGCATAAATTGGAAGAAGGTCTCTTTAGCAGTGATATTGAAAATGTGTTATTACCCCCATTTTACTACGGAAGGACATATCATGCTAGTAAAATTAGAGGGACTAAGTGTAGAACAGATACATTTAAGATGCCATTGTTTCCACGAGCGATAGGGGATCATAATAACATTGTCCGATCGCGGTAGGGTCATTTTCGGGTAAAATTATTCTAGTGTGTATTCACCCCCTGCGACACACCCTGGAAGTGGCTTGCAAGGCAGATAAAAATAAAATTAAATTAGATGAATAATGGCTTGAATGGGATGGCCGCAATACATATACATGCGTGTAATTTAGAATCCCGTAGCGTCGAACGCGGATTCTTGCGACCCTTCGCTGCGTCGGCCGCTACGAGACGCTCTTCCGTCCCCGCGTTCATCCCATCCCTGCCCTTAATCCTCCCTCCTCCGACCGTCCCCGCGTCACACGCCGACGGCGTCGGCGCCCCACACGTTCCCCCGCAACTCTCTCCGTCCGCCTACCCACCCCCAACCAGCCAACCACCTCGGACACTTCAGCGCGAGTAAAAATACAACGCGGCACCACCCACCCACTCACACACACACAGGCGCGGAAACAAACCCCTTTGACTACTGCCCCCCCCCACGCACACACACAACTGGTCCACACCCATACGCCCTTTCGCGGCGGCTCCGCGGGGGCAGCTGCTTCCGAGCGCGGGGGCGGAGGAGAGACCCCCCAACCCCCATTTTCCTCCCTCCTTCCCCCCGGGGGTTTATTGTTTCTGTCTCCGGCGGAGGGGACGCTGTGGCGGTGGGGGGGGAGGGGGGTGTGGCGCTGTGGCGATGGAGACCGGGGGGGGGGGCGGAAGTGGAGCAGGCGGGAGTCGGGAGGGAGCGGACGGAATAAATAGGACAGCGCCCCCCTCCACCCCCACTTCCACTCCTTCACCCCTTTTCCTAACTTCACGCTTCCTCCCTCTTCTCCCACCTCCTCCCTTCAATTTCTTCTTCGCCCGCGTAAGACTTGCCTATCACGTCGCCGAATATTTCCCTCTAATAGGTGGACGGAGGACTTCACTGATTCATATGAAACTTCTTAGAGCGTGTGGGTGTATATTCGCACCATGGAATTCGCACGGGACGAAAAACACTAATCAAAGTCAAACAATGATAATCGCAGTCAGAATTTTTCAACGAATCGCGTGCTTCTCTGTATCCATGCTCCATGATGATTAGTGTTTAAGTTCGTCCTAAATTAAGTCCGCGTGATTTATTACATCTTTTGCTAGTTTTATTCATAATGCCCATATTAACTTTTATAGATTTCTAAAACTTCGACAGATCTGGTCGTTTGCATCAATAATTTGAAAGATATATCTGAAAATCAATAGAGGGCGAATTTTGCAAAAATCTGAAAATAAGTTGATTATTTTTATGTTAGCGTAGAATAATTTCGTACGGAGGTGAAAAAATAATGTCACCAAAACTATTATGACGATGTTTTGTTTCTATACTGCCTACAAACCTTTAATAAAGTTGTCAGGGATCTAGAGTACGACATAGTTTGAGAACAGCGCCCTAGTAAATTGAAATTTTAGAGCGGATAATAAAAGTTTTCTCAGTGAATAGTATTTTGGTGTGTATTCACCCTCTGCCACCCACCCTGGTGGTGGCTTGCAGGGCATATATAAATAAATAAAATGCACAGATCCTATTACTTTACTTTAATCGTCTCCGTCTCTGTCAAAGCGTCTTCGCCAATACCTCACCGAATGTCTCCGATGGTTTACCAAATCGTACCTGTCTACCGATGCCCAAAATTGAAATCTCACATAATGGAATAGAATAATTCCAAAGAAACTGCGGGAGATGCCGCAACAGTAACTTTTAACGGAGTCATCCGCTAATGTGCATTTCAATGCAACAATTTCAGAGTGTAAAAATCATTCGCCTTGACTGAGAGTTTAAGAGGACGCCTCGTTAGCTTCAGTGGCTAAAGCACTCGACCGGATATTGAGGGATCTGGGTTCGAATCCCAGTCAAGGCGAATGATTTTTACACTCTGAAATTGTTGGATGGAATAGAATGTTTTCTGAAAAATATTAAGCCTAATAAATCTTCCGGGCCCGATGAAATACTTGCTCGTATATTTAAGGATCTAGCTTCGGAAATTGTGCCGTATCTAGAAATAAGATTTAAGAAGTCGCTGGTAGATCACAGGGTTCTCAGAGAGTTGAAAACGGCTAACGTAACACCAATACTTAAAACCGGAAATAAGGAGGAACCGAGCAACTACAGACCTTTTTCCCTCGCATCCATTTTGTGTAAGGTTATGGGAAATATAGTTGCTAGTTCGATCGTGAGAACTTGATCATAAGGAGATATTAAGGAAAATTCCGCAAGGTTTCCGGAAAGGTAGATCCTGCGCAACACAACTTGCGCTTTTTGTTCATGATGTTCGAATTTCGGAAGGGAGCCATGTTCCAGTAGACGCGATTTTTCTAGATTTTAAGAAAACCTTCGATAAAGTACCTCACTGTAAACTACCCGCGAAACTAGAAGCATATGGCGTAGATAAAAATATCCGGGTTTGGATTAAAGACTTTTTGAATGGTCGATTACAAAGAGTAGTGATAGATGGAGTCATCTCAAATGCAGTAGAAGTTACTTCATGTGTTCCCCAGGGAGGTGTCATCGGACCTCTTTTATTCCTATTTTACGTTAACGACATTGACTCCGTATCTCCGAGTCTCCCTAGCAGTGATGTTGAAAATGTATTAATGCCCACATTGTACTACGGTAGGAGAGATCATGTTAATAAAATTATAGAGAGTAAGTGTAGAACAGATAGATTAAAGATGTAATTTCTGCCACGAACGATAGGGGATCATAATAACATTGTCCGACTCCGGTAGCTTTATATTCGGGTAAAAATTACTCTGGTATGTATTTACCCTGCCACACACCCTAGAGGTAACTTTCAGAGTATATAAATAAATAAGGAAAGTAAGAGCTCAACTCCCAGCCTTGCACACCTCAAACGATCATATTCTCACGAAAGAGTATGATTGACTCTTATACTCTCTCTCTCATATTTTCTCCCTCAGAAAGTTTGAGGCTCATGCTTAGTGATCCTTAGATAGGTATTCATTTTTGATAATGAGTTTCCGTTCGACCCTGACAGTATCGAATATTACGTGCATAAGTCTTGATAAATTGCTTTCTCAATCCGCTATTATCGACAATCAATTCCTCATCAAAAGTATGCTTTTTGCTCTTCTTCGAGTTATTTAACATCAAAAATATTTCCTTACTCTAAATTTTCTTGGATTACGTCTCCCCTTGTACGTATTTCATGCATGCATGAATTGGGATGTGGTAGGTTGCTTGTATTATTGAGCCAAAGCAAAAATTGATGATCGATTTCATATTTAATGGTCTATCCAAAACAACAATTTTTATAATTCCTAAACAGAAATAGTGAATTTTATGTCAATGTCCGTAGTATTTATTAATTAATTTTCTTCCTTCGATGCATTCAAATCAATACAAAATGTTTTAAACCATAGAATCGTTCATGTTTTAATAATTTACCACGCTAATTTATTTTTTCCGGTATCAGCGTGTTTAAGAATTGGGGAAAAAGAGACGAAAAATCTCGGAGCAAAAAGTTGAGAAAAATAATTCGGTCAGATTGGCTAAAAGAATGTTACAATGTTGAAACATATTGGCAGCTTTGCTTTGGTGAATAAATCAAGCGTCGTACAAAAGTGGTACCATTGGATTAGTATTATAAGGTGCATTGCAACATAAATATCGGCTTATAACTCACTCTCATCGTGCAACGTGAAAACTTGATTGCTAATGTTGAATGGCACCTTCCCTGGCTACGTGCCGAGGAATCTTGATTAATTATTTTCCTTTAGACTCGTTGCGGAATGATGGCGACAACCTCTCACGTTCCACTCCTGGTTTATAATTATGTCCCTTATACATGCATGGTTTATTGTTTTATGTTGCAGTTTAGACACATTGAGTTACCTTGAAGGTTCTTTATGCCAGATGAAGTCAACATTTGCGCTTCTCTACAATCTTGCAATGCTCCATCATATGAACGTTACATTGAATAACATTGGTGGCGAGTGCTGTGAATAATTAGCTATGGGAATTTAAGTGGTAAGAGTGTCAGAGAGCAATGAGAAAAATTTGCAGTTGGAATACTGATTGTCCCAACGTCAGGAGATTGCCCAGATGGTTTCATCGCTAGAAGCATTGCTCTTTTAAATATTTTCATGGAATAAGATTTCAAGTTCTGGCAAAATAGTAAATTCTCCGTAGATGATAGATTTTTCTAACCATAAGCCAAATGGTTTGAAAAATTCAGCCCTCTTGAGTCATAAGGGGGACGTTCCTTTCCGTGTGCCATCTCTGATTTCTCCCAAGTTCCAGTATTACGAAAGTATTACAGCTTGAACTGCCTAGATATATTCATAGCCTCATTTTTAACCCAATAATATCATAATTTCAACCTGATACTATACACAGGGTAACATCGAAGCTCTGTTCACTAGTCTTATACGCCGCAAAAGAGCAATATATGACTTCTAAAACAACAAATATCTTATATTATGATGATACTTAACACCTGAGGCGAATATATGAAATAGTCTTTAGAGTTCTGTATGCTGAGAAGCTAGTCTAATGCTACGTTATATTTCAAAAATAACATCATGACTGAAGACTGGATAAAATTAAATTTATGCTATTACGTTTTGGGTCATCATGAATATTTACATCGGATCTTTAGTTTCATGAAAAATAATATGTGTTGCCTCCATTATAAAAAAAGTGCATCGCAATATTTTGTAAATAACGGAGACTAATCTTCCTCCGTCTTACCAGGCATTTAAAATCGCCAGGGATATTACAGGCATTTAAATCCGCGCATCCCTTATCTGTACAGTTTGACACGTCGGACTACCGTTGCGCAGGTAGGTGTACTATCTCCGATAAAGTACTAACCGTCAGCATTCTGCGGCTTAATTCCAAAACCTTTCTCCCTGAAAGATTCCCCGTTGATTTACAACTGGATATTGAGCGCCTGTCACATCCGGTTTTCTCGTGCCGCAATAAAAGCAATGGGGCCACTCCTCCTCTCTCTCATTGGGACTTATCTCTCTCTCCATTCCGGTGGCGATTCCCCCGAGGAAGACCGGGGCCGGAGAACAGACTCGTATCCACGGCGGATCCCAGGGGTCCGCCGCCCCCTACACATACACACACACCATCCTCCACTCTCCCCTCCTCCTAACCCCCATTGTGCCAATGTCCCCAGGTCCCTCCTTTCCGTTTCAGCCCCCAAAGTGATACGGCGCGTCCATATCGTTCGAGATTGATGTGATTCTTAAGCTCCGCGTCCATCCCACATCAAGGATGGAAAATAAACCCCACGGCAGTCCTGGATAACAAGTAGCCCATTAATCACAGTATCGGGAAATATGAGGATTATTGTACCGCCATCATGTGATGACAAAAGGAACTTCTTTGAGCGTAACAAAACGACGTACCAGCGCATAAAAAATTTATTTATTCCAACTTTTTTCCTCTTGATATGACGTGTTCTTCCATTATTTTGATATTATTTTCTTTAATTCAACCGATAATCATTCTCATAGTCTTATTTTTGTTCCCTGTCCTTCCATTTTTTTCAAAGGCACAGGGAACGATTGAAAAATCAGTCAGAAAAACCAAGAGGCCAGCGAATCATGGAATTTTTCCGTCTCATCACAAACTTTGTCGCAATGAAATGGAAAAAGTAAGCCATCCTTCCACGGAAATTGTTTTGCCGATAAAATTTACCTCGTTGGATGGTCGAAGTGTCCTGATTGACCGATGACTGCTGCCACACTTGAGTGGAAAATCTTAGATTCACGTTTCATTCGTCTCTAGTGAATGTGCGATTTACGTGCTCACGCTCTGCTGTCTCAATTTTTGCGAAAAAGGTTTTCATCTATTTTTAATTTTCCTTTTCATGCTCCACATTGTCCTATTCTCCTGAAGTTATTTCCTCAACCCTCATTCTACTTGTCTAACTTCCGCCTCAGCCACCATATTAAGCAGAAAAATACATGAATGACGCGGATTTTTTTCCTCGGTGCATTTATTTATGAATGAAATAAAACACAATAGGGATGAGAGTTATAGAAAAGCAATATTTTTTTAATTGATAGTTTTTGGCGTAGCTTAATGGAATCGATTCATATTGGAAATAAAAAAATAGTAATTTTGTGATTCCACAGGAATTTTATTATGATACGAACCTGGTTTTAACGCAATCTTCAGGTCCTGTAGATGACGTTGAACGTCGAGACCCGGGTCGTATCGTAATTTAATTTCTGTGGAATCACAAATTTACTATTTTTTCATTTCCTACATCAATATTTTTAATTTTAACTACTTTAATTTCCTGAAGCGAAATGAAGGTATCTACTCAATCCATAGAGGCATAGCGTAACATTTTGCTGGGAATTCTTATTTATTTTTTCAACATGTCACCACGGAAACAGATTGATATCACGGCAATATTTCGGAATAATAGACTCATACTCGCTCCATTAAAACCTTCCCGTAGTTGACTTGACGGTCAACGAGCTGAGCTAAATGCCTGCCTGCCTGCGTGCTGGCCGACTACATACTGTGAGATGCCATGCTTAATCCCACCAGAAATCCCATTCGACGTTCCCTTTGGTAGCCTCGAATCTCGTTCAACGGCAATCGTTTTTCATTTCCGGACCGGGAGGGGTTCTCGGAATCCGTCGACTGATGGAATTAAGGATCTCTCTCGCAATGGAAGAGGAGGCCTACCCTAGGTGTCACATCAGCCGCGCCCTCCTGCCCTCTCACAGATTTATATATATTATGGAGTCCGAGGAGGAAGACGAATTGCGGTGCGATGGAGAACGACTTTGAACCGGTGCGTGGATACAGTGGTTGGGGAGAGGGCCGGGGGGAGGGAGGGGGTACGGATGTGAGATCGAGTTCCTGGGGGGAAGGGGGAGGAACTCTGGCCGAAACATATTTTCGGGTTGATCGATGCATCTCGAGGGAATGCATTTGAGAGGGATGCCTCAGAATTATTGATATCATTTCTTCCGCAGATACGTATCGCCTCTCTCCGCCAAATGCCCTTGAGAGGAAGACAACACTTTCCCGGTGAGGGTATCCGGGAAAGCGATTCCGGCCTCCCATTTTAGGATAAAACAGACACGAAGTCCATCCCATCCTCATCCAGGCATTCCATCACCGGATGCCAAAGGACCCTCGACACGCATATTTCACCTCTGAGGAGGAGAAACGCTTTGGTGCGCGCTACTGATTATTTCCTGTGGCCTCTCGGGGAAAAGGAGAGCAAACGCAGTTTTGATTTCAACATCAGCTGGTCGATTTTTTCGCGAAGCTCAAGTATAAATATATCATAAAGATGGCAAAAACGAAAAATGATCCAAAAGTCATTGCTTGTGACTCATACAAAGGATGAGGCCATAAAAAAGGTCATTTCAAAAGCCGCCCTTTTTAAATTGCGAAAATAAACTATCGATGCAATAAAATTAAAGAAAAGAGGCGAGACATATAACTGGAAAACCAGTGGCTGCAATGCGCCAATATCAATATGAGAAAATAATATGTTAGAGCATTAATCTATTTTTTTACTATTGCCTACGCTTTAATAATTACTAATTATTAAATTATCAATAATTCTTTTATGAAATATTCGATAAAATTAAAGAAATTTAAGATTGATCAGAAGAGTCCAGGTGGAATTAGATGGGAATATAAATGAGAGATTTCACTTAGCATTTGTTGGGCATCAATTGGAATATCCTATTGTTAGATGAATTCTCTATGAAGACTTAAATTTTCGCATTTTATCGTGGGCAAGGAAGAGGAGATTGTTATTTTCAAATTAATAGTTTTACTGGAGCATTAGAAAAAGTTTGATTTTAACTTGGCCATTGACCAGAGTTGAAATTGTGCTTTATGAAGAAAACCCAATTTTGATGACAATTATGGTATTTATTGAGAAAAAAGCAAAAGAATAAGAATCAACGTCATTACTTAAATAACATCAGAGTAGTAACAGTAAATGCCAGCCTCAAGAGTTAATAATAGGCGTAAATAGCACATATTACCCTTTTATGGGCTAAAGCGTCGTGTGGCTAACGTGCAAAATTACGCTGACCAGTAGGATAATAGGAAATCCTATTTTCTGTGCCTAATTTGCCATCGTTAATATTTGGAGAATAACTGTCCTTTTCATTTACGTGTGCATTTAGATGTTTTCAACTCGCTATCTCTTGCAATGTGATACAAAGGACGAATATGCATACTGCTACCATTTCTGTTGCTTAATAATCACGGAATATCTTCCGTCTCCCATAAACCCAACGTAAGAGCTACTGTCAAAAACAATATCAGTGATTGCTTTTTCTACAAAACTATATAAATTAAAGTTTTAATATTCGTGGATGTGCTCAAGGTCTAAAAATTTTATCGATGCTGCTGAATAGTAACTCAGTAATGTGGTATGAATTTTAGAAACAAAAATGTTCACTGCGATGCTCTTTAAAGAAAAAGAATGGAGTAGACCTATTCCTATATTTTTCACAGTGTCCAAATGAACGTCAGTTTCATGATGTAGGTAATGCAGTGAAAACTGCGGAACAAAGTTATAGATTCGTTTCTTGCCATGGGTACAGGTGGAATCAACTCTGATAGATCTACCCCTTGGATGCCAGTTGACAATCCAGGGACGACTTTTCGGGATCTTGGGGAGTTTTCGGAATAGGTGGGAAAAAAGTATTAATATCACTCAACAAAATGAGCGAGAAATACTTGTTGAGACGCTCCAAGAATCCAAAAATGACTTTTTTGAACTCATGATTTTTCAAGCTGTTTTTAAACTTCTCGAGACAGGGAGTCATTCAAAGAACACTTACATTCCTCCTCTGAAGAGGACTGCTTGTTAGTCGAAACACTGTGTCAGCTTCTGAGCACATCACTTACCTTTCCCAAAGTGCGAGCCACAGGAGTAACATTGAAGGAGATTCTACTGTAGAACTGCCTGAGTGAGTGAGTTTTGCAAAGGTTAAGGCGTTTACGCATACCCAAGCAACTGAGTGATTGGCGGGCTACTGGCACAGAGGGAAACCTCTCGCAAGCCCTGGTTGTGGAAGTTACTGCGAATAGCAAGGATCAAGGCTATTCAGTACATCCAAGCTAGAGAGTGTTTGATAAAATTTGCTTTTATTATTATTATATTACGTGTGACTGACGGGCCACTGGCGCAGAGGGAAACCTCTCGAAAGCCCTGATTGCGTGTGAGTGCATGGGACTAGCAAGGATCAATGCTGTATAGTACATCCAAGCTAGAGAGTGCATGATTAATTTTCATTTATTTTATTACGTGTGATTGGTGGGCCACTAGCGCTGAGAGAAATATGTCGTAAGCCTTGTCTGGGTGTGCGATTGGTAAAGGCTGAGGGTCAATACTTTCTAGTATACCTTAGCCAGAGCGTTTTTGTTGAAGTTTGAGTTGTTGAGACTTGCAAGGATCAATGCTATATAGCAATCCTCTCACCATTTGTAAGAGTACGGCGGAGGTTGATTCTTCCCATAACATGATTACTATATTCCTGGTTCACTAAATTAAGAAGTATTTTTTAAAAAATTTCTAATACTACCTTAACAAAAAACTCGAAACTTAAAAGTTTTAGGCCTTTGCTCTTTTTCACTTATTATTTATAACACACGCTCAAAAAACATTCCTAATATGTAAAGAGGGATATGAAAACACATATTTAAACGCGAAAATCCGCCATATAGTGAAAAAATATACTTCAGAGCATCGGCTCAGCTAGTTGGATGATCCGTAGTTCAACTGCCCGTCAAAAAAATATTTTTGCACTTTGATTCCACCTTCCTCATCTCTCATATATGTATAAGTTTCTGTGTGTGTGTGTGTGTGTGTGTGTGTGTGTTTAGGCGTGTGCATATGTGGTCGTGCGTGCGTATGTTTGTAATTTTTCTTTTGTTTGGTTTTATGTGAGGGTTCCTTCACCTCATAGACAAATCCTTTGGACTCTATGGATTTAGATCAATCACTTGATATATACATACACTTCCGCTTCGTTTTACTTTTCTTCGCTTCGATAATCGGGCCTTCACCGACATTGATTTGTATAGACCGACCCGGCGATACCGAAAAACTCATATCACGTTGCGAGGAAGGGTGCTCAACGAGAATGCCCGTGGGATCTTCGCGGGACGACCACCGGGCTCTCAATCAAATGTTGTGATCGCGCGTCCGCCAGCCGCTGTCGTCATAACCCCTCCCCCTCTCTCCTTTCGTCGCAGGCGGCGTGTCAATTACTCCACCGGAGCTCAATTAGGGCGACGAGCAGGATTTCACTCACTCATCGGATAAGTAATCAACTCGGCGATATGAGATACCTACTGTATATTATGTGCCATCGGTAAGCAAGCGAGTGATAGGTAGAGTGATAGAGTTGCCATATTAAATCCCACTGTTTGGATAGCGGTTGAATTATTAATCCCAGGAAGGGCTACGATGCCCAGGTGTGACAGCGGTGGACTTTAAGCGCCATTTATGGATGCGTCACCTGTGTTCCTTCGTATCGGAGGAAGGCTTGGTACTTCCGAAGGCCGATCCATTTTGCTAAAATCCAATACTCCATGAAAACGAGAAAAATCCGTCATCCCAACACGCTCGGCTTTATAAGTAATATGCCCGTTTCTAAAGGCGTTCGCACTTTGCAAGAACGAAAAAAATCTCAGGCACTGAAGCCTCATTTCCTTTTTTTTGGTTTATCCAATCCTGGGCGTCGTCACTTCGTCACCATCAACCCTGAGGTTGGTTTGATGCAGTTCATCACTTTCAGGACCTTTATCCACTAATCTCTTCATGCCCACGTTTTGATACCCTTTGTAGTCTTACATCTCCACATATCCGGGATAGTATTAACAAATCCATGATCATCCACCGTAATTTCTCTTATGTATCTACATACGATATATCACTACCTGTAAAGGAGAATAAGTCCTCATGCAAAACTACTCTCACAGAGGCGTATATATTTATGCAAAAATCTTTTTAACTTGTACGCCTGCAAATACATATACTATCAACTAGCATACACTTGCATATGCACCTAAGCACACACCTTATGTCTACACAGCGTTTAATCTTATCCTGACTTGTAAGTAGAATGTCTTTACTATATCTACGGGGGTATTTCGAAAGGTTCTCGGAATCACCGCCAGATGACGCTGGCGCAAAGAGTTCTCCCATTCAATTTCCTCTCGACGTCTGCAAGCAATAACGTCTCAATATGTTATTTTATTAGAATTATGTGGTATCAATTATAAAATGCTCATGATGAAAAAATGTATTTTGAGCGTGTGTTATAAATAATAAGTGAAAAAGAGCAATAGCCTAAAACTTTTAAGTTTCGAGTTTTTTGTTAAGGTAGTATTAGAAATTTTTAAAAAAATACTTCTTAATAAAGTGAACCAGGAATATAGTAATCATGTAATGGGAAGAATCAACCTCCGCCTTACTCTTACAAATGGGCAAAGGATTGCTATATAGTATTGATCCTTGCAAGTCTCCATACCCCTTTCTTCACATATTTTCCTCCCCCCTCCGCCCCCAACACCTTTCATATTATTCCCTCACTTCTAAAAATTCCCCTCCCAACTCTACCCCTCTCAAACCTTCCCCACCTTCTTCTTCCACTCAGCATTTCCAACCTTTTGTTTTCCTCAGTTCTGTCCTTCTCTTCCTTAAGAAATTTGGCGGGGACCACCTAAACTTTAAAACCTAGTGAGTTTCTTTTCTTTTTTTGTGTTTCTGTGTTTTTGTCTTTGTCGACTAGTGCTAACTTCTTATGCATTATTATTTGCGTCCGTTGGACTTTCACAAAAGTATAAAATTTGGAGTTATTAGAAGAATGCTGCGTAAATGTATTGAAAAGTTCAAAGGGAAATTTTATTTATCGCTGGTAAGGCCTCATTTAGAATGTGCTGCAAATATATGGGATCCTCACGAAATTGCATTAATTGGATCGCGGGCGGCGTAGAGGAGCTAGATTTGTAAAATCATTCTGTGTACACCATTCTGTGTACACCAATTCCTGAAAACGTACTCATACAAAGAGGCGGGAGTTGACGATGGACAGCAGTAAAGATATGAAAGCAGACAATACTAGAGAACACTTAATGTGAAGCGCACTTATATATGACTCGGAAATTTGGTCGTTCAGGCATGTTGATAAGCACACTTTAAAGGCATTTGAGAATGAACGGCCAGAATAACGTAAAACATAAGAAATATACGAAAAGGGAAAACAACGATGGAGTCCGAAGAATGATAGGACAAAGCAGACAGCTGTTAGGATGGATTTGAAGGTGGCAAGACATGTGGATACAGAGGTTACTGACGGGCGGAGATGTGCTGAAATCTACGAGGGTCATCCGGAAAGTAGTACCCGTTCGTGCCGCATGAAGTGCTGACGACGCGAGTAGCCGCTGGACGAGGTCAGATAGCTTCAGTGGCTTGTCTGCCTTCTCTGAGCCAAGTTGCGTGACGCTAGCATTGCCTGTGTTGTTTCTGTGATTGTTTACAATGTTTAAAAAAATTGAGAACGCCGCCAGTTGTGAAGTGAGGGCAGTGATTAAATTCCTCAATGCAAGAAACGTTCGCCCATGTGATATTCATCGCCAATTAAAGGAGGTGTATGGAGACAATGTAATGGACGAGTCGTCTGTTCGGCGGTGGTGTCGCAACTTCAACATGGGGAGGGGGAACACACACGACGATGAGCGTTCGGAGAGACCGTCTGTCATTACAGACCAACTGGTGAGCTCAGTTGACGAATTCGTGAGGAACGATCGGCGCGTCACAATTGATGACATCTGTGAGCATTTTCCCAATGTTTCTCGAACAATTGTTCATGAAATTGTTAAACACCATCTGCATTATGCAAAAATTTGTGCAAGATGGGTCCCTCGCGTATCTCAATGAGCTGGCGGCGAAGGACTATGCAGCAGGAATACAGAAACTTGTCACACGTTATGACAAATGCCTTAATTTGCTTGGAGATTATGTTGAGAAGTAGTTTAAAGTATCCTCTTTCAAATAAAATTTTTTATGTTTGTTAATATTTACTTTTGTGTCTTTATTTCACGAACGGGTACTACTTTCCGGATGACCCTCGTAATATAGGGTATAATGCTGAGATAACGAGGTAGAAAGAGGAAAAGAGTATATATTTTGAATGGAATTATGGAAGGTAGAGTATATGTATGCAGAACTAATGAATGGATTTCTGTAATATTTAGAACAGGGACAAAGAATAATATGTGTAAGGTTAGTTGGGGGTAAGGAGTACCATGGAATAATTATTAATTTTTTTCACGATGGCCTGATCTTGCCTGGAAATATTAGAAGACCATACCTGATAATGATGATCAAGAATTGAAACCGAGTGGATTTGAAAGAATATTTTTTTCGCGATATCTATTGTCGAAGTCCATTCCAATCATTTCCATTACTTGTATTGTGATGGAATACCACGAGATTTAGAAAAACTGATTTTTTGTTGCTCTGATGATAATATCTCCGATTCCATATTTCGGGTACAAGTGAAATGGGAGATACCTCCTGGGCGCCCGATATCGACTGAGAACCAAACTACGTCTTTAAACAGAAAAATCATGATCATATGTGGAGTTCAAACTGTTCCAATATACAGCCACAAGCTTGTAGTACTCAGTGAAAAGGCCTAGTTCCTTTCTCGATGACTTTTTATTTCCCAGAGAGATCTGTTAGCTGCGATCTAAAAGGCACACAACCCTGATAAATCTAAGGTTTTCAAATATTGGGAACTCTGATTTCAACGCAGGGTTCCATGCGGATAACAACCACATTAGACACCGATTATTGAAGAATTGTCATTTATCGCCTAGTATATTTTGATAGATCCTGGTATTCCGAATGCTCACAACATAAGGTAAGGTCAAGCCAACGCGAAATTAACTAAATTTAACTTACGCACTATCCGTTCATTAAGTCAGATGTATTAAATACATTTGCGTAGATATTTGGAATGTGTTTACTAGATTTTAGGGTTTAGGGATGTTTACTTGCCTAATTGGAGACAATTCTACTCTGTTTTTGAGTTCAAATTAATCCGTGCGCTTTGAATGACGTCGGGAGAGAAGTGGAGGTAAAGAGAGAGTGAGAGATGTCGGTTGGAAAGATTCTGGTACCGTGGAGACTGATTTACGACGATAAAAAGCGTGGGAGCCTCCACATCTGGCCCCCTGAGCTTATCGTCCCCTCCACCGATTGAGTGCATTTGGGCTCAATATCACATGTATCGGTGGAGTGTGCCTCCCTCCTACTATGTAGTATAAGAATCCATCCTTTCGCTCTTATGTGATTTGCAGCAAGTGTTCAAAAGCTGAAGAGCTTTTGAAGGCTTTCCACAGTTTACCTGCGAAATTGGGAGTGTTGTCGAAATAATTGCGTAATTTGGGGCGTGTTGAAAATGTGACGTGAGAAAGAGGAGAGACACGAATAATCATACGTAATATATGAAAACATAAATGGCATTTAAGACTAAGCAGGTATACCATGAAGCAGATACATGAGAGAAGAGGACTTTGTGTAGGAGAAAAAGTTAGGCTGAGAAAGTATTCGCGGGTGAATTCGGTCGAAGGGGTAATTAAGAATAGAATTTCTGTATCAGAGGAAGAAGGGCATGAGTGCCTTTAAATTTGACGCACACGAAATAATTATTCAAGGAAACGTCCGTAGGGAATTAACTGGTAAATGATGGTAATTATTCTGAAATAACTAATAATGAGTCTTATGGGAGAACTTAGCCATCTAGGCACCAAATCCTCACGACGATAAGACAAAAATTGCTCAAGATAATTTTTATAGGGTTTGCTTTTCGGGTAGTTAGAAAAATGATAAAATTGGTTATATCTGAGACATGAAATTTTCAGCGGTCGAAACGATGTGCGTGTCATCCTGCTGGAGACAAATATTTAAACTATGGGGGAACTAGATTCATTTTTGAGTACAAGCGTGGAATGATCGCATTTTAAAGCTAAAAACAGGATTAAATCAAACAATTTAGACATCTCTGGTATATAAATACATTTTTTCAAAGACAATAAAACTAAAACCATTAAATTTAAAAGGTATTGCTTCCCCATACTAGAGTGCCGATGCGTCCTCAGTAAACCTGCCCGTCCAAACTACCACTTCTTGATTTCACACATGACTTTGATATTCGTTGTTTTAAATACTTTTTGCAAAGAAAACAAGTGGTTGTTTACAATATATACGGAATACATATCTAAGCAGGAAACGCGGCAAACGAAATATCTCCGCCTGGATGTAAAGAACACAAAGTGCAAAATTTAAGCGATGGTGATAAAAAATGCAGTACGATGATCACCAACAAAGCAGCGAGGTATCGGGAAAGGGCTGGTCTAGCTATAGCCTAGGTATATCAAAATTGGCTGGAATCCATTCCCGTGATAACCGCGTGAACGCGAAAAGTTTTAACATGCACTTTTACGGTATGATAGGACAGATGCCACCGTCGATGACTTAGAAGAGTCGTTATGGTTAAGTCCTCACCACGGCAACCGGATCGACGTCTAATCAAAGTTATATAAATTACACCTCCGCCTTCCTTCCCGCAGACGACGCCGGCAAATTCTCCTCCCGGACGAGAGCGGAGGACAAGGGGGAAGGGCCAAGGACCCGGGGGGAGAAGGAGGAAGGTATCGGGAGGCGAAAATATAAAACATAAATAAATTGGGCCCGGGCAATCACGCCGTGCCGCTTGTGTCATGGTCCTCTCACTCCCTCCCTCCCCCTTTCCCTCCAATCGCTCGGGCCTTTTTCACGTTCCCACGTGGGAGAGAGAGAGAGTCCTTTCGGCCGGCGAAGGCCGCACCCGCCTACCGTTTAATCCTGAGACGGAAAAGCTGCTCATTTAAAAAACCCCTCCCTCTACACTCTTCCCCTCTCCCTGCCTCTCCTCTCAACCCATCGTTATCGGGAGGTTCGACTTTCCCATGCTCTCTCCCCCACCCACCCGCCAGACCCCTCCCCCCCCCTCCCCTACGACACGATACTCGAAAGAGATGAAAGGGGGAGGGGTGTGGGTGGGTGGGAGGCTCAGGAGGGGAGAGCTGGGGCAAGGGGCAACGCTCACGCAAGGGGTGGTGCTGCCCGGTGCGTGCGAATGCCTTGCGATTGGCTTCGCGTGAATAACATCACTGTTAATTTCCTTAATCAGCTCAGCTCTCAATATGCATCGTGGCGAAACAATTTTGGAAGCACCATGGCCCGGCATTAACTGTCATAAACATGTTTCAACCCGGATGGGAGTGGGGAGGGGTGGTGTTTGAATATCTCTCGACCTTTACCAAAGGTAATGTTTTTTGGAAAAGGGGGATTCATTATATTTTAGTAAAATACATTTGTGTTCTCCAGTCTCATTTATGACGTAGGGCGATCATTCTAAGGAACAAAACAGTATCGCCCGAAATTTAAAGCATGACGTTAAGACTTCAAAGTCAGGTGCCCAGTACGTTACGGGCGGGCACCAAGGATCAGTAAGTGTGGGAATCACGTATGAGGAAATATTTATTGACACGAACGTGCTATTTTTTTCAGGAATAGGTATTGCAGAAATTCGACTTCCCTTTTCCTCCCTATTACATAGTATGAGCAACAAGAAGGGAATGAAATGATGGGACGCACGGCAATAATAAATTTTGGAGAGAAATTGAAGCCGAGGAATATTTTGTTGTTACTTCATCGAGGTTCCACTGTTTTCAGGCATTCCATTGATTTTGTTCATTTGAGCCCCATTATGAATTTTTTATAAAAAGAATAGTCTCTGGACGTAAATTTTTTTAAACTATTAATTTCTCGATTTCATAAATATCACAGGTCATCACGGAAGAACCCACCGTGTGCCGATTTTAAAATTGCCTCTCACTCCCCCGGAGGACTTCAGAGAACCAATGCCTCTCAGCTCAAATGCCACCTTTCCCCGAGCATCAAACAGAAGGATTAGGACTTTCACGGAAATTTTATCGCGCATCTCAGGTTTTTCCGCTCACGGACGTGCTGTGACACACCGAATCCAATTGGCGTTTTTCATGGCGAAGGAAAATTCCTGATGAGATGATAACGAAGGCGCAGCAGAGCGAAACATCGCCGACAGCAACGTGACTCGTTCTTGTAATGTGGAAAGGGGAATCAAATTTTGGGGGCCATCACCATTCTCATGGTCCAGTACCCGCGATTTGCCGGCACTGGACCTACAATAGCACACAGTTACCGCTACTTCAGCCCGCAAATATCAGGATAAAAGACCGGTATGCTGCTGATTAGCTATTTTTGCACACTGTCTTTCTTGTGTTAGGGCACCGTGTTTGAATAATATAGTAATAATAAAACAAGATTTCGCTAACAATATTTAGCGCAGAACTTTTGAATACATCAATGAAATTTCAATGCAACAATTTCAGACTGTAAAAATCATTCGCCTTGACTGGGATCCCAGTCAAGGCGAATGATTTTTACAGTCTGAAATTGTTGCATTGAAATACACATTAGCGGATGACTCCGTTAAAAGTTACTGTTGCGGTATCTCCCGCAGTTTCTTTGGAATTTATCAATGAAATTAATGAAACTTGAAATTCACAATTTATATAAGAACTCGAATTTCACTGTTTCCAAGAAAAAAATAGATAAATCATTTACGTATTTTGAACAATCATTATCCTCGCGGAGCATGCAGTGGCTTGAAAGTCGTCTTTTTATCTCTTAGAATTCTCGTATAGATTTTTTTTGCGAAAGGATTTGTTAACAAACGCTACCATCATCTGTTTGAGAACACCTTACATTAGTGATTGTCATTTAGTGCCCTACAATAATGACAATATAAGTAACAATAATAATGGCGACATGAGTGAGAGTTGGAAGTAAAGAAATGACTCTAAATTTCAGAAAAATCGAGTATGGAGAGAGGAATCTCGGAAGGATTAGCGTATTACATCTACATCTACATAATACCCCGCAAGCTGCCGTAAGGGCGTGTGGTGGGGGTGTTAGGCCACCAACCGTAAAAATGAACAAAACCACGTATAAAATCAACACCTGCATGCAAAACTATACCCGTTGTCACCCATCGCCTCAAATGTGTGCACAAAAATGGAATAAGTGAATTAACCAAATCAGAAATTCGTATTTTCAGCAGGTTCGTGTTACTGGACCGGACTATTAACTATTGGCTCTGTTGAGGCCAATAAATACCCTCAGCTTCACCCAAGCTGTGTGATACGTTTTAAGGGTACCAGTTCTTTATAGAGACAATGAGTGGTACAAGATTAGAAACTGACCCCCCCCCCCCTCAGCCCTGATGTGAGGAACATCCATTCTAATCTTTTAGGATCCCCTCCTTACGCCTTCTTTCGTAAAGGTTATGGGAAATCGGTCGATCTGATAGACTGTATCTAATTCCTTGATTTTAGTTTTCTTCGGTGAATCCCGATTATTCGCCCTATGTCCCAAGTGTAGCCTCACCAATGCGGAAAAGCATCTCTCTTTTATTTTTCCATTATATTTTCTCACAGTCCGTCTATTGAAATAAAGTTTATTTCAGGCAAAAACAAAAACCCGATGATGGTGCAACTTTACACTGAGAAACTCTTGCTTTTACGTGTGGGTGCGTGCGTGTGGGCACGCGTGTGCGTGTGTACTCGTGACCGAAAACTGAAGAATACTAAATCCACACCATATATCCCTGCAAGCCGCCACTAGGGGGCCGATGCTCGAACGATCGGGATGGTACGGTGGTTAACGAACAAGCTTCACACAGAGAGGGCACCGGGTTAAAATCCTGGAGACAACAAATATTTTTCAGTGGTATCCCGAGTCCTACTTGAGGTTCTTTGTGGAGAGCACTTTGAGTGAGTACGACGCCCGTCGGATGGGACGTTCAACTACGAACCCCTTGGCGCCTATCGACAAGAATAGGCTAATGCTGAAGCCGGTTTGCTCTCAACTCTTTCTTTCCCATCCATCCTTAATGGCGCCAATGACTTCAGTTTTTGGTCGCCTCCCCTAAAACTACCACTATTTCTGAGCCAAGCAAAATTTTCCTCCATATTAAAGTTTTAAACAGTTTACATTTATTTTTGCAAGAGTTCTTCTTTAGAGTGTAATTAGATAATAAGTAGTTACAGTAATAAACTCAGTAAAAGCAGTAAATACACATTAAAAGTTGTTTTTTTAAGTGAGAAAAGAACTTATCTTGTAAGTCCTAAAACCTGTATGGCGTACGAAATTCACTTATCAGGTTAATAAAGAGGGGACAAAACCCTTTCCTGTTTGGTTTCTCAAATTTCTCCCTGACGACAGAAATCCCGATCCCTACATGAGGTGCTTTGTGGAGAGCACTTCGAGTGAATACGACGTCCGTCGGATGGGACGTTAAACTGCGGACTCTTTGGCGCCTATCGACGAGAGTAGGCCAATGCTGAAGCCGGGTTTCTCTCCACCCTTCCTTTGGCGCAAACGAACTGAGCCTTCGGTCGCCTCCCATAAAAACCACTACGAAGGGACGTAGCAGGGTGAGTATTAGTTCATCAGTCATTAGAGTAATTGGCGATAAATGGCACTCCGTACCATCTCAGCTAGACTCAACATATGCATAACTTTTTATAGTATACACGACTTTATAAGAACAACTTTATATATGCACACATTTTGATGATGTGCCAGTGCCTTGGTATCGGCAATGTCACGGAAAAATTCCCAGCTAGCGGGAACAATTTCACTTTCGAACTCGGTGCTCCTGATCACCGCTTCCTGCCCCACACACTAATCATCATGCCCCCATTTCCACTGCAACGTCCTCATTTGCTAAAAATAAGGAAAACCTTTTCATTGGTGAGAGGGGATGGCAAGTGATTGACTTTCGTGCGCAGATAGAGAAGGCTTGGGGAGGGTGGATTGTGAGAAGGTGGAGTGGGAATTCAGAGCGGGTGGCGATGGGATGGTGGGGGGGGTTGAAGGAGAGGGGTGGATATCTTATTCCTGCACCGTCGCAACGGACAAACACCCTCCCCCCTCTCGCGCTACCCCCTCTTCCCCTCATCCCCCCTTTTCATCCCCTCTCGCCGACTACTCTCCCCCCTCTCCCACCTCTTCAGGTCCTCTCGGAGGAGGTGAGAGTGAAATTAGGGGGCGGAGGTGGAATTGAGCTCGACGGCAAACCCTCTTTCTCCTCCCTACACCTCTCTGTCTCTCTCTCTCTCCGTTCCCCTCGCGGGGCATCATGGGAATGGAGGAAGGAGACGGACTTCCGTGGGAACGATAGAGAACCGCGCCCAAGGCCTCTCTCTCCTGCCCTCCCTCCCCCCGCCCACTCCCGCTTAAAAAAGGAGGCGATCCCCTCCCTCTTGGATCCGCCCATCTCATTCGGATGTATCCATTGACCACGTGTTGCTTGTGGGGACAAATTCCGAGTCGAATTCTTCGCGCGAAATCGAAATAAATTGTTTTTACGACAAATCATTCTAAGCATTTTCGCATGGGCTAACTTTAGATACTCTAAGAGTATTCATTGCTGAGGGGTGAGCGAATGAAATGGCCAGAAAGAATGAGATGTACTTTTTAAATCAAGTTGAATTGAATAGGAAAATATTCATTAGGGCGTGTCGATTGGTACATATTGGGACAATTTGTTCGAAACCCACTTTCCGTCCCGAGCGTAGATGAATTAAAGACCTCTATGTATTTAGTATTCTTAATTAAATTGCAGACTGCTGGAGCATACGAGGGTGGGCTGAAAACTAATGCACACACGCTTGTAGACCACAAACAAAATGACCTTTAGAAGTACTCCTAGTGGCATGTGGAAGTAACATTCCCCCTCAACACTCATGCGCAGGTTTGAGGTCGTAACATTTATCCTGTGTATTTGAGAAAGGGAAGTATGGAGAAATAGCACTAGAACACGTCTCCATACTTCCGCTTCTCAAAATACACTTGATGAATGTAACGACCTCAAACCTGCGCATACGTGTTTAGGGGGAATGTTACTTCCACATGCCCCCAGGAGTGCTTCTGAAGGTCATTTTGTTTGTGGTCTACAAGCGTGTGTGCATTAGTTTTCGGCCTACCCTCGTATTTATACCAGAATGGCTGTATTCTGACACGATGAGGTTATGTTAGAATCAGAGTGCATATCCTCTTTCATCGCTCTGTGGTTAATATATTTTCAAAACTTTACTCATGACTAAATAAGCATTTTCTCTCTCACATACATTTGTACTGTTAAATGTGTTCCTTGAATACCTATCAGAATAATTTCATTTAATCCTCTCAAGCAGAAAATGATTTTCTTGTTACCATAATACAGATTTATTGCGCATCATTTCTACGTCTAATCCCACATACCACTCACAAGCTGACGAAAGGGCTTGTGGTGGAGAGAATTAAGGTAACAGCAAAGCATATATCACTGTTCACTTATGCAGAATTACAGAATAAATGTTTATTTGCTCACTCGTTAACACAAGTACAAGTATACAGGGCCTGTAGTGTGCTATAAATTTTACTTTTTTTTGTAATTTGAACCAATTGTTCGAAGAATGCATTTGGTTTCCACCGATATTCTTCCTTTCATACTTCTAGAAAAAACGAAGTTTTTTTATATTGTTTATTACCAATGAAAATACAAATTATATCAAATAATGGAGATTATGTTCATGACAGGCACATTCACTATGGTATATTGGTTTGAAATACTTCTCTATACATGCGAAACAAGTTACTAGTAATAAGAAGAACCATACAATAAAGGCTAGATAAAATAATGACAGCATAAAAGTACTAAATTCATTAGGTAAAGAATATTTTTCCCCTTAACTATTTTCTATCCTTTTACCATTTCCCCTTATCTCTCACGAGACAAATGATATCTTATAGGTGTCCCTTTTACGTTTGATCTCTCAAATGTTACTCACGAATATTTTCATGATTTGTAGGGCGATGGGGCTTTTACTAGATTGTCAACATTTTCGTTGAAAAAAATCTATTTCCAGTAGATGCAAGAGATTCAATCTGTAGTTTAATCTGCCTATCCGCGAGTGGTTCCTAACCCACTTCCACGGAACAATTTCGATACACTACTCAGTTTCTCATAAGAATATTTTAGAAATGCATCCCCTCTCCGCTGCATTCGATCTGTTTCCACAATCAACCCAACTTCATGAGTACCCCATTTACTTGCAGCATATTCTAAATGCTGCGTATATATAAATAAATATACACACACACACACACACATATATATATATATATATATATATATATATATATATATATATATATATAGTACAGCACACAGTAACACAATATAGAAACACAAAAAAAAGAAGAACACTCACACGTTATTTCTTGATATATATATATATATATATATATATATATATATATATATATATATATATATATATATATATGGTGGGTCGCGGTAGTCCAGGGGTAGAGCGCTGGACCACTTGGTTGGATGCGGATTCGCGAGTTCTCACCTCTGTATTGGCTGTGTATGTGTGTGTGCGTATATATGTGTATCTATATATATATATATATATATATATATTATATATATATATATGATATATATATATGATATATATATATGATATATATATATATATATCATATATATATATATCATATATATATAATATATATATGACCTCTAGTAAGCTAGCATTTCTCGTGAGGCACTTAGTTCATTTCTCTCTACTTCTATTGCCGTTCACAGGCTCTTTTCTTCATGCACTCTAAAAAGTACGAGTACATTCTCTTTTTTCATCAGTACACCGATGATATTTTCTAAATTCTTCTTGACAAACAAATTCCATCGCTTCCACTATTCATAAATTAGAATACTATTGAGGGAAGCAAATCACTGTGGGAGACATTTATACTAACTGCGACACAGTTGTGACTCTTTTGAAAGGTCAAGGGATCTTAGGCGTGCATTTCTTCCACTCTTTTCGGAAAAAATGTGGGTTTGTCTCTTGAAATGGGTGGCGGTCTTCCCCCCTCCTCGTTTCCCATAGCCTCCTCCTCCATCCCCTTCCCTTCCCTCTCACTCTCCACCCCCCCCCCCAGCGTTGCTAATGGCGACGCGCTGGGAGAGGAGTTGGAGAGCTTCGTTAGTCCTTTGCGACCGAACGGAAGACACTCTCCTCCGTCGACGGCGCCTTTTTCTCACGGTATCATTGCTGTGTGTGGGCGACATGGGAGGGGGGAATCCGTCGGGAGGGGTTTGGGGGAAGAATTGAGGTAGGGAGGGAGAGGTGGTGAGCGTCTCCTTGCTTCCTAGCAACACCTGCACAATACACTCGAAGCAACCTCTAAGATGTGTGCTACGGAGAGAGGTATTCAATACAGGCATGCATGAACTAATCTCATAACGATGCTACGCCTTGAAGTAATTAATAATTCATGCAATTTTGTGTTTGCGCTAATTATTCCCGTTTAATTTAGTACTACATGCTCACTGGATATGGACTTACGACTCTATGCTGCTGGCAATCATTGTAACACTGGTAGTGTTATAAGTGTACAATAATTGAATGGACTGAAAATTATTTTAGCGGTTATTTTAAATGGGTTATCTTATGAAAGATTTCAATGAAAATTATTCTCGTGTCTACTCTTGGGAAATTTGATTTTAAGCTTGCCAGTTCAATAAATCATCTTTGTAGCTTTGTAGCAAGAAATATTGTGCATGCGATGCCATTTCCCATTTGGAAATGAGTTCTACTTCTGTAGTACAATGAATTGAGTGAAGATCTTCATAAATGAGACCGGTCTTTATTTTAACAACAATAGTAAACAATTTTTATTACTCTGGGAGCAAAGTCCCTTGGAGCAGAATACATGTTACGTGAGGTTTTGAAACCTATGGAGTGAAACAGGTTTACATAATGCATAGAAAAAGGTAACTAAACCAGTCACAAAACCTAATTTAACATCAGTTGAACGAAACATACAGTACAATACCTACATACAAATACAAAGAACAAGAGTTAAATATTTAGCCTGATAGAACAGTAATAAAGTCATTTTGGTAATGTGGTAGACAGATATTCAAAGATGTTCCTGTTGAATTGGGATGTGTTCCTGGATAATTTTACTTCATTAGGCAAACAGTTCCATAGTTTACTGCAAGAGATTTAGGTTATAACTGAGCGTTGGGGTTTTAAATTCACTTCCTAACTAATTATTTATAGTCACACACCTAGATGTAGTATAAGTGCGTTTAGCAAATCTCTAGTAATTAGATTGCATTCATCCAGTTCCCTCAAGAATAATACTCATTTTGCCAGAAAATATACGCTTTAGAAATCTATATGCACTTTGCGCATAATATCAAAAAATGAAACGCTTGATCACAGAATGCATTTGGCTAACTAATGAACTTATATCCTAGACTTAAGGGTGATAAATTAAACATAGATGGTTAATGTAAGAAAAATGCAGTGCCAGTTAATTTTACATGAAAGACACATACGAATATGAGCCCAATCATCATTAAGGGTAAAGTTTTCACCTCATAAAGAGGTTTTGCTGCATGACAATTTTTTATTATTTTCGCGTATTGCTTCTTTTTGATTTATAATGATATACCCCAACGAAGGAGATCTCAATCAATTCCTACTGCAAATTATCTATGGGTATTTTACATAACAAATGACATTAATAACGGAAAATTGCCTTGTTAAGTAACCTTACGTATTCAGGCTATGCGACATAATTGGTTACGTATGTATACATTAAAGTAGTGGTGAATCAGGTTCACCGTTTGATGGTTTTTCTTGCCTTAATGATGCCCACTACTTCAGGAGTGGTATAGTGTGGTTCGTGAGAGTTGAAGGTTGATTCATAGCCAAAGTAGGGGATGATGCATTGGTCTTAATAAAATAAATTAAAGTAGATGGATTTACTCGAAGTTTTAATGGAAGGAGTTGGTTTTAACTATATTAAGTCGCTCTGTATTTCTGTAATGAAAAATGGAATCGGTAGTCAAATAAATGGATATATGAATAAAAATTTTTTGCCCTATTAGAAAATCATATATGTTACAAACTACCCTTCGATAGCACCCCTGGTTTCGCCAATTATAACAGGCACAGTTGCATCAATGACGACCCGCTGTACAATATTTATCTCCACTATCTTTAACGCTATTATATTTCTAAACCGCGTCTGTGGTAGAATATTTCTTCATTTCTAATATCCTCGAACCCATGGTCTCTTGGTGAGAGGCAATAATTGAAAGAGTTGCTGACTAGATGAACAAATAAATATCCATGCCCCAGGAAAAACCGCGGCAGATGTGATAAATGCTTGCGTCTGAATCATCTGACGACGTCGTTGTTTGAACTTGGCTGCAGTATTTGTTTGTGCTCTCTTTGGACTTGAGACCAGAGCGTTATATAAGGACAGGAAACAGTACCTTGCTAGTTATGATGGAGGGATAAGTGCGTTGAAGATGAAAGAAGCGGGTAAAGTGAGAAACAAATATATTCTGCTGAGAGATAGGAATACAATTGCTCTAAGGCACACAGAAAGGGATATGCGTGATTCATAGCGGACATAAATTTCAAATTAGCTTGCATTTTTGAATGAAACGAATGATGAGGTCCTTGAAATTCAGCGGATGGTTGGGATCGAAGTAAACGGAAGGTTCCGTGAAGACTTAGAGAGCCGACTGATGGGTATATCATAAATATTTGACCGAAAATAGAATGATGAGCTAAGCAAAAAATACCTTTTTCTGTTATTGAGCATACCGATTGAACAAGTAATTCGATAATTTTGCTGAAATATAATTAAAACGCAAAGGAACAACTTGGAGCCTAGCTCACGGTTATTCAAGTCCTAAAAGACTGTTATAGAGAAAAAATTGGTGCTAGCAACTATATCGTGACCTTTCGTTGACAGTAGATATCTCATTAAGCAAAAGCATAGTTCCAAAAAAATGGTCTTAAATTTACTCTAATTTAATGGATACATCTTTACGGAAATTATACCATTGTGTTATTCAAACTTTTGGATAGATCTGTAGTATATTAACTCGGAAAATGTATTGAAATTTTTAGTAACTATTTCTTAGTTGTAGTCCTTTGATAGCCCTTCAATTAAATCATATTCTAAGTAAATATAATTTTTTGTTTTTCCGTACATGAATTATTTTTATTTCCATTGAAATTGGTGGAATAATTCCTTGGCATAGGTATTCACAAAATCTCAGTCTGTTAATCCAAATAAATGGCACACATTCAAATGTTGATACATTCACATTGTTGAATCACATTCCAAAGAGAAAAATTGGAACTTTATTAAGTTGAATGAAATTAAAATGTGGTGGAGCGTTTTTGACCACAATAGAACTAAGCATTAAGCATTAGTAGTAAGTAATAGTAAGTAGTAGTAGTAAGCATTAAGCACTAATAATTTAAGCATTATAAAATGTCGACAACTCTCAATACTTCTGTCAAATGATCATTTTATTCTTTTAAAACTTCCTTAATAAAGCCATTACTTTTTTGTTTTAATTTTGCAGTTAATTATAGTTGCAAAATATCAGTATTGATAAAAAATATATTTATTATAAAATATTTAACAATAACTATTATTACTAAAATATTAATGCTAGTGTTTTAATTATAATTAAAACTTATGAAAACATGGCCACATATATTCGAGTGACCGCATAAATTTCTTTTGATGCCATGTTATTCAAATGTAATTAATTTTTATGCATGCATTAAAATTATAAAAAATGATATTAGAAGTGGGTAAAGGTCCAAAATTTATATCGATTTTCCGGAAGTGACAATTATGTGGCATAAGTATCAGTAGCAATTTTGTGGACGCCAAGAGTTATCGCTCCTATCCTTTCTCTATTTAGATATAGTATATTGTTCCTCTCTCGCGACCTAATAAAGCTCGGCTCTCATAAATACATTTAAGCATTTCTACAGTTAAATATATATTACGCTTTTGACTACCATGGGACCATATAGCAGGTTGTGCAAAACACTGCTCATGATTGAGTTTAAAAACTACGTTAAACAATGCTAAGGTGGTGAATTGTATGTGTGGAAAAGAATTCATTATACCGCATAGTTGAATTGCCTTTTATATTTAAGTCTTGATCCTTTCCAGAAGATTAGGTCTAGCGTCTAATTTTAATGGGTTATGCTACTCTCATCCTAGATTTTCTCATAATCATTTAACTCTCTCTCTTTATTCCTGAAAACATGACTGAATCATTAGCGAAAAATCAATGCTGCAGGTTGATTTGCGCGAAGAATGCGGGTGGACCGAAGACGCTGCCTTGGGAAACGCCTGCGGCTATTTTGAGAAAATCGGAAATACTTCATTCAACTATAACGCTTTCCTTGAGAATGGAAAAGAATAAACAATTTCATCGATAGAGGTTAGTCAACTTACGTCAAATTGTGGATTCATGTTTTAATGCTCCGAGGTACTCACTTTAGTTAGACACCACCACCCTCGTTGTCCCTGTACCACCCCTCTTCCCATGTTCTTACTTTTCATTCGTCCCCGCCCCTTCCCTGCCCCCTTCTCTCTCACTCGAACCGCGGGTGGGTGGGGGGTTGAGTTGAGACGCACACCTTCTTCGCTGCCGCCCCACCCCCCTTCCACCGGCGACAAGGGCCGCGGGGGAATGCGGCCCTCTCCCACCCCGCCCCCCTTCCGCCGTGACCTCTTGCCAGAACGCGCCTACCCCCTCGCCCCCGTCCATCTCCCCAACCCCCCTTCCCGCCGACCTCCGTCCACCCCCGGCCACCGCCACCACCTCCAACCACTATCTCACGCACGTCCTCGCGATCACGCAGCCCGGAGAGGAGGAAGAGGAGGATAATTGCTCCGAGGACCGGTTTCTCCCCACGGCTAGAGTTAGTGAGGGAGGATGCCCGCCTCCGGGTATCCGCCCCCGGCCGGAGTTCCCCACCCTCTGCCCTCGGGGGGCTCCGAAACACCCCCCTCCGACATTCACCACCCTCCCTCCCTCAGGCCCCGGGGGCGGGGAGTGGGTGCCGCGCGGGAGAGGAGGAGGGAGAGATGCCCTCGCGATGAGGAGCCGGTCCCGAGAGCACGCATTACGGAGCCCCCTCTCTTCGCGGAGAGCGGTTGTCAATTACAAAGGCCGGCCTCCCAACAACTCGCCCTTTTAATGAAACGGACGCCAAGATTGTGGTCGGAGATAAAAAGCACACTAAACGCGGAACCGAAGGATGTTGCTGCCAAGACTCCCTTCTCTCTCTCTCTCCCGGCGAGACCTCGTGTCCTGCCTCCCACATCACTTCCCGGCATTCCCCGGGATCAACCTCCTCCCTGCTGCCCGCGCCCCTTCGCCCTCTCCCCCCGTCGCCCGCAAGACGCGATCAACACCGACTCCCTCCCTCCTATCATCTGGACCCCTTTTGCGATCTCCGGACGGCGGTGGAGGGTGCATCTCCTCGGGGGCGGGCAGCAGCCGAGGAACACTCCCATTATACTCTCTATTCCATCCTCCTCCCCCACCGCTCCTCGTCGAACAGCCCCCGGGGTCCATTCCCCTTTCCTCCCCCACTCCCATTCCCTCTCCTCTCACGCTTGCCTCTTCCGCCACCTGCAGACGTCCCAAAACGACCTCCTCCCCTCACTTGATCTCTCCTCCCCCGGAGGGGAAGTGTGGAACATCGATGCCTCTGCGTGGAATCGACCCCGCGGCGGTAGTCGTCGTGATCCTTGCCAGTACTGGGCATATGGGTGGTTGAATGTATGCTAAAAATTTATTCATACCGTTCCAACGTATGTAATTGGATTTTTGTGCGTTTCTTTAAGATGTTTCGAGTCCGTAAAATGCCTTTTAAGCCGAAAACTATCTATAAGTTGTAAGTCACCGATGTTGTAGTTGTAGGATGTTTAAAAAATATGGTATTCTTCGAAAAAAGAAAACTATAACCGGAAAGGTATAAGTGTGATTATATTTTTACCACCATTTGAAACAATTATACAGACATAATCGAAAATATGTACCCATTTTGTAAGGATTACGCATAGAATGAGGAGGTAGAACATGGTCATATCTCACAAAATGAATTTACTAAAATTTCCTAAATTCAGCTTTCCAAAAAGTATCGTAAAATTAAGACATCAAGTGATCGTAAGGATAGTATGGCCCTCATATCCATTCAATTCCCGTCAGTCTCTTATTTACTTATTGTCCCTAATGATCACGTTTTTAATCTCTTGCTTCTCGTAATTCATCCTTCACCCTCCTATTTCCCCCCTCCCTTTACGGCCGCGTTGTTCTCGAATAAGTTCTTCTCAGATTTATTTCACAAGGACGGGGTGGCGGCGTTCACCTTTCGAAGTTTTTCCATTAACTTGTGTATCCATTTTATTTGCATAGCCATTATATATTATATAAATATATACATTTATTTCTATATATAGATATATATATAGAATATATATAAATAGAATATATATATATATATATATATATATATATATATATATATATATATATATATATATATATATATATATATATATATATATATAGAAACATAAAAAGATCACTCACACGTTATTTCTTGATAATTTCGACGGAATTTTGCTCCGTCTTCATCGGAAGATAGAGAAGTCATATATATAATACACACCTAATCTATACGCACACGTCTAATATATACGCCACATCACATCTAATATATACGCATATGTGTGTATATATTTATTCACATGGATATAGATTTAAGAAAACGGGATAGGAACATACAGGGTTCGTCCGGAAAATAAGTGTACTGAGCTCAGGAAAAAAAATTTATTACACTTTTACATATCTTAAGCTAATATTCCTCAAAATAGGACCCTTGTGAGTCGATACACTTGTTCCAGCGGCGTTCCCATTCCTGGAACGCTCCCGCGAAGGCATCATCGGGAACCTCTCGAAGACACGTCGTCACGGCCTCTTTGACGGCGTCCAAAGTCCCGTATCGCGTTCCTTTCAAACTCCTCTTTATCTTCGGGAACAGAAAGAAGTCCGGTGGTGCTAAGTCCGGGCTGTAGGGCGGGTGCGGTAGCGTTGCCACGCCGTGCTTGGCCAAGAAGTCCGACACGACAAGCGCGGTGTGAGACGGCGCATTGTCGTGATGCAGCTGCCAGATGTTTTTGATCGCTGGCCGGACGCGGGCGACTCGTTTTCGAAGCCTGTCGAGCACTTGGACGTAAAATGCAGCATTTACAGTTTGTCGTTCAGGTGCAAATTCGTAGTGGACGACTCCCCTTTTGTCAAAAAAGACAATGAGCATCGCCTTGATCTGAGATTTGCTCATGCGAGCTTTCTTTTGACGGAGTGATGTTGGGGTGTGCCACTCCGCACTTGGTCTCTTCGACTCCGGGTCGTACTCAAAGATCCACGTCTCGTCACCCGAAACAACGTTCTCTAAAAAATGTGGATCATTTTTTCAGTGATCCGCAAGTTGTGTCGCGATTTCCAAACGATTGAGTCTTTGATCATCACTGAGCACTTTCGGCACCAACTTTGCAAAAATTTTTCGCATCTGTAATTGCTCCCTAATAATCTCGTGCACTATTGTTTTTGGCACATTACACTGCTCTGCTATCATCCGAACACTAAGACGACGATCAGAGTTCAGTACATCGCGAACTTTTCGCACATTTTCGTCGGTGAGTGTCGTTGATGGGCGTCCAGGCCGTGGTTCGTCGTCGACCTCTTCTCTGCCCTCCACGAACATCTTGTGCCACCGAAAGATCATGTATCTGGACATGGCTGACTCCCCGTAAGCCTGGTTAATCATACCGACAGTTTCGGTAGACGATTTCCCAAGCTTTACCGCAAATTTGATGGAATAACGCTGCTCCAAAAACTTCGGCATCGCGTTCCGTGACGTGGGTCGAGCGTGGAGGTTCGCGTTAACAGAGCTCCTCACTACACCACAGCTCAGACCCGACTGCCTTTTTCAGCGTCGCTTGCCAACATACCCCCCTCCAATCGCAGCCCGTCAGAGCGGTGCTGGGCGCGCCTGGAGCGGCGGGAAAAAATCAGTACACTTATTTTCCGGACGAACCCTGTAAGACAGGGCTGTCGTCATGAGCTGTACTGTTCAACGTACACGTGGAAAACTGGTTAGGAGGACATTGGAAGAACTTATCAGGAAAGTATCAGGAAAGAGAATATAGTAAATCCCTACAAAACCTTGAGAATTGAGGGAGATTTTTGCATAAAAGAAGAGGAATTGAAACTAGCCCATGAGCCCATTCATTACATTCTTTCCTAAGGCGGTTGTATTTCGTGAAAAAGTAAAAAAAAGACCTTATTTTCCGAGATTAACCCTTTCCACATGTCATATTAGTGGCTTTCGGAGCAGTGTGTTGATTCAGATTAATTCAGATGACAATTTTTTTTGCGTACTAATTCCTTGTTTGAACTTGAAAATACGTTGTTGCATCATTTGCTGATTTTACTTCAATTATTCTCGTATATTTTCTCTTTCCTTCATTTAATTCTCCATATCTTTTATCAGGTGATCAATTTGGTACGTGCAATTACTACATGCAATAGGAAATATATAGCAATAATATTATCTATTCGCGTTTCTGTGTTCAATTCGTTTACCTTCGGTTTCAATGATATTTTGCCAGGAAAGTTTTATCGGCGTTCAATGGAGCATTGTTGCATTATTTTGAAAATACTGAATTTTAACTGAGGATCATATATCATTCTTTGCCCCATGGGCTAGTTTCAATTCCTCTTCTTTTATGCAAAAATCTCCCTCAATTCTCAAGGTTTTGTAGGGATTTACTATATTCTCTTTCCTGATACTGTAACCCCCTTTTTCTTATTTTATTCATTTAAAAGTTTTTCTCTGGCCTATATTTTCCTTTTAGAGACTTTCAATAATTAACTTTTCTTACCTTTTCATCTTCCTCCGGTCCATCACAGAGCAGCGTCAATGTTTCCTTTGGACCATTACGTCACCCGATATTAATTACCTCATCAATTCGGATTTTTTAATGCCGCTCTGTGACTTAGTGGCGCTTCGTTTTCTTTGTTTCCTCAATCCAGGTTGGAATTTCTATATTAAAAAAATGTAATCTCATTTCTCATTTTTCAAATCGTAATTCCATTTTTGTTATCTTTCGTGAAAACGTTGTTGAGCGCAAATGTTCTTACACTGAAAGTCAATTTAAATTTCATATTAGCTCCCTAGGCTTCGTTCTTTCTCTCTTCGTTCGGTCTCCCTTGCGCCGTTCTAGAGAGTGGATTGGAAACAGCCTCTCTTTCGTAATAATTTCTGCTGGTCACAAAATTTAATGAGTATTCTAATTTTTCATTTTTTTCAAATATACATTCCCAATATTTCTCTTCCTTGGCCTATTACAAATGTATAATATTTTTCTAGAATTACTATGTTTTTATTTCATACTAGTTTTTATTAATTTCTCGATATCACCATCAAAAAACACGCCTCAAGCAATGGTACGTTTATGCCGTTTTATCTAGCCGTCGGGTATCTACGCATAAGTAACGAGGTGTTCGTCTACAAATGGTTTTTTCCGTTCTTTCTAATCTCTTATTTTGCATCTAACCGCCTGGCTTTGATTATACGAATGGTAAGGTAGAAACGGGATCCTATTAGATTTAATACTAAAATATTAATGCACCCATTTATTGTTTTAGATTTCATATTCACATTACAAAAGGAGACATGACCGATCACTTCTATTAACCCCTTCAAATTGTCTCAAATATTGACGATATGAAAATTTATTCGAGACTACAAATGTATCGCTATTGCAGGGAAAGTGATGAACTTTTAGAATGATTAAAATATATATTATTGCAATTTTTATTTTTCACAAATCAATTTCGTCTTTTGCAGGCACAGTAATAGAGCATTACAAGAATATAAGCTAATGATTTAATAAATGATTGAATTAGAAACAAAATATCTATCTCAGTATATCTTTCCAAATATTCCATGGATTTATGTAAATATAATGAAATTTCTGGAATGTTGCTTTTCAAAATTTCCAGTGCTTTGAGAAACAGCCAAAGCGTTAAACCTTTTATTTTACGTAGACTTGCCACGTAGCCTTTATGCCACGTAGAATTGCGATAGTTTGGTTGGAAACTGCGGAATTAAAATTAGTAACTGAAGCAACATTAGTAGCTGAGGTATTAATGATCAATAATATTTTCAAATCACTGAGTATGTTTCAAAGTCACGTAGTCATACACCAGAAATACACAAAATAATATTGGTGTTCCTTTAAATTGTCTCAAAACTAAATCCATTTCCTCGCCGGCATTCGACATCATTCGAGGCTTATTCTCGAAATACTGCATATTGCCGCTGCCAAACGGACATATTGGAACTCGCTAAAATATACCATTTCTCTGCAGGCTGGGAACTTTATTTTTCATTGGAATTAAATGAAAGATCTCCATTCCACCAGTGAAAATACTTCAACAATTAAAAGTAATTAAAAGAAAAGGAACTAATTTCCAATTTTACACTCTGAAATTGTTGCATAGAAAAGGAACTCCTTGAGTATGCGTCAATACATGAATTAGACACGACATTCACATATTACGTCATTTGAAATTGATCCTTTTTCTTCTGATCTATTATTATTTTTTTATCATGATAAATTCAGACGTGTAAAAATTTAGCGATTTAATGACGGGCTCTCGCAAAAAAATGACAAGGTAACAGCTGATTTGGGGAAGAGGCTTGGCAGATGGCTTGGAAGTAAGTTCATCTTTTTCGTCATGGATCCGATCTGCTCTTGAACCGATGCCCCATTCCCGCATCGTATCGTCCTCAACCGGGTCCATCCCTCCCACGCCGCCCCCCCACCACCACCCCAACCGCCACGCCGAACCCACGACACGCCCCTCAGGAGATGCTCTCGGAAGAGTTAAGACCTCCTTTCCCACCCGGCAGCGGCGGGGGCATATCAAGCCTTACCTCCCCCGCCCGACCGCCGCCCCGAGCACACCCCGTCTCTCCAGTCGTTGCTGCCCCCTGATCTCTATCCCTTCTAACCCCATCCCCATCCACCTACACACAACCCCCTCTCCTTATCCCGCGTCACCCGCGTTCTCGTTCGCCGGCCACCCACCCGTACTCCACTACCCTCCCCGCCGCCACTACCATCCCCCGGACCATCGCTCGGGAAGGAGGGGGAGAAAGATTGGGGGGCGGTTCGGGTGGGTGGAGGGGACGTGGGGGCGTGGGAGGGAGGTGGCTGGGCAAGGGACGGTCGCTGAACCGTGAAAGCCTCCTCAAAAAATGGCCGATGGATGCGAGAGAGAGAGAGGTCGAGGAGAGAATGGAATGTGCGTAGAAGGGCATAGGCGTGAAGGGAAAACCCCCGACGATCAGGGTGTAGGAGAGGGAGGGATTGGATCGAACGGAATACGGAGGCATCCCGTAAAACGGAGGGATTCTATGAGACCAGAGAGCAAGTAGGAATTCATTCCGTGACTGGAGATTCGAGGCGAGACACCGCGGTCGTTACATTCTAATGGCAGTTGCTGGAATGTATGGAGATATCTGTATAATCAACGAAGTCGCCGAACTGTCTGCATTTTTATTTTTTAAATTAATATATGATTTTTTGAGCACAATTCAGAAAGAATGCCTTTGCTCGAAAAAGAGTGGGTTTGTTCTTGCTGGGTAAATATTTGTGACTATATCTATCTCCGCGCAAGATATAGTATTAAGCTAAAAACGATAAAATATGCATTAAGCAAAAAATAAGGGCTTGTTATTAAAAAAACGAATGAAGTAAAACTATTTCGGTCTTTAAAAGGTAGTGTGTTGTCAATTAGAAAAAAACTGCATCTACATTATCATATTACGCAACTGATAGTGTTGTTAGTATTAATTCACCACGAATTATTATTTTCAATCAACAACGCCTTGCTTAATTCTCACATTTTATGATTAGAAGTCTCTTTTATTTAAAAATATTCTTTAAACGCTATCGATAAAAATGAAATCTTAGATTCCTAGAATGATTGATAAAGTATACTTCCATTATTAGTTTATTTAGATTAATTCGAATTTTCCTTTATAACTCTCAAGTGTTTCATACATGAGTTGCTAAATCTAGGTAACAGAATAAGGTATCTACTATATTTCCACCTCGCTAAATTGGAATCTACTCCGACTAATAGGATATAAGAGATGACTTGGCGAGGCATTGTGTTCGAGGTTGAATAAGATATTGTTAAAATAAGGAGCCAGTGAATACGTTGAGCTGATATCACTTGTGCATTTGAAAAAAGTCGATCATCGAGTTGATGTTTTTACTTTTGCGCTAGCCTTTTTGGGATAGACTTTTTTTACCAGGCTATTCGCCAGCCTATTTTCCTGTTACTGAGCATGAGAAACAATGACATTTTGGATTATTTTCTGGAGGTCGAAATTTACGAAAAGCTTTTATCTATATGTTGGACTATCACTTTTTTTCTTGCATGATGACGTTCCTTACAACCTCTTCAACTTGTTAGATCCTTGTTTGAGTTTTTATTTTTCAATAATTTCAAGAAAACGTATTTATTTACTTAGAAAACGTATTTATATTTCCATTAGTGAATTAACAAACTTTAATTAATATTTTAATCTCAGCTATTTTTTTGCCAAATTAATCTATATCAATAATTCGTGGATTACTTTTTATTAATTGTTGAGTGTACTCGGTTACATCCCTTCTTTTGACAAAAATTTCTCATTCTTTTCTTCAAATAAAAGATATTTTTTAGTATTCATTTTTTATCTTTACTTCGTGATTCCCGGCTTGAATTTTTGATGAAAATGGTAGAGCGTGGATTGGAGGCTTTTGAGATGATGGCTTGGAAAAGAGTTATGATATGGTAAGGGTGAATTTCTAGGACGATAAAAAATATGGATGGAGAAGCTGTTGTGGCCCTCCGAGATGATTAAGGTTGTGATTGAAGAGAGACTGTGAGCCAGTGAAGAAGATGAAGGAAAAATGTAGGCTTTGTGGACTGTGTAAGGTGGATAGGAAATAAGAGGATCAGTAGAAATTCGAGCGCGGCAAATGGGGAACTGCTTCAGAGTTTCGGAGTTGTAATATATTTTAAGTGACAGTCAAAATCCTAATTCCAGCTGTAGTTTTTAATACAAATAAACATTTAAATCTGTTTAGATTAATATGATGTAAATTTTGTTTTGAATCGAACAGATTTACAAGTGAAGGACAGCTGTGAGGTTTGGGTGAAGAGAGAAGGCTATGGAGGACACGTATTAGAAGGGAGAAACTAATTTGATGAAGGAAAGCTTACTAGTGAATGCGCTAGGGGAAAACATAGGGAGGGGGAGGAGAACTACAGGAATCTTAGAGAGTGTGTTGCGAAAAGAAAGTGATGGAAGACTCCAGAGCTAGGGGGAATGATATAATTGGCCGGAAACAGGATAGCTTGAAGAGAGAGAGAAATAGAGAGAAATTTCAAACCAATCCTCGGATTAATAACCGGTGATGGTGCTTTTATAATAAATTCCATAATGATACCTGAAAGCCTTCGCATTCAAGTCGCGAAGGAAATATGTTTCTTAAAGTTAGTGTTACTACCATCACTGGCATAGACACTTTATTTCCAAATCCATTGGTTCCAATCAACTGTAAAAAAATATTTAATTTTGCGCGTTAAAACACGGAGTTTGGATCGTTCTACAAAAATAACAAATTTTTACAATATGAAACAAATAGATGCGTTTCTAAAAAATCTGCAACATTTTAATAGGAATCAGTATTTTGAAAACACTTATTGATATAACAACATATTGCATTGTACACGTGAGATTAGAGTGACTTTTTAGGATCGAAGAGAGGGGTACAGCAAGAACCGAAAGCTGACATTTGATGCAAAATATATTGTAATGCCTTGTGATGAAAACGAGAGAGAAAATCTGGTAGTATCCTCTTCACGAGTAATGAATAAATTAACGGCTGACAAAAAAACGTTCTGAATAAGTGATCAAGGTTTTATGAGTTTTCAAATAATATGGTGACTTTTTAGCTTGCGGATAATTTTTCTACGATTGAGGTAACCGCACGATTATAGATAATGCTTGAACATTGCTTTAAAGAAATAACATAGTTAATTATAAAATAAGTATATTGTTTAGAAATAATCCTAATTATCGGGATAGAATGAAGAAACATTCGTATTTAAAACGTACACGAACTGAGAATATAATTCCTTCAACTAAAGGAATATTTAATACTTAAGCATATATTGTCACTTAAAAAAATGGTTCGATAAGATTAATAGGTTACATTAGGATTAGTATCACCATTACTAACTTTATTTTCGTATAAACATACTTAAAAAAATCCCGAGTGGACCAACTCCGAAAAACGCGAGAATTGTTACATACCTTACATTGACCGTCAGGTGCAACGTAAATGCAGATTTTAAATTACCTAAGTCTATCTGAATGGCCTCCATGAGAGATGTTATATCGTAAACTTTATTTTTCATAATTGTAAATGATTTAGTGCAATATCTGGCGTGTGAGAATCATTTTCATTAATTAGATTGTATTTTAATCTAACTAATAATTCATCCTTAGCCTACATTTGTCTTCCATGGTATCTTAGCCTGTTAGCAACTACAAACAATATTTGCCTCAATGTTTATTTAACTAATATATTCTTCGGCTATCATCATTTCTTAGGGTCATACAATTAAGTCGAGTTTTATTGGTGGCTATTGAAAAATCATTAATAAAGAAAACGTGTCAACATAGCGAAGTTTACTGTAGGTGAAATGAGATGAACAACAATTGAAACGAAGATTTAACTGCTGTATTGAAGGAGAAAAATATGTTATATATTCGTGCAAACATTCAGGTGGAGTTCAAAGGGTCACGGACATATGATCTTGGAAAAACAGATCTGCTTAGATATAAAAGCTATGAAAACTGGTGTTGTTTATCAAATGGACAGAATAAACGAGAAGCGAATGAGTGTGCAGAGGAATAGGAAAGGCAATTTGGATTACGATAAAAGAAATAATAACCAGTTAAATGGGGCACAAATTGAGGCCTAATGAATTGGTCGTAACATGAGAGAAGGGAAAGGTCAACTGGGAAGGCAAAGTGATAATTGCGTAGATCGAAAGAAAAGATTTAAGGCATGAATTCCTAAGATGATATGCAATTCGTAATAAATAGTGGAGGTATTAAGTCAGTCAAACTTCAGAAATAAATTGAAATTTGGAATAGTGAAAAAATATCGAAAACGCAAAAATATTTCCAATAAATAAAAAGTAATATTTTCAGAAGGCCTCTTTTGGATATAACATCCAGTCACATATTGCCTAACCTCATCATATTTTACCGGTTGGTTAAATGAATATATGGATGCAGATACACCTTTCTTACATTCCTCGGATGTCAGAGAAGACAATGAACATCGTTTTAATGCGAGACTTGCTCATTCGCGCTTTCTTGGGGCGGGGGGGATGATTTTGTGTGCCACTCGCTAGTCTGCCTTTTCGATTCTGGGTCATATTTGAACATCCAGGATTCGTCTCCGGTCGCGACAGAGTTAAGAAAGTCCAGCTCTTTTTGGATCAAATCCAACAATCCTTGACAGCGCAAAACTGGAGGTTTTTTCTGGTCCTTCTTCAACACTTTCGGCACAAGCTTCGCGCAGACCTTGCGCATTTCCAGATCCTCGGTCACTATCCCATACACCGCAAATGTGGATATGTGTAGTGTGTTAGAACTTTGCTGGATGCTCAATCGGCGGTTGGAATGCAAAACTTCACCCACACGATTCACGTGTTCGTCGCTTCTGACCATTGTTGGGCGTCCAGAACGGGGTTCGTCGGCGACCTCCTACCGAACCTCCTTGAACGCCTTGTGCCGCCACCCTCCGGACTGTGACCTTGAAATTTAGTCGATCTTGAAGGCCTCTTAAAGCATCTGGAATGTTTCAGTTGCATTTTTTCCAAGCTGCACGCAAAACTTGATGGAGTATCGCCGTCCAATCGAACGCTCCAACGTGTTACAAAGTCGAAAAACACATTTCACGCGGAGGCACGACTTTCCGCTCAGAATACTCGGGGCAAACTGGCAACCAACTGTGTTGAAAGGGTAGACCCGCCACCACATGTACCGATCGGTTTTACCGCGCTGCCATGGATTGTTGCGTCACAATAAAATCATGCGCTTTACTTTCATAAAGGACTATATATATGTGTAGCTTAACTTGCAAGCCGCCACCAGGTGTGGCAAGAGACATAAAGCCACCTGCCATAACAGAAATGACATACATACATGGTACCCTAAAAGCCACCGTTATGGTGTGTGGCAGGTGGTGATCACACACTAGACTACTTAGCACGTAGATTGACAAAATTTAATGATTTTGTTGTTGATCAAAAGCTATGTTCCCTACTTGTGAGCCTTCGACTGAAGCGGGGGAAAAACGATTTCTTGGACCGACCGGTTCTGTAGTCAAAGGTCCTCAACTTATCACTATGGTCTCGCATGTCAATGTAATGTGGCGCTAGAATTATTCTTTGTGTCAACATTGGGAATCACACTCAGATCGGATGTTCAATTGCATATTAAATATCATGCGTAAATTGGAAGAATGCTTCTTTAGCGACGGTTATAATAATGTATCATTAGCCGCATTGCACTACGATAGGACAGACTAATAAAATATGATTAGATAGATCAAGCGTATAAGATATAATTTTTTTCCATGTACGATGATAGTTGAATTGGAGTACAATACGTAACTACCATCGACCGCTCTAGGGGTAAAAGGCATTTTTTGAATTCTAAGTAGCCAATTATGTTGCCATTATTTTAATATAACTTTTATTTCACTCTTTTGGCCACTAGCAGCTCATCTTGCATGCGTAGAGAAGTATTTAAAACTTTATAGATACCTTAATTTTAACCATACCTGCGTCATTAGACATATATTTCACATTTAATGTTAACCAAAAATTTAGCAAAATTTAATTTTGATTTTACATTTTTGTTGTTACTCTACCCGCTGCCATGCACTTTAGTGGGGCCTTGAAGTGGTGGTACCATATGGAAGTTAAAGTTTAAAACTTGCATGGTCTGTACTTTTATGAATATTTAAATCGCGCATGTTATGTTCATTCTTCCAGGATTTCCCAACCAAATTCTTCCAAATATAATGCTACGATTTCCGTATATAAATGAAAATTCCTCGGGAAACGGTTCATTTTTTCGCATCCTGCTTCATTTCGTCAAACTTTTCTTTGCATCCTGCTTCATTTTGTGATAAAATTCTTCCGAAACATAAAAATCCAACCGTGTTTTTCTTAGCTCGAAAACACTTTCTTCTGAGTAAGACCTTTTCCCGTTATTCCGAAAGGAAAAACAATTTGGCGCGCATTTTGACCCGCTGAGTCCTCTTTAGCGCATTGCCGAGCACCACCCATACTCCCATGGCCCTGAATCCGCAACGTCCGCAACCACCCATTCCGAGGGTGCCGCGCGTAATCTGGAATGGGGTGAGATCGCAATGGAGCGTGCGGGTCAAACCCCTTGGCCTGGTGGTGGCTCGCCGAGGCGGCGTCAGCGGCCTTGGCTGATCCCTGCGAGGGGAATCCGACCGGGTGACTCCGTCACTATCGCTGCATACCCCGAGAGATTACAGGGCGGCCACCTCAATCTCGGTTTAATCCTTCTTCTTCGGACTCCGTCCTCTCGCGTGGGAGTTTCGTCTCTGACCAGACGATCTCATTTTCCCCCTTGCCACCTCTCACGATCGGAGGGAGACAAGCCACTAAAAACGTGTGTGGCAGGGGGTGAAGTACCAGGAGGAAAGGGTGAGGGATGAGGGGGTGAGGGTTTTTCAAATGGGTGTGGGAAGGTGGGGGGAACCTACAAAAAAAATATATTTATATTTAACCACGCACAGTCCCTATCTTGTAGGTTAATACTTTTTGCTTGTTAATAGTATGACATTTCAAACCTGTCAGTCTTTCAGTCTATCTCTCTAATCTTATATTCGTGATCCCTCCGACCGTAATACGTTGGAATTCGTATTATTTTCATGGTGTTATCGGAAAAGGACCCATATTTAAATGATTTTAATAAGTTTAATCTATATTATAAACGCCGCTGTGCAAGGGAATCCCAGTCTAAATTTTCTAGCAAAGTAGTTACGCTACTGCGTTGGTCATAACAATGTTTGACAAATTGAGCATTACTTAGATCACAGAGATTCTCGATGCATTACTTAGCCTAAAGTGGTAGACAGAATAAGGAATAATGGGTGGTAGATTCATAATTTTGAGGTCACCTAATCCGAACTAACAAAATAAATCACATCGCCATGCACATCTCCAGGCGTTGATATTCACCGGTTAGTTTTATATCCACTACTATTGAAAGTGGCATGAAATTAAACATTTGAAAATCCGCTATACATATTTATATTCAAGGCAAAATAGGTTTAACAATTCGAGTCATGTGATACAAAATGCCAAAACGCAGGTCGTAAAAATAAATTTTCTTTCCTTTCTTTCATTTTCATTCCATATGCAGTAAGTTTCATGCAATATTATGCCCTTAAGTGTTCTATCTACTGATGATTTTTTATGGCCATTTGGTCACATCGCTAGGTGTTTAGGCTCACCTTCATCCCACGAAATCCGTACTACATGTCTGTGTGTTATCACGCGGAAGAAATGGAACGGTTCAGTACATAGTATCACCAGTTAATAATATGTCGCAAAAGTAACTGCTAAATAGAATTATGGAAACATACTCGCGATGTGCGGCTAACCATATGAATTATGCATTGGGTGCATTCAGATGGCATCTAAGTTACTTTTCAAATGCTCTCTTAAATAGGACCACCGTTAACGGTAAGTGCGTTTTAGTGTAACTGAGACTTTAATATCAATTTAAAGTTTTGAGTCCTACTTTGGACCAAGACATGTTTCAATACTTTGTAAATATTCTTTACCCGAATTATTTAAACATTTTCTTTTTTAACTCAGAATAAAATATAATGCATTTCAACCGCATTAAGAAATCACAAGTTCCCTCAAATTCTCCATTCGAAACTGTCTTTCATAAGTAATGGCCAATTTTTTTGCCAATCAAATTTTTCCTATTCTTTATAAATGCCAAAATCTTATTTATAGCGTGATAAAGGAACATTATCGTGGGTGGGTATGACTAATCGCGATTCAACGTGGTGTGAGCATAATCATCTAACCCTTGACAAGCAATGATTTCGACCGTTAAAGTCGCTGTCGACGGGGAATGTGATTCCACAGCCTCTGCTTATTTATTACAAAAATATAAGACGTCATTCCTTAATATCGGACTAAATGTTAGCAGTAGTGTTAGACGTCCACAGAAGGCAAAGGTATCGGTGGTCCTTGCTGGACCAAGGACTCCGTCAAATTGTGAATCAAGGGCTATCATTATATTTAAATGCTCAAGAAAGAGGCAGCAGAGCAAAATCACGAGTTTCCCCTTGGAAAACGTGTCGGTTTAATGCATTGCAAACCAGTCAATAAATATTCCATCGTAATCAGTGTTTTTAAGGGGAACGTTGGGAGTTATTTTCGTAGGCTGACGAGGAGAAATTATGGGAGACAATCGGGCCAGACTTGTTTTCAAATTGCCTACGCATGGCATGTTTTGGATTCAAACCGATCATTTTACGAAATATTCATTCCATATCGCTGTTGTGTGGGAACAACTCCTAAATTTTGATACTTTTTGGGGGATCGTCTTTAATAAGAGATTTTAGTGACGACCGCATGAGAAAACAAGGTGTGGACAAGGAACTGTCGTTATCGATTTGAGTAAGCAATACTTTTTGGGAAGAGCGCCAAAAGAATGGTTTGGTGTACGAGTTTTAATGAGATACATTCTCCCAATTTAAAAGAGATACACTGTAATACACATCTATAAGCATTTCATAGAGTTATTTATGAGCAATACCATTAAGAAGGGTATCTTATGAAAAGGCTCTCACAATAAAGAGCCTCTTGCCTTTCTGATAAGCAAGTTTGTAACTGCAGTATTTAAACATGTTTGCCGTTGACATATATATATATTTATTTATTTATATATATATATGTTATTTATTTATTATATATTTATTTATTTTGTATATATATATATATTTGTTATATTTATTATATATTTATTTATATATATATATATTATACATATAGAAATATGAAATTATACGCACACATTATTATTAGGTAATATACCGGTTAAGGTAGGTTTTGGATGGACAAAACTACCAAATGAATATCTCCTAACAAAACACAACCCAACATCTTACTCCAAAAGCCCCTCTATATCCATGTGTACTTCCTTCCTCCTTTTATTCCGTCCAATATCCCTATCCCATTCCCCGCCCATTCCTCGTTTGCCTAACATTCTCATCTCTTCCACAGCCTTCAACATCCCACTGCCGATCGATACGCCCTTCATCCATTTTTCCTGCCTCCTTAGGATTTCTCCCAACAAACCCCTCTCCTCACCTATCATACCTATGTACACTCCTCATTTGTTTTCCTTTCGGTCCACTTCACCTACTTCATCCTTCTCCACACCCACATTTCAAAAGGTTCCCATCTACAGGTACGTCTATCCTCTTGCTTCAATGACTACGTTTCCGCGCCGTATATAACTACGCTCCATATCAACGTTTTGACGAGCCTTTTCTTAACATCCTTACTCAACGTCCCTGTCATCAACTCCCTCCTCCTTGTGAAAGCCACTTTGCCCAGTGCAATTCTTCTCCTTGCTTCCCTACTATTTTTTCCATTTTGGTCCAAAAAACTTCCGAGGTACGTACACTGTTCCACCATACACATATAAATGTATATACAGGGTCGCACCCAAAAGTGGTAGGACTGATTTTTTTAAAAGAATTTTATTGACGATATACTTACATCGACTTAATAATCTTCAAAGTATGCTCCTTGAGCTGCTACACACTTAGTATAACGTTGCTCCCATTCCCCGTACGCCCGCTGGAAATTTTCTTTGGGGATGCCGTTGATGACCCTCGTCGAAGCCTCTTGAACGGCCTTTATCGAGTCAAAACGTCGTCCCTTGAGCTGTCTTTTCATCAGGGGGAAGAAGAAGTCTGGTGGTGCCAGATCGGGAGAATAGGGCGGGTGCGGCAACGTGGCAACGCCGTATTTGGCCAGGAGCCGTCTGACGACGAGCGCGCCATGGCAGAATTTTCGGCACCATCTTGGCGCACACCTTGCGCATGGCCAAATCCTGTGAAATAATGCGTTGGACGTTGGGTGCAGACAGACCCAACTGGTCTGCAATTTCTTCACTGGTTAAGCGTCGGTCTGTGTTCAGCAGTGTCCTCACTCTGTCCACATTCGTGTTGGTTCTTGCCGTCGACGGCCGTCCGGAGCGATGGTCGTCCTCAACGAGCTCCCTACCCTCTTTAAACAACTTGTGCCACTCAAATACTGTAGAACGGCTTAAGGCAGTGTCCTCATAAGCCTGCTTGATCATATCGAGGTCTCAGTTGCCGTCTTCCCGAGTTTCACACAAAACTTCACGGAATAACGTTGGTCTAAATTCAGATTCATTTTGTTTTTCGTCGCGGGCAAAAAACTTGCTTCACTAAAAACGGTGTCCTCACTCAACGACAGCCCGCAGGCGACTAAGGTTGGTGTCGGTCTGTTGCTAAGAGTTCCACCTTACCCTACCAGGCGGACCCCCCTCCACCGCTCCGTTCGCGCCAGAGAAAATCAGCCCTACCACTTTTGGGTGCAACCCTGTATATATATATATATATATATGTGAGGGCGTGTGTGTATATATATATATACATATATATAAATATATATATATGTATATGTGTATATATATATATACATATATATAAATATATATATATGTATATGTGTGTATATATATATATATATATATATATATATATATATATATATATATATATATATATATACACATGTATATATATATACACACACACACATACACGTGTATGTGTGCATATATAATATTTACTTTATTAAATAAAACTAACTGTTTATACTTTCATATATATATATGTGTGCAAAGCTCATCGTATGTAATAGGCAAAGGTGTGTGGTACCCAAACATAAGGGTTGAAGGGCTAGTTCCTTTCTCTAGAAAAAATACATTGGCAATCAACCCAATGATTGGTTTGATAGGTAAGGGAAGAGCTCACTTTATAGTTAGTCCAAAGATATTTGAAATTTTGACATCAGGGTAGGCGGGCCGATCCTGTTTATTCCTCTGTGCCATCCCTGGAAAATCTCGTGTACGTAAAAGCGTACGTCTTAGATGAAACTGAGGGTGTCCAGAAGCGTAGCATGGAATCGTACCCCGAGTCTTCGGTCAGTGTCTACCCATTAGGCTGCCAAGCCCCTCAACCCTAAAAGCACTCAAAAGAGTTGTGGCAGAAATTCATATTAATATTTAAGAGGGTATTTTACTTATCATTTCTTTAAATCACCTAGACATTGGTGATTACTTTCACTGAAATTAATTTTGTAAAGGATTTCCGGCTGATTTGACATTTAATTTCATCTTAAAATGATTCTCTTTGGCATTGAGAGGATTGAGATATCTGAAATTTGATAAAAAATCTTACGCGTCAACTCAGAAAAATCAATCGATGCAATTGACCGACATCGCTAATGAATATCGTCAAGTTATACTAGAGTAGACAATTGGTTTTACGTTGCAGAGGATACAATTATCGGATGATTAAAGGGATTCGAAAAATATATTTCATACAGATATTGATCTTACAAGGAGAACGAAAAGTGTAAAATGATGGTAATTCGTTCCCATTTTCCCTCATCTCTGTAAAGTTACAGCCCTAAAAAAAAGGTGGATGGACCCCGTTTGAAGATTTGTTGCATGAGAAAGAACTAGCATTCCTCCTGGCAGACCCCGGAGAAATTAATGACCGACGTCAGACAACATCGTGGTGGTTAATTATAACAAATTTTCCCTTCGTCACCTCAAACAACGAATCTTCTGTTCTTTCTGCGGCGGTAGGCAGGACGTGTTTCTCCCGGACGTCCATACGACCGTGCATAACATACCGACAGGGATTTCTTTGTTTGGTTTTTACAGCAAATCAAACGAAGTTTCACATTGACGAATAGACTGCTAAATTTACGAAGAGGACAAATTAAAACTCTAATGAAATTTCGATCAATGGTCGGTCACTTTGTAGCAAAATGGAAAAATAATCTATTAGTAAGAAAGTAACCTCCTTGGTTTTATCAAATAAAATCTTTGAAGAAAACATAATGAAGATCCCTATATTAAAAAATATGAAAACGCATATGTGTGCTGCAATTAAGAATCAAAGGACGAAAATCAAGAGTAATATTATGCAAAACATAAAATGAAGAAGACGAAGAGAAGTACCAAGGCAGGAGATAAACAGTGTTTTATTCCAACATTTCCCAAGAAACACAGTCTTCAACATCTCAATGCAAATTCCAAAGAACAGTAACTTTTAACGGAGTCATCCGCCAACGGGAACTACAATGTGACAATTTAAAATTGTAAAAATTATTCACCATCCCCGTCAGGACTTCTTTTGCACTTTTAAATTGTTGCATTGTAATGTAAACACTTGATAATGAATTATAGTATTTTTAAACTACCATTCTGTTGTAATGAGATATCATAGATGGAGTAGTCAATAATTATAAATAATATTACAATGATAAAATGTATTAAAAATAGCATTAGATTAATTAAAATATATGGGATCCAGTTACAAGGTAAGCCAATATATTTGCACGATTTTAGTACGAATAAAAAGTGTTTCACAAAAAATGGTACCTTTGACTTGCATAGTTTAGGGGGGGGGTCAAGGTATCCCGCATGTCAAGTTTTGCCTTTTTGTCAAGGTATCCCGCATCGATTCTCATCCCCGCATTCATATCCACCACTCGCCACGGTATTTTTTCCACCCTAATATATTCACGGTTTTGTTCCCTCGTTTTTTTTTTCGTTCCCCGGAAGATCGCGCAAGGAGCCAACCAGCTTCCATTGTTGAAGGAATTCAGTTAGTACCGAAGTCCATCCCGCCATAGCTAGGGAACGGTTTTCTCACCAGGGGAAGAGAGGATCTATTTGGGGGTGTTGGGAGAGGGAAGATTACGGAAAGGGGAAGGGTGTGTGGAAAAAGGGGTCCACTCGAAGGTAACCATCTTTCCCATTTGCGCGAGGGGGCAGGGGAAGGTGGGCGAGGATTTTTAACGGGAAGGGGTGGACGGGGAGAGAGAGGGTTGTGATGAAGGGGACGCTTGGACGTTAACCACGGCCGTGGAATCGGAGAATCGTGAAGCAATAGGTTAATGATACGCCCGATTCCCGCGTTCTCCGCTGTTTATATGCTTATTGGCTACGGCCACTCTCAGATCTCCTTCCCCCCTCCTAACCCCTCCACCTCCCTTTACCTTTCTCCATCATCTCTCCACCGAATCCCTCACTCTCCCCATCTTTCTCTCCTCCCTTCCCTCCCACACCCTTGAAGAGGGCACACCTCCCCATCCTTCTCCTCGCTCCGAAAAACCTCCGCTCCCTCCGCTCCCTCCCAACCCCCCCGTCCTTCACCACGCTCTCTTCCGACAACTTTTCCAGTTTTCATGCGTCCCACTTTTTCCTCCCCCCTCGGAAAAATCCTCCCAACTCGTCCCTGTCTTCTCGAATCCCCCCCTCTCTGCCCTACCTCCCTTCCCAGAACCATCTTCTCTCGCCCCCACCCTTCGACCCGGGCCATGTCTTAGTTTTGTTTCCATTTTGCGGACGGCCGAGGGAAAAAAAGGGCACGAAGCAATTTTTCTTTGTCATCCCGGCCCAACAAATTATAGAGTGCAAGAGGGAACGAGGGGAGAGGATGTAGCGGAGTGAGGGGGGATGTAAGGAAGAGGGGAAGAGAGAGAGAGAGAGGGAAAGGGGTTTTGAGGAGAAGGAGGAGGTAGCGTGGCGGAGGCGATGTCTGTAAGGAGAGAAAGATGGAGAGAGAGAAAGAGAGACGCCCTCGCTTTTCTCATCAACTGCACAAACACCGGAAAGTAGGGAGGTTGTCCGCGAGGAGGGGGAAAGGGAGCGGCGACCTTGCGGCCCCGGTTTTCGAACATCATGGGTCACCAGCATCTCCACCCACTCTCCCTCCCAACGCTTCCCCACCGCACCTCCAAAAGGCCCCTCCCCCTTCATCTACTACTCCCTTCACCCCATCCCCAAAATGCATCGGGGTTAAGCCCTCGCGTCGATTGCAATTGCACCGATTGCACGGGCGGAGGTTGAGCCTCCCTATCCGGAAGGGCTAAGAGGGATGCTCCAACTTTCTTTCTACCTCGTATCTCGTCTCGCAAGACTAGGGATCCCGCGACACGTGGGCGGACACTATCGCGTCCCGGCAACGGGTAAGATCAAGTCGGCGTTGGTCGACCTGAGGACCTCTCAGGGAAGCACCTGGCATTCGCGTTGGATGGTAGCACAGCAATGTGTACTTAGATGAACTGGTCGACGATCAACAAAGCGATTCATCAAAACTAGAAAGACGTCAAATGCGATTCCATCACACTATCACATCCGCCGGAGTAGGTCACCATAATTTCAACCCCAAGTAGTAGTTAACTGCAGCCATCCTTTCTTCTCTATCAAGTGTCATTTCCCTTTCATCCCCTGATACCTTCTCTTTTTTATTTCCTTCTTAATTTGTCGCATGTACTTATCCCTTGGTCTCCCTCGTGGGGTCTTCCATTCACTTTACCTTCTGTTATGTTTCTAACTAACCAATTAGACCTCAAGGTGTGTCCAAAACAACTAGTTCTTTATTGCCGTCGAGTTCTCCATGTGGTAATTGCTTATTTTACTTTTCTTTGTACTCCCTTAGTCATTATTTTCATTTAATCATTATCATTCTCTATCGACAGCGCATTTAAAAGGCTTCTCTTCTCTGCTGGCACACAATTTCGATGTTATAAGTGCCTGATACGCAGAGGACTATGCTCCAAATGAACGTGTTGGAAACCCATTTTGTTTCTAATAGTAGTTGCCTCTTCTTCATGAACTTCTGGGTATAGGTTGAACTTCTGCCATCCAAAGTACTGCCCAGGTCGATGGATGATACCACTTACTCTTGTTTCCCTTCTAGAATTGTGATGTCTGTCACTATATTCCCGTAGTAGTTGATCCATGGAAAGCCAACACCAAAGCCGGATCATTGCAATCCATGGCCGTAGTAATTGGTCCTGGGTAGGTATACAGGCCAAAAAACTATAAGAGAACTTTTTTTGATCCCCTAAAAATATTATGAAGGAGAGAGTGTCATTTTTTAAATAAACCACCGAACATTTGCTGGTGGAAAATTTCCTTTGAAACTCTGCCAAACGGCATTGCTCCCTTCCGATTTTGCAGCCATGATTCTTCTGTTCTTTTACATTTGCCACAAGTTGTGGACTTGTACAGGAATTGTACAAGTTATTCCATTTTCAAATAAAATCTAATGTTAGAATGTCTCTAACCAAACAAAAATAAAGGTTTATTATTTAAGAACAATTTTGGAGCGACATGCTATGGAATACATTTCATTTATTAATGCATGTTCATGTGGTGGTGGAGTTTCGCATTCTTGCTTGTTGTGTCCTGGCTTGCGTGTTGTTGGATGGCTTTCGTGCTACATCCTGGGGTGCAGTTGTTTGTTGGTTTATGTTGTCTGTGTTTGCATGAGTGTTGGATGAAGGGATTTTTGCATGCGTTCGTACGCTGCTGTGGGTGTAATTTTCCATGCTGTTGTTTTGCATGTGGCCTTGTTCCTTTTTACGGTTGGTGACCTAACACCCACCGCCACACGCCCTTGCGGCGGCTTGCGGGGTATTATGTAGATGAATTAATAGGTGAATGTATTCCAAATAATCTATATGTTTACGAATACTTGATAAGACAAGTAAATGATAATGTATTTGACCTGTACTCGAAAAAATTCAAGGATCAATTATTGATTTGTTACGGAAGAAGTTACGTTAAATCTAAATTATACTTATCGAATCTCTCACAGCTGGTGAGATTGTTCGAAGATCTGAACGAAAAAATACTAACGGAAATTATGAATTACAACTTCCGTCGACAGATGGTTGAATTCTCTGAAGGCGAACAGGACAGTGCTAATACCTAAATTGCAACAGTTACATCAGCATCCCATTGCAACAAACAGCATTGGTAAACCTTAAGTATCTACCGACGTTGTTTTATAATTGGTGGAAGTGAAGTAGATAGATAAGTTATTTACAACTGGCTGAAAGGTTATTAGTAATATTATTAATTATATTTTACCGGCGTAGGTCGGTTTTGGATGGACACATTATACAGCGGTACAAAGATACAATTTTCTTGTCGCTCATAACAAAACACCTTGATATCCGACGCTACAGTAAGACCGCCATCAGTTCCTCATTTACTTCCTCTCTTCGTTCCGTCCAACATGCCTATTCTATTCCGAACATATCCTCGCTTGCCTAACGTTTGCTCCTTAATCACAGTCTTCAACATCTCAATGCAAATTCCAAAGAACAGTAACTTTTAACGGAGTCATCCGATAATGTGCATTACAATGCAACAATTTCAGAGTGTAAAAATCATTCGCCTTGACTGGGATTCGAACACAGATCCCTCAATATCCGGTCGAGTGCTTTAGCCACTTAAGCTACCGAGGCGTCCTCTTAAACTCTGAAAATTTGGGGCTTTTAAAGGAACGAGATCTTGTGACGAAATGCCGTACATACAATGTCACAGGCATTCGTAGTCGTGCGCGAGGCGCCACAGTCCACGAGGTTAAAGATTAAGTGGCTAAAGGGTAGCTTAAGTGGCTTAAGTACTCGACCGGATATTGAGGGATCAGGGTTCAAATCCCAGTCAAGGCGAATGATTTTTACACTCTGAAATTGTTGCATGGAATAGAATGTTTGCTGAAAAATATTAAGCCTAATAAATCCTCCGGCCCGATGAAATACTCGCTCGTGTATTTAAGGATCTAGCATTGGATATTGTGCCGTATCTAGAAATAAAATTTAAGAATTCGATGGTAGATCACAAGGTTTCCAGAGATTTGAAAACGGCTAACGTAACACCAATATTTCAAATCGGAAACAAGGAGGAACCGAGCAACTACAGACCTTTAGAAACGCTTTGCATTAATCATTCCAGCCGCGATAAAAACAATTTCAAAGGAAACAAAAATGGCAGTGTATAAAAACCATTATTTAGTGATTTTATTTAACTCCGGTGATGGAAATAAATGTAAAAAACTATTGAATCATAGAAAAATGTTTGATACTATCATTTAAAATTTGATACGATGTTAAACAGTTTATTTTTTCGAAAGTCACCAATTACCTCTTACTTAAATTCATCAGAATGTAATGCATCAAAGGTCTCTATAAAATTAATTCAAGTCACAATCATTCATTCACAAGCGATGTGGATGCGGACGACATAGATATAATAGCGTAAGAACTTATGTTTTGGAAACCGTACTGGTATTTCATTTTTAAATCGGTTGCTTTTCTCTCGTTGAATGACTGACTGCCTCCCATTTTATGTTTTGGCTACTTTTTATTGCATTTGTCTCACTGCTCATGCGTTGAATTACGGTTGATTATTGTTTTCGTCGTCATCGTTACGGTTGCCTTTCAATGGACCGTCGACATGGATGTACCACGACTGCGATATGTATCTTTCTTGAGCGGAAAAACAGAATTTTCTCTTGGAAATTCGGCCGACGAAATTACGCCGAAGGCGGAGGTAGGTGTCCGATACGATCGCACCTGTTCCCACCCGTCACCCCTTTCCCGAATATCCACGGTCGGAGCTCGCTCCTTCCCAGACTTGCAGCCCACCTTATCGCCACCCCTAGCCCCCACACCACCCCGCCACGCCCCTCCCCCCGGGCATGCCCCACCTGGCGATCCCAAGATGCCCCGCGGTCCCGAGCGACGGCTGCCGTCGAAGTCATCCCTGGAGTCCGCCCTGGGTGCTGGGTGCGAGAATACCCTCGGGGGGACTCCTCCGGGTACTCAGCGGGACTTATCTGAAAAGAGGGCGGGAGTGAGGTTCTTTCGCATTCACTCACCCAGCAGAGCTGAAAACATCCGGTTAATATGAAGAGCATACTATATCCGTAATATACGTAATCCGGTAATTCGAGTTTGAATTACAGGTGCAATTCAAAAATTTGTTTGCAGACATCGTAATCATCTTCTGATCATTGGGTTCGAGCTCTGGATTTGAAATATCCAATGTGAAAACTGAGAGAGTACGTTTTTAACTGGGAGTGATGGAAGAACGTATTCATAAATAACATCAAATCATCCTCCAGATATTGTAGAGACAGAAGGAAAATGAATTCTGAACTAAGAAACTCCAGGGAGCATAGGCCTTGATGTCATATGCTCTTCTATTGGTTCAATTCTGACCTCAGCTGATGAGCTTGGACTTGTATATTTGTATCTATTATCTTCACCTTTCTTTTTCTTTTCATCACCTTGGGCCTGTTTTTCCTCTCTCTTCCAGTCTATCTCTAATGGTCTTTGCTTATGTTACCCCTTCTCCTGTGTTGTTTTTTTGCTCTTATAATTGAATTAATTGTGGTCTAATTTTCATCTAATATATTTGAAGATTTTTTTTATTTCCGTTATATTTTCTTTATTTTAATATCTGCCCCTTCGTTCATTAGGTGACAATTTACCACTGTTAAAACCATGACAGCAACGAAATATTTTACGTCGTTCTAGAAAAAATGACCCAATTCAGTAACAGCATTTCCTATAAACATGCAGCATTTATTTCGATATATATGTTTGAGCATTTAGCTTGCATTTCACCGTAATTATCTATTGTGTGTGTTTTTCATTAGAAGTGTAATAATCTGTGCAATGGTAAATATATATTGAAATTATATAATTTAATATTGAGGGAAAACGTTACTCCGTAATACTTGGAAAATAATGGTATCCTAGGTGATTGCTATTAACATATCACATTGATATTATGCGACAACAGCTGACCATCTGAACGTGAAAACCTATACCAAATATACTTTTCTACTTAAAGAATGAAATAGTTTCTGCTAATAACTTACTAATCAGGATACACCATAGTGCTAGGGAAGTGATCCTTCTCGAGTTAATGCCATTAACCTTAACAGTTAAAATTTACGAACCTTTTTGAGGGGTAAAAAAAATTATCATGGATTATATACAATACTCGTATGACAAAAAATGAATTAAATATATATCTGGAAAAGTACCAGTCGCAGGTGCAAAGGTATGGGAACGGAACCAGATATCTTCATTCTGCTTTAAGAATCTGGAAAGTAGAAATTTCTAAATTTCAGTAATTGGATAATGAAGAGAATATAAAAACATTATATCCAGGTTGTGAGTTCCGGAGGACGGCGCTTGCCGGAAAGTATTGAACAGGTTTGAAATGAGCGTGCGGAGATAGATGGAGATAATCATTGAGTAGGACAGAGAGGCAAGCGAATAAAAGAGTGTTTTAGGGATAGTGGAGGAGAAAAGAAGTTGTTAAAGTAAATTCCAAGAAAGTAGGGTACGTGGACGGAATGAGGGATACAATGCCACTTTGAAAGAAGTTACAGAAGGGTGAACGCTAGGTAAGCAGGCCAGAGAGAGGGAAAGAATAGGCCTTTTCGACGACAACATCATACAAAGATAAAGAAAGGTTATACCAAACGAAGAAGCTTGTCTTCATTAGTACATAAGAATTGATGAGTTCTATCGGCTACCTCGAAAGTCTAATAACTTTAGGGATCGTCCCAGATCTATATAACTGCAATTGGACGTATTCGGGTATCCCAGATTAAAAATAATTTGACCTGTATGCCGTATTCAAAATAATAAGAACTCAATTTTGCATAGTGTTACATATTTAATAGATTCTTAGAATTTAATGGTTGGAGTTATTCCGTCTCGAAAATTTGTTATTGTTACGATTCACAAGAATAGCTCTAAGCAAGAGAACACTACGCCCAAGATCCCGAAAAAATTGCTGTAAAGCACTTATTAAAATGCCACTGTAAACTACGCTTTCCATGTTTCGATGCTCAAAAAATATCGATTCCTTCATGGCGTATCAACGTAAAGACAATTGGTTCACCAAATTCTTGTCACTTCCCAAATCATTTTTCTCGTATCATTTTACGCTCTCATACTGATGCCTTTTGAAATCATTCGTTAGAAATTTTCAGAAAGTTGATCAACACCCGCCATTGTTCCGATCACCCAGGTGAACGCCAAAAACAATGGTTTCCAGTGATGCTAGAGCAACAGCGACGCTGACCGAGAGCGTGAAGTCAATCGCTATGTATCAGTTAAAATAATAGTACTTAAACTAAGGCAGTTCTGATTTCAAAATCAATGAAGACCTAAGAATACTTTTCAGGAGCTAAACGCCTAACAGTAGTCCCAGAGATAAAAAATACATCGTACACGTACTCGGCCAGAGAAATTACAGTTGGGGGTGAAATTAAAATATTTTAAGGAGGGGTCTAATTATTTGGAAATTGTCCATATCCGTTCTCTATTACCTAGGTTTCGCTGTGTAGATTATGAAAGAGTGTCATTTATTTATTTTCTAGTAATGCAAATCATGAATAAACAGAACCTTTTGATGGAAAGATAGAAAAAACAAAAACATACTGTAGTTTCAAAAATAATTTTGTTGAAATCGAATGCAAAAGTTCGGCTGCAATGAATCCTATTGCATGCAAGGGTTGACCTGAATCCAAGGGCATAACGGGACGGATCCTATCAATGCAAACAACTTCGCTTCCAGCTTCCGCTTATGCACAGCTTTCAAAAGTCAGTCATCCTCTAACTATATTCAAACATGACTTCGGATACAGAATAGTTACATAACTAACAATTAACTTACATATTTGTCTTAAGAATAACTCCCCTAAAGAGATGGATAACCATAGCAATAAAATATTAAGCATTTCTACACGGTTGGATCTAGAAACGCTTATTATAACTGCGAGTATAATTAAATTCGAAGTTAATATCATTAAGATGATTTGTCTGAAAGTTTCCAGGGCATAATAATTTGAAGAATAACTTGCTAAAATTTCCATAATTTTCCATTGGCAATACCATGAAAATGCCTCCTTTTGAATTAATACGAGTAACAGTCTATTTATGAATGTTTCGTATGCCTTAAGTTTGCGTTTCCGGCACTAATTTATCAATAATACATACATGTGTTGTGTTAGATCTTGTGGCTTTAATCTTAGAAGCTGAATGGCAATAGATGTAGCTAAAAATACTATGAAGCTAAGAGTAGCTATACATGAAATGAATTTTCCAAATAAAATATTTTGCATATTCATTTTTACAAATTAGTGTTTCCTTTTTATCTATCGTATATTCCAAGCCTTTGAATTGTTTATATTGACTATAAACGCATTATTTTGCCTATTACTGTCTGTCTTCTCCAAGAACTCCGCAGTGTCCCTTCTTAAAGAAAACCAAACCCTAATCCCCTCGCCAGTGGACACTTGCCATTAACGGAAAATTTAATCCACGCAAAATTGTTCAGTTGTTTAATAATTTTCTCAATGTTAAAGTTACACTAACAATCTATTTTTTGTGGCAAATTTAGATGCAACTTTTGACTCGTATACCTTTTTTCCTTCGACCACATTTTTGTAAAATTATTTCATATTATAAATGCTCAGAGTCCGATTATTTATACAATGCTAGGTCTCAGATTGCCAATAACGAGGCATCACAGTCATTATGAAATTTATTATCTAAAGCATAAAAAATCAAAGTTACAATCTATCTTAACACCAAAAATCAAGCACAAGACCCAACCATATAGGGCCAATGCCAATTACGTATCCTAACACACCCAGTATTCTATGTTTGTCCCATTGGTGAAACTAATCAACTTTGTAAAGGAATGTTGAAGACGTTAATCACAGAGGCTAACCTAGTCGCGGCTTGAAGCATGCGAAGATGAGGGTAATTATGCGTAGGCCTGTCGAGTGAAAATTATCCAAACTTTCATGGAGAGACTCGGAGAGACTCGAAACTTCATTGTTTCAGCAAGGGCAATATAAAGGGAGCAAATCGGCTTCATTCACTCCCAAATCATCACTTGGGTTGATTTTCAACAGGGTTGGCATCTCTTATTGTGTGGGAATGCTTTTCTCTGAAATTAACGCCACTTCAAAACATAAACTTGGATGGAAATCTTGACGTTTCTTTATTCATTGATTAAATCATCAAAAACAGCACAAAGGCGTCTCACAACGGCAATGGAAACGGTGAAAGATTAGTTACCTCGTAGGCGTTTCAGTAAGAAAGGGGGTGCGAGGGGAAGGATCCCATTTTTTCTTAGGTTAAGATCATTTGAGATGGTAGGCAGTAACTATCCATTCAACTCCCCTCACTTCTTGCTTTTCCCTTTTACTCCCAATACGATATATATTGGGGTCATTTTTCAAAAACAAAGTTCATTTCTTGCGAGTGAATTGAATAGTTCAGAAATTCTGAAGAACGAAACAGTGTGACGAGGTCCATTTGAATTTAGAACTTAAAGAAACTCTTATTTTAAAGTGTGAAATTCAAATAAACACCTGGGGAAAAGATTGAAGATCATAATCGCGGAAAAAAATCAATTTTAACATTGTGTAAAACCTTAATGTGAGTTAATTCATACATAAATATAGTACAGAAATGAGTAACAATGTTTGCTGCAATTGTTTTTACCACAAAAGAGCAAAATTGTGATTTGCAGTAATTTTGGCATTTTTCCGCCGCGAAATACATGCATGGTAAAAAGATGCATTAAAAAGGTTGTACGAGTGCAAATGGTTGATGGTAAATTCTAAATGCTAGGCAGATAAATTCGGAACGAGAAATTAGCCCTATGTCAAAATAAAAACAAGTAAATTATTGGTGATATGAGCTCACATTGAATTAACCCATTTTTATTGAATTGACTGATCAATTTAAGGCGTTAAAATAATTGACCAGAGAAAACAGAGATGCACAGATATTTGTAGTGGATTGATATTTGTTTTATTCTTGAGAATGTTCCAACGGTTACCGTAAGTATTATTTTCTGATTTGTAAAATATTTTAAAGTTGCGAATCAGAGTTAGATTATTGTAAATGGAGGGAAGCTTACCCTTAAGAAGTAATGCATTGCCAATACGGAAGTATTGAGTACAAGAACCAAGCTTTTACCTTTGTAACTCATCAAATTTTCCACTCTCTTTGCTTATATTAATCAGCTATGCCCACACGAACGATTCGGATTCCAGAAAAAAATGTTGACCAGGAAATAGTAACTCGGATGAGAGAAGTATGTATTGTATTATTTCTTAATCAATATTTCATGTTTATTGACACCATTTTCATTGCCTTTCATCCTTCGGGCTGTCAAGAGTCGGGCGTTGTGATGACTGTGATGTTTAAGAAGATGTCAATAAAAATCGAAACAAATGGCACTGGAAAGTACTAGGTTGCCTAAGGAAATTATAGAAGTAAAACAAAGTACATACAGCCATCAATGGTTTATTCGATGAGCGAGGGTATAGTTTGCTACGCATTAAGCCCTAAAGCGTGTGAAAGTACATCAAAGGAGTGGGGCCAGTTTCTCTCCCTTTGCCAACTGCGGTTTCTCAGAAAGATCGTATCTGATAATTCTCATGTTTGGGAGGAGCTGGGAGCGTCAAAAGTTAGCGGGAATCGAATCCAAGCCCTCCGGTGAGTAGTAAATTGCTCTTTATACTAGGCTGACACGCCAAAGAATATTACAGTAGGGAGTTATATGTGATAATGTGGTACGATATATTTATTTGGGCAATCCTTTGGACGAAAATGAACATTTTAGGTAACTGATAACTGGTTTTATGATTAAAGGTATACAGAAAAGAACATTAAGCACTTATGGAGCAGTGCCATATATTTCATAGCAGAAGTAAAGTTTGGATTTCATGGATCCAGGGGCAAAGCATTACTACAGCTGTAAGTCCCACCTAACACTTCACTAAATACCCCAAACCTCCAAATTACAGTTGACTAGTTTTCCCTCCTTTCCTATCTCTACTGCACTTCCCCAATTAGGGTAAGGAGCACATATGACTCAAACCTTTATTGCCGTATTAAATATAATGTTTATTCTAAAAATCACTTGGATTGATTTTTCATTCATCTTGAAGTCTTTTAGTCCTGAAGTCATCTTGAAGTACTGAAGACCTTATCCTCTGAGATGCTTACAACCTCATCGTTAATTTTCCTTTCTGTTCTTCTTATCTAAAAATATTTCAAACTATCCTTACTCTTAAGTCTCGACCACCAAGTTTCGGAGCCGTAGAAAACTACTTCCATTACCAGAGGTTTGAGTTAGATATTCTTTTAATTTGGCATCAAAGAAGGGTAAATGAGTGTATTTAGGTGAACGATTGAGATTAGGTTCACAGTTGTGAGGAAAAGCATCACATATTTGCATGAAGACGAAGGAAAATTGCAAAAAGCAATTTTTAATTTTCGGGGTGGAGAAGTTGGTGGAGGTTGTTTAAGGAAAAGTATTTGGCGAAAAGAAATACCTATGACTGGTAAGCAGAATGATGAAGAGTGTTTTGGAAAGGATGGCGCTAAGTAAATATTATTGATATGAATATGTCAATTGGACCCTACGAAAGGGGTGAAGAGTGTAAAGAGCTGATAAATCTTATTTCGTGTGAAAAAAGGGTTTTTATTACTGTGACGCAATGTTTGGAAAGTTTTCAAGAAATTACACCAATAATAATAAGCCTCCGATGAATTCTTGAATAGAAATTCACTTTCAATGTATTGTAGAGTCAAAAGTTCACATTCACCATTGGAAAACAGGGCAGGTGCAGTTTACGCGTGATACTACTTTAGTAACATTTATGTCAATTTAACTGACAAATTGACAAATTCAATTGATGTCAAATTTATTTAGGTATTAATAGTTAAAGTTTGATCATAAAAATCTCTGTATAAATGAATATGAAATATAGAAGATAATTAAGCTTTGTAAGTATTATCGACTGTGAAAATATTGCAGAATATTTTAGTAATTTAAATTAATCTTTTTTGAAGAAAATATGGAATAACAATAAATTTAACAACACCAGGGAATATCAACAGAGGTAATATTTTTTTATTTTTTGTAAATACTTTCGCAGCGTTCCAGTTTGAGTGGCTGGATTTCGGTATGTCTCCGCGTTGGAATCTAGTGGTGACGGTTCACCACTGGAGTCCTCAAGGGATGCAGAATAGGAGACTTCAACCAAAAAACGACTTAAGGCCATATTTTCATTCTTAAATTATTTACAGTAATTGCCATGGCTCCTTATACAGACGCTATATTTCCCTCAGAACACTGGACCACTGGACAAAACTCGAGAGTTTAATTTAGGGATTTTTATGTCGGACTTGGTTTAAATTCCATAATAAGTCTGCAATTGTGGTTGTCTTGCAAATTTATAAGCATTCAAAATGACGAAGTCTTGATAGGTTGACTCACAATGGAAATAATTATTTAGTCATTGAATTAATTCTATCGAAATAGCCAAATTTCTTCTGCGCATCATATACGAGTACTTGTATCAAATTTTAAAGTATAAGCTTTTCCCTATGGAAGGCTAAGACATATATATCATCCACATAATGCTGTGACTGAAATATTAAGTTTAAGTTCTAATCTGCAAGTTATATACTAGTAAAAAACTTTTATACATAACACAGTTTCATTTATATTGATAGTTTTGTCTTTCTGCGTGGTGATTACTTTCCCATCCTGTACAATACTAAATCCTAAGTTCAGGATTTTACTCATTCAGGAGAAAATATTAACATTTTATTCTAGTTGTCATTTCATCACGGTAATTTCCTATATTGCTTCAGCTCTTTTAGATTTATTTCATTTTCTTCATGTGCTTCATAAATTATGTTACAAGAGCTTGGCATTTTTAATGCCACCAATAGATTAAATATATATCTTCCACCTTTAATATTAAATTGGTTAATAAAATAATGTATTTCCCTAAGAAAAATTTTAAGAACTGCGGGAGATGCCTCGACAGTAAATTTTTACGGAGTTCTCTGCTAATACTACCTTGATCAAAACGTTCTTATTCCTTTTTGTGTGAACCAATTATTTTATGCCCTCAGTTGAGCATCAATATTTTTTACTTTTATAGAATAATAAGTGTGCGTAGTGTTCCGATTATGGTATATTAAAATCACGTGCTACGTATTAGTTCTTGTACAGAAAATAATTCATTTAAGATGAAATAGAATTCTTTAATTGTTCGACAATGGATTCAGTGACGTAAAGTCGTATTAAACATGTATTTCCTAACAGAGTAACTTTTGATTTATTTACCAGTTTGATAAAAATCAAATCAGCAAAGGATGTATATTTAAAAAATAAAACTATAACGCTATAGAAAAAAAATAAACGATGAATTCTGATTGCATAGCAAGATGCAACAAATTCAAATGTTAAAAACAGTTCGCTTAGATCGGTATTCGAACTCGGATACTCTTTAGCCAATTAAGCTCCCAAGGAGTCATCTTCCAGACTGTAATTTTTGCACTGCTGTTTTTAATGCAGATAGGAGGAGTTGCTGTCGCGGCATCTCCCATAGCTCTTTGAACATAACAAGATGCTCAGTTTTTTCAAGGACGATTAAACACCTACTTTTGGTCAAAAAGACAACTAATTTGAATAATCAACTGTTATGTTTCAAACGGCCCTAAATTTATGAAGGATATGCATAGATTGTCTTACATGTATAATTGGGCATGGGAGAAATACATATGCGTAATTATAGCCTCAAATGATCGTACCTTCCATTATATAGTCATTTTGTGCATGGCTAACAAGCCCACCGGCATATACTATATGCATTAAAATGTAGAAAAATCAAGGTGTAAAAATCATTCGGCTTGACCGGTTTTCAAACCCTGATTCCTCGATATCCGGCCTAGTGCTTTAGCCAGTTAAGCTACCCAGGCGTCGCGGGCATAAAAATGTAATGCAATAGGCTGAATTCATTTCCGAAATCTTCCATTCTTTTAACAATTGCCTAAGGACGTAGGCATTTTATGATCAGATACTTACTGAAATTTCGTAGGGGCGTCCGTTATTTGTAGATACAAAATTCGAGCGTGATATTTGATCAAAATCGTTAACAATCAACTAAGCTTCGCGTTTTCCTAAAGTGTATAATAATTGGCTTAGTTTTCTATTTGTAAAAAAATATTGAGCAACACCTATCTTCATTGATCACAATCGACTAATCAATCCCTAGTCATTTCTGATACCTTCACGCAAATGGAATTCGATTTCCCGCCATAGAATCGATCATCCTCGTGCACCTCTTTTTACGTCTCTAACATTTCGTTTTTGTCACACTGTTAAATAAAAAATAGAATGTTCGTCCGGTGCAAATTAAACCAAAACACTGTGGTTCGAGAACGTTTTTGGATAAATGAAGAGAGGCAGATTGACGATAAATCATTGAAACGGTTGATTTTTGGAACGGTTTTTAAGACAAAATCCCTAAATCAAAGGTGGGGAATGAGCGCTCTCCATCCCCATTTCGGTTGGCAACGGCCCCTTTTCCTTTTGTGCCCTTGTCCTTCCTCCCCCCCCCCCTGTCGACTCCTTCCACCACCCCCCCCTTTCGACCTCCTCTCCTCTCTCACCTCCCCCTCAGCGCGGCGGATTCACCCTCCTCGCACTTAATCTCTCGCATGTCCCATCAACCGACTCCGCCCATCTCTTCGAGTTTTACTCACGTTTCCCTCTCGTCCCCTTCCCTCTCCTCGTACCCACTTCCTCCTCCCCCAGAATCCCTCTCCGTCCGTTCCCAAGGGTGACCACTGGACGCCCCCACTGAGATCAAAACCCGGACTAAACGATCTTTGAACCAGGGATGCCAAGACCTCAAATGGCTCCCGCTCAGGACTCAGGTACTCGGTTGGCGCGTGAAAAAAGTGCTCATCCCGTCCCTAGGTTTTGTACATGAAGCTTGTTTTGAGGCGATACAAGGGAAAACCATTTAATCGTGACCCAAGTATAATGTACATTCGGGAACTAGATCGATACGAGGTGTGTTCAAAAACATCGCTATTTTTTTATTACAAAACAATATTTCACTAACAAATTATTCGTCAGGATCCCTTTCAAAGTAGTCTCCTTCCCAACGTACACAATTATCCCAACCGTGTTTTCAGTTTTTGAAACAGTCCTGGAGCGTTTCATCCGGAACGCTCATAAGGTCCTCCGTCGAATTTTTCTCTATCTCTGAATTGGTGGCAAATATTTTTCATTTGAGCGGGCTTTTTAGTTTGATGAATAGGAAAAAGTCACATTGGGCCAGGTCTGGTGAGTGGGGTTGCACAGCGGTCTTGGTTAGAGCTAAAAACTCATGAGTTCTGAGGGACGAATGAGCCGACTCGTTGTCGTGAAGAAAAAACCACTCGCCGCTTCTTCAAAGTTCAGGCCGTTTTCGCCTGATTCTCTCTATTAGTCGTATCATAACCCCCAGGTAGTACTCCGTGTTGACTGCCTGGCCCTTACGCAGGTATTTGTGAGGCACAACCCCCTTTGCGTCCAAAAAAAAACAGTCATCATCACTTTGACATACGAACAAACGGCCATAACTAATCAACAAAGTGGTCGAAGGAGGTTATTCGGGAAGTTTTTGCGGACACAACGCCTCCAAGCGGATTAAAAAATAACCAATTGGAAGCGCGCCTTTCAAAAACTTCGGGACAGTATTTCGAACAGAACTCATAAATGTGGAAACGTGATAAAATGACCAAAATAAGCTAAAATAATCAAAGGGCCTCAGGATATAACATGGCTTCATTGTGTTACTTCATATTGTAGAATAAATAAGTAGAGCCCATAAAAATGTAATTTTACTCCACCAAGTTTCAAATTAACAAGTTCATTTGAAAGGCACCTTGTGCCAGGAGATGTAAGGAAAATACTCTTCACCAAAGTAAAAAGGCGGAGATCTTGAAAATAACATATAATTTCCAAACCTAGTCATATTTACTGTTCTCTCGTTTATTTCACGGTGTGAACAACTCCGAAGGCCTTAGGGTATTAAATCTTTATGTGGAAGTGCAAAGTTTCTTTCTCTAACCTCATCATGAAGGAATTTCACAATGTTAAGCCAGAAACAGTTTTGTACGAAGGCCTTGGTTACAAACGGAGTTGGCGGGATTATTTTACGTTGTGCCAAAAACATAGTATGTTGGGAGGCTTCAGCACAGGAGGTACCCCTTCCGCTTTAGTCGCATATGAGTCCGAAAAGTGTCATTGACTTCTTCCCCTAAAAACATAATCAATTTTGCACTATCAGTTGTTTTCCCTCGCTTTATAGGCATACACGTAGATGAAATGAAATCAAAAGGATTTCCTTCGGTAGAAAAAAATAAAATCGCCTTTTCTCGAAATCCGTACCTATTAACAACGATATATCCACATGGCATCCAAAAAAATTAAATAATATCGGTTTATATGTTTTCATTTGAATACAGAAACAATTAATGCTGCGTTCATCACATCATCATCAAATAAAAAATGTTTTCATCAGATGGTTACCTTGGTACACATCTTCATTCCTTTCTCTGATTTTCGAACCTTTTCATTCCTTGTCACTCCACGTATTTGTATTTACCTCTCTCTTTGTTGCGTCAAGTATTGCATCACATGTTAATACCCACTCCCAATTCCCAAGACCTATACTGCTGATGATAAATATGTTAATCAAATAATGTAAATGACGAATTAAATAGCCAAGCAGTAATTACGGTTATGGAAATAAAATGATTTTAGAGCAATTAAGGGTGATCGGTATGGTGCGGTAGCTTACGTACTGGCTTCCCACCCAGAGGGCCCGGGTTCGACTTTTAGAGACAGCAGATTTTTTCAGTGGTATCCCGATCCCTACTTGAGGTGCTTTCTGGAGGGCACTTTTGAGTGAGTACGCCGTCCGTCGGATGGGACGTTAAGCCGCGTGCCCCTTGGCGCCTTTCGTAAAGAGTAGGCTAATACCGACGCCGGGTTTCTCTCCACCCTCCATCCTTTCCTGTCCATCCCTAATGGCGCGAATGACCTCAGCTGTCGGTCACCTCCCCTAATTACTACTACTTCTATAGCATTCCATTTATTTTTTCTCTGGCCTATAGTTGTTATATTAATCATTATTTTTTATGGTATAATATGTTTAATTGGTGCGTGCGTATTAAGGATTTAGCATCAATGATTATATGTGTATTCCACCAGTAACAAAGTCACGGATACCGATTTTGAGTCGTCTGTGGTGAAGGATATGTGAAGAACAATCGATTATTATTTGCTCTTGAATCGACTATTTTGGCCGTAGAAATCTAATAAATAGAGAATTCTATTGCAAATGAACAGTATTACCAAGGTCCAGCATCTGAAAAAGTGAAAATATTCCCAAAATATTTTATATAAAAAAAGTTCAAGAAATTGATGAGGAGAAGTTCTTCCCGTCATAGTAAAAGAGTTAACAATCATTCAGGAGATATTATGACAGTGACGAACAATTTCGTGTATTCCCATCGGCAGTAGAAAAAGCTATCTCTTTCTTGAGCCAATTACTTGACTGCACTCTTTGGATAGAATCGTGTCACAGAACAGACAATTTCCCAAAGGAAAATATCACCTGTGTTGAATGAGAAAAAAATATGATTTTATTTAAATAAGAAACATTTATTGTGTTCCGAAAAAGTTAGCACATAATGAGAATTGACTTCATAACTGAGTGGATGTGGTTTTTATGTATGTTCTATTGTTTGCCAATTACGCAAATTGTGATTTCCTTTCAAATACCTTCACGTCGCCGCAATACTATTCGTTACTAACTCTATCAAGGTGCATAGTTTCATTGCGCTGTGCTTCTCACGAAATTGTGTAATTTCACCCCGGATAACAATTCCTTACGGAAGAAAATAGACGACAATGGTCGCAAACGATATCCCTCCACGTCAAACCATCCTCAGTCGGAGTTGTGAGCCGGCCGCCTGAATTCTACACTTTGTAATTACCCACTTTTCCCTGTACACTGGGGCAAGTCTGCAGCAGGATTTGGAGAGAGAGGGTGGGTCGGCTGGGGGTGAGTTGCAAGGGGAGGTCGGGATGCAGGAGATGGGCGGAGGAGGGAGGCGGAGGGTGAGGGAAGAACCCTATCGTGGGCGGGCCCCTTCCAAGGGAGGAGTGAAGGGGAAGGAAGAGTAGGTGAGCGGGGGAAGGGTGAGGGTTGGGAGGTCCATCCTCCTCCCACCTTCACCCCCCCCTCTCCTCCTCCCGATCGCCCGGTTGGAATGAGAGAAACAGCGAAACAAACGTCCAAGTAGGGTTTGGCCTCTGCAGAGTGTAATTTGGCGGCGCTGGAAGACGTGGCTGACATACCGAGGACGAGGAGAAGGGACGGATGGGGGGGGAGGGGGCGTTTGGGAGGTAGGGTAGAGGGGGTGGGAGGGTGGGTGGAGCCAAGCGGGGCATTCTGGGAAGGAGGGCCGGGGTCAAGTGGGGGGCAGTCCCAAAAGTGGCGGTGTTTCGGTCAGCGGAGGAGAGGGGGGAGGGTTTGATGGAAAAGGGGTGCGCGGGAGACGGGAGGGATGTGGGAGAGGGTGGGGGGAAATTGGAAGCATCTTCGTGCCATCTCCGGGAGAGTTGGGGGAGTGAGGGCGTGGCGGAGAGGAGAGGGCGAGGAGGAAGGGAGGGCGTGGAGGGAGGCTTCTCCTCCCTGAGGAAGAAGAAGAAGGGTCCGTGACGCCGCCATCTGCCCTCTCCACACTTCCCCTTTCTGCACCAGCACCAAAAACACCCTCTCTAACCTTCTCAACCATCTCACAGGCGTGCGTGAACCCCCCCTTCCATGGAGTAAGAGCCTGAGGTCGCGGAGGGATGTTCGTTATGGCAAGCCATCTCATTAATGACGACATTTTTTATGACATTTCCAAGGTACTCCGTCTACAAACGGCATTGTTTTGCGATTGCCGCCACAAATCTATAGCTGCTCTTTGCTGTGCAAGAATCGGACTGCAGTTGGGACACATCCACATCGCTATAACTGTTCATCAATCCTGAGATTGGTTTGACGCATCTCCCAATACAACCCTGCCATCGGACAAAATCTTCGAGTGTATATTATTTATTTAATTGTTTCATATCCTTAGTTCTTATTATATCTTAGAACTGCGTCATTGGAAGTTTCGTGTGTCTAATCCGGAGTCTTCTTCTTATATGTTTCCTCCTGTTCACATTTTCAATTATCGAAATATCTCCTAAAGTTATATTTTCTTTTTCCGAGATATATGATTTTATTTCCGAGATAGATGATTTTCCGAGATATTTTTGTCCTATTAGTCATCGATCTTCTTCGTTAATGAATCAATGATTCCCACAGACTTAACTTTGTTAGGATATCATACTATACCTGCTGCTTGCATATAAATATTTTGTAACTTTAACAATGACGCAGTGAAATTAGAGCGATCGGAAAATGAAGCATGTGGAAAATTACGGCGTTTAATGACCAGAATTGGATACTTTTCCTGATATAGTCGATTCAGCCATTTGGTATTCATCATTCTTCTATATCACTATATTTTCAGCGCTTCACATTTTCTTTTCCCCCCATTCTTATATTTCTTGAAGTAGATGGGACACATCGGCCACTAAAAATTCAAGTTTATAAAGAAATATAAAGGGCTTGTGAAAAGTATTCGCATTTGACAGAAAGGCATTTCGGTAAAATTGTCATTGGTGATTAAGGTGGTAGTTTAGTTTGTTGGTTTTTTTGACGACCACAAATTGTTAATGGAAAGAACGATCACTCTTTCCAAGTTATCTCCGTTTATAGTCGATACAATTTGATATTCCGGTAATTTCCTCCATCGTACCAGAAGTAAAATCGAGTTTCGTACAACTTTTTAAAATTTTCAGTCAGGGATGACCTCTTAAAGACAGAATGGGAATAACCGCACCTAATGTATGCCGAACAAACATGATGGAAATAAAATTCTGTTGTCATCACCATCATTAGGATTTCAATCCTAGGATTGGTTCACTATACTTCAGCCCACACCATCCTCCTATTTTCAGTGTTATTTCTGTCTCACCACTTAATAGCTTTTCTTTTTTATGGACTTCTTAATTCATCCTCTGCGCCAGTCTTTTGATATTTCTCACGGGATCTTCTCTCTAATTTTCTCTTCTATTTTGTTTCTAACTAATCCGTTGTGCCTCAAGGTGTGTTCAATCCATCTATTTCTATTTGTCGTCAAGTTCTCCAAATGGTCCTCTCCTCTCTTCTAAATATATACTTGAGCTTCATCGTTCCTCCCTTTGTCTCTCAACTTTAACTTCGGCATTATCCTTCAACACCATGTTGCTAAGGCTTCACATTTTCTTCCTTAATCCACTTTTCCAATACACTATACGAATATTTTCATGAACAACTTCCTTGTTTGCAACCTTAAGTTCTTAGAACATGGTAGTTGTCTCTTCTTCAGGAACGACTTCTTAGCATAGCGAATTCTATTTAAATCGTAACATTATTTTCGCATAATGGGAGCACATTTAAAAAAATCACATTTATGCATTAGAAGATAAATGAAATATAAATATTTATTGCCTGAGGACTTTGATAGAGATCCCCTGGGTGCTAGGAAAGCAAAGTCGAGATACGAGTTCAGGTTCAAAAATATTTATTTCACCATCGTATATATTGCTTTTTATGGATCGAATATACTAATAATATATAAAAGCGATCCAGAACCCCGGTCCTAAGGAAAGTTCTTCCTCGGATCCGATAGGAAGATAGATTCTGCAAAGGTCACACCCTCAACGATCAAATTCACAAGTTTACACGTAAATATAATAACAGCATAAACATAATTGGTGGCGACTTTAACCTCCCTGGTATAGCAATTTGGGACAGCAATATTGTTAAATCTGGGACCCGCGATCGCGAATCTTGCAATTCCATGATAAAATTGGTTCAAAGAAACTCCCTCCATCAAGCAGTACGCATGCCCACCCGTGGAAAGAACATATTGGATCTATTTCTTACAAACACGCCGGAACGTATTATTAGTGTATCAACTGATGAGGGCTTGAGTGACCATAAAGCAATTAATGTCCATTTGGACATAGCAATAAAAAAGATTGTTAAACCAAAAAGAAAAATTTATAATTACCATAAAGCAGACTTTGAATCTTTTGCCAATCAATTAAACTCTTCACTACCCGAGTTCAAAACCCGCTTAAGTCATGTCAACGTGGAAGAAACTTGGACAGAATTTGTCAATATCATGCAAAAAGGAATCGTAGATTTCATACCTATAAAATACGTTAAAGCAAATCGCGACCCCAGGTGGTACAATAAAGACGTTAGAAAAGCCCTTCGAAAGCAGAGAATGCTACACTCTAGGGTAAAGAGGGCAGGCGTGAACACATCATCTCCTGAGAATACACAATTATGGGACACATATAGATCCTCTAAAATTGAAACCAAAAAACAATTACGTAGCGCCTTACTGGAATTTAAACGCAAAGTACTTCGCGAGCACTTGGACACTGACCCCAAAGCTTTCTGGTCATATGTTAGGGAAGTAAATGGGAGTAAACAAACCGTGGCTTGCTTAAGGGATTGTAGCAATGTAATTCATACAGACAGCGAGGTTAAAGCTAACATCTTAAATTCATTCTTCCAAAGCGTTTTCTCGAATGATGTTGCCACCGCATATCTCCAAGAAACAATACATACTCCACCCATGGAAAAAATAACAGTGGACCAACAAGGAATTCTAAAATTGCTTAATGAGATTAAACCCAACAAATCCCCGGGTCCCGAAAATATACCAGCTAGGGTGATAAAACATTTAGCTCCAAACATTGCCCCGTACCTTGAATTTATATTTAACAAATCCCTCACAGAGTGCAAAGTACCTAAGATTTGGAAAGCCGCGCAAATAACGCCTATTTTTAAAAGTGGTGACAGGGAGGATCCCAGTAATTACAGACCTATATCTCTCACTTCTATCTGTTGTAAAATCTTAGAGCACATAATTGTCAGTTCAATAATGAGACACCTTGACAATATTAACTTTTTAAGTGACAATCAACACGGATTCAGGAAAACCCGCTCCTGCGAAACCCAATTAGGATTATTTACACATGATTTACTTGTATCTGGTGAGAGAGGTAGGCAAGTGGATGCCATCTTCTTAGATTTTCAAAAGGCATTTGATAAGGTCCCACATGGTAAACTCATTCATAAATTAAAGGTCGCGGGTATAAACAAGGGCGCTATAAGTTGGGTTAAAGATTTTCTTTCAGAGCGGGAACAGAGGGTAGTCCTTGATGGCGCTAGTTCCGACAGCGTTCGAGTCACGTCGGGGGTACCTCAGGGAAGTGTGATCGGGCCGTTACTTTTCTTGATTTTTGTTAACGATTTGAACCGCGAAGTGAAAAGTAACATTAGGATGTTTGCGGATGACACGGTGATCTATCGGGAGATATCTGGGGATGAAGATCGTTTTATTCTAGCGCAGGATTTAGATTTCATTACTAAATGGTGTTCTAACTGGGGATTGACTCTAAATTATAATAAATGTTCAGTGGTAAATTTCTTTAAAAGATCAACGGGATTTGCTTACAAATTAGCTGGAGGTGACCTAGCAGTAGTTGATGCGGTAAAATACCTAGGTGTCACATTCACTAAAGACTTAACTTGGGGGACTCACATACGTAAAGTCTGCGGTCAAGCAAATAAAAAATTGGGATTCATTAGACGCGTTGTCGGCAAAAGTGACTCAAAGGTCAAGGAACGTTGTTACCACGCTCTTGTAAGGCCTCATTTAGAATACGCATGCAGCGTGTGGGACCCGAGTGAAAAAGGTCTCATTCGGGAAATTGAGAAGGTTCAACGCCGGGCAGCCCGTTTTGTTAAAAATTCCTACGATAAAACGCAAAGCGTTACCGAAATGCTCATGGATTTGGGGTGGGAATCATTAGAAGAGAGACGATTCAATGCAAGACTGAAATTATTAAATAAATTCAGATCCGCATGTTTCATCACCGAGGTCTCGCAGATTATTCGTACTCCTACATACATTGGTCGCTTGGATCATTCATATAAAATTCGGGAAATAGATGCCAGGACTAGCCGACTCAAGGACTCCTTCTTTCCACGGACAATACGGGATAGCAACTGTAGGATTATAGATAGCTGACCAAGCAGGGAATAGTACATCTGCTCCGTAGTATCAAAGCACACAAGGCACCTGGTCCGGAAGAAATACCTGCTAGAATATTAAAGGAATTAGCTGACGACATTGCCCCATTTTTACATATTGTTTTTCTAAAATCGATAGAAGAAGGCTCAGTGCCTCGCGACTGGAAGCTAGCCCATATAACTCCCATCTATAAAGGCGGCGATAGGGATAAACCAACCAATTACCGACCCATTTCTTTAACATCGATCTCTTGTAAAATATTGGAACACGTTATTGTCACTAACATTATGAAATTTCTTGATAGTAGGAAAATACTAATCCACAACCAGCACGGATTTAGGAAAAGCAGATCTTGCGAAACACAACTTGGTCTCTTCATTCACGATATACTTAGATCGGGAGAAAACAACACCCAAGTCGATGCAGTATTCCTGGATTTCAAAAAAGCCTTCGACAAAGTCCCACACAATAAATTGTTACACAAACTTAAATACTATGGGATCAATGAGAAAATAATTAATTGGATTAGGGACTTCTTGTCAAACCGCAAACAAATAGTAGTCATAGATGGGTTGTGCTCAACGGAGAGAGATGTTACTTCGGGCGTCCCCCAGGGAAGTGTAATAGGGCCTCTTCTGTTCTTAATATACATAAATGACTTAAGCACACACGTTAGTAGCAATCTAAGGTTATTTGCTGACGACACGGTGATATACAGGGAAATAAGGAGCCAACTAGATCGCGAGCTACTCTCTAGAGACTTAGACAATATCTCGGGATGGTGCAATAAATGGGGATTAACACTTAATATAGATAAATGTGCAGTTTTGAAATTTTGGAATAAAGGAAGCGAGGAACAGGATATAAACTACAAAATAGAGGGTTCAGTATTGACTACGGCAAATCAAGTTAAATATTTGGGGGTTGTTCTAACACCACGCCTTTCATGGGGAGCACATATCAGGACAATATGCGGATCAGCTTTAAAGAAACTTGGCTTCATAAAACGGGTGGTGGGGAAATGTAATGAAAAAGTTAAAGAGAGGTGTTATTTTGCTCTAGTTAGACCTCATTTGGAATATGCCGCAAGTATTTGGGATCCGTGGGAGAAAATTTGGCAAAAAGAATTAGATAAAGTCCAGAGAAAATCCGCTAGATTTGTTAAAAATTGTTATGATAAAAACACAAGTGTGACAGGTCTCTTAGGGGATTTAGGCTGGGAACCACTTGAAGTGCGGAGAGAACAAGCGAGGCTTAGACTTTTAGAAAGGTTCAGAACAAACGAGTTTAAATATGACACTGAAGGAATTATAATGGCCCCACACTACTTAGGTAGATCAGACCACAAAGATAAACTAAGGGAGATAGATTCCAAGACAGATAGGTACAAATACTCATTCTTTCCCCGAACAATCAGTAATCATAATAGCAAGAAACCGAAGTCACTTTAGAAATATTAAAAACTTTGAATTTACAAGTCGGAACAAAATTAAACACTATAGAGATGTTAGGTATACTTTCAGGTGCATGTGTATGTTAGTTGGTAGTTTGAGTGTTTGCATGTGTGTGGGGTGTAAGTGTTCATGCATGAATGTATGCCATGTTTTTTTTTATATATGATTTTGTCGTTATTGCATGCGATTTTTTTTTTTATTATTTTTCTTTTCTAAATTATGGGTGGTGTCCTAGCACCCCCCGCCACACGCCCTTGCGGCGGCTTGCGGGGTATTGAGTAGATGTAGATGTAGATAGTAAAAATTCCACTTGCCACCCTCAGTGTCTAAAAAATAATTAGTTCTAATTAAATGCATGCTCCTCCACTAACCTTATGTGTTTTGCTATAATAACCCATTCTTTCCGAATGACCTCATTCGTGTCCTGTTAATCTGTTTTTAAGTTTCCCTTTCAGTCCCTCTTCCCTCCCGGCGGGGGGAAATTCCTGCTACCTGCAACGTTGGGTCGAATTCCCTTCCTTTTACTGTCTCTTTGGGGGGTTGAGTGTTTTGTGGTGCATTTTCATGTGGTAGTGATGTTTCACATTCTTGCTTGTTGTGTCCTGGCTTGCGTGTTTTAGGATGGCTTTCGTGCTGTATCCTGGGGTGCAGTTTTTTGTTGTTTTGCGGTGTATGTGTTTGCATGAGTATTGGTTGGAGGGAGTTTTGCATGAGTGTGTGCGCTGCTGGGGTGTAATTTTCCGTGTTGTTTTTTGCATGTGGTATTTTTCGTTTTTACGGTTGGTGACCTAACACCCCCCGCCACACGCCCTTGCGGCGGCTTGCGGGGTATTATGTAGATGTAGATGTAGAAAGGTTGCAGCGTTAGGGGAAAAGGATTGGCATTTTGAACTGCATGAAGGAAGATTTAAATAAGTGGAACTGAAAAATCGTCTATTCCAATTAAGGTATTACGGGACTTAGTGTCATATTATGCGGGACTAAGGGTTGATGCGTTGAATTTTCCCTAGGCCCATCATTAAATATCCATCCCTGCGTTCTTCGTGCGTGTTGATTTCCACCCATGAAATGTTTTCAACGAGTTATAGTGAATACACCGACCTCTAACTGGCATTAGAAGCGCGAAGAACACTTGTAAGTAGCGCTACTGACAAGCCACTCCACCACGCTGCCGAGGGCCTTAACTCTATTAGAATGTTGCTGTGTTGTGATCGTCAGTCTTCATACGTATAAAGCAAACCTTCATCATATGCAGTCAATCGGACATTGATTTCATTCCTGACTTCTAGAAGTTTCTCAAGGATAGGTAATCGTGCCGCTTAAAATTCCCCTGATGAAATTAAAAATGTCAGCGATATACTTGAATGTCTGGATTGATAATAATCAGGAAGATGGAAATTTAATGGGATCTAATAGATTGAAATCAAATGGTGTACTAACATTTATTTTCCAGAAATTAAAAGGTCATTATAAATTTTCGTGCACCTGGTATATGATCACAGTAATTCCACGAAGTCACACCAAACTATTAATACGCCCTTATTCGCAATTCTCACATTACTGATTTATTCCCCAAGTATACATAAGGAAAGATTGTGTAAAGATGTGAATCCATCATGGTTTGTTATATTGTTTTATGAATTCCGCATAGTACATCTATTAGGATCATTTTTTTCTTACCATTACCTCTTATAATTTGGTTTTTGTTTTGCTACAAATGTTGTGCACATAACATTCATAGCGATATTTAATTCATATTTACGTTATTTTGATATGAATAAGCCTTACCATTGTTCACCATTCATATGGTTTTTTCTTCGGATCCACCGGAACGTCGACAGTAAACAGTTTTAATGTGATGAATAGAAATTGGAATGAATGATGACAGAATATTAATATTCACAATATATTGATGGCAAGCGCTGTTGATCACATTAGCAAATGAGTAAATATCGTAAATAAATTGTTGCGGTAGGGTTATTCATGCGTGTATTCACCTCAATAGTTAATATATACTTCGCGATGGAAAGAAACGTGGTCAGAAAGGCCAAAAGTGGAGTCCAAATCCACAACAAATGAAAAACATAATATAATTGGTAACTACTTGTATTCCAGAGAAGAAATAAAATCTGATATGGCTAGTAGTCTGCATTGAAAACGGGTTGAAAAAGTGTATCCACAATATCGCCTTGAAGAAAAATAACCTAATATTCTCCCGTCGAAGTATGGTAGATATTATTTAAATAAAGCTAAGGAAAGACTTGACTGGAACAAGTGAAAAAATGTGTCTACCTAGAGACGTCAGGATCGCTAATTTCTGGGGAAACAAAAGGGATATATCATGCCGGATAAGGATGGCGAGAAAGGTTTTATATCAGGATGCATATCTATCAAAAGTAAATACTTTGACCCTGTAAGCAAGGAAATTTTCTTCAAAATTGACACTGCAATGAGTGACACTTTCTGTAAATATTTTCGTGATATTCTTTGTTGTACAGATGATAGATGTGCCAATGGAAATATACTCAAGAGTCATTTAATTAAAATGGGTATCGCAATATTGTTAAAGCAGTACTACCAACACTGGTTGAAGAGAAAAACCTATGGAAGTCAGGAAGTAGAACGAGAAAACCATTTGGACACACCCTGAGGCAAGTTTACCTAAGATTATAATTGAAGATATGGCTGAGGGGGAGGGATTACAGAGGGAGGACTGAGTTGAATTACGAGAAGCAGTCAACGGAAGAGACCTCGGCACTAGAAACTGGGAAAAAGTGTAAAGACTGGCAGGGAACGCAATAACTTGGAGAGTTTCCATAAGAAAATCATTGGATGGTTAACTCCCAATGATTATGATCGCTAATAAAACTCTTAGCGAAAAAATCCACCACTCAACTTCGACATGACACCAAAGGAGAAGGGGACTTTTACTTTTTGAGATAGCAGCAGCTGCAAAAGGCGCACATGTACACGTGGAGATATAACTATTATTCTCTTATTATTTGTTGACTTGTTTGGATCATAATTAGCTCGTTCTTTTGATTCTGTCTTATCTTGCAGGGAGGCTTCCGGGGAGGCTTTTAGTGTTGACCTAAAGTTGGAAAGGAAAAGCTCTCTTCGACTGGTACCGTAATAGATGATTCAAAGAGATAAAATACGGATTTCAGACGGAAAAAAAAACATTTACGGAGGAATTCCATTTCACCGCGAAGTTTCAACGCGTTTCTCCAAATAATTACGATCGAATATCTCCGAGCGAATAACCGGTTCATGAGTGATCACTTGTGCGAGACGAGAGGAAACATTGATTGTTACATCCCATTCGGAAATAGCTCCATTCGCTTGCAGGATAAATAGTTCAAGTTTACTTGTATCAACTGACTTCAGTAAGTACAATGCAAATGTAGTCTCAGTAGATTTATATTTCAATTCGATCCTAATAAATAAATTACAGTCGTAACACAGATATGACTATCCCCACCATCAGTGTATTCAACCCAAAAATTATTTTGATAGGCGATGGTAAAGGTTTCCTCGAACTAAATAATTTATGGCGTGTTGGATTAACACATTAATGGCCTTCAATGGAGTTTAATTCCCTTCCATGTCTTTCACCCTCTGTTTCCTAGAATTATCTCGTAACCTGAAAATCACATTTGGGGTAAAGCTAAATGTTTCGCGATTCATTTGGATTTAATCCCGAAATCCATTAGTATACCACACTCCTAAATATTATCACATTTTATTTTGGTATCATTGACTTTTTAATCTAAAGAATTAAAATATGCTGTCAGTTGATTGTTTTATAAAAAACCGTAAAAATTGCTAAACCCTATACTATATAAACTGTTTTCCGGAATCTCAATGCCGCTCTTGAAATCAATAGATGGACACAATGATTGATTTTTAACAAAGAATCTTATCCGTTTTTATTAGTCGCTTGCAGATAATGCGAAAAAGAGGTAATCCAAACGATATTTCACAGTACTTGAAGTTGTCTACGCCTAACGAGATTTTTCTGCGTTGGTCTTTGGATGTAGGCAAAAGTTCATCTACATCTACACCTACATAATACCCCGCAAGCCGCCGCAAGGGCGTGTGGCGGGGGGGTATTAGGTCACCAACCGTAAAAAGGAAAAATACCACATGCAAAAAAACAACACGGAAAATTACACCCACCAAGTTTGTGATCAGTTCATATTTTAGGCTGCCCAAATTTTTCCAAATCTTACTTTAATCCATTATAAGATTTTTTTAACTTATACCTATAAGATTTTTTCAAATTTTTCTGGAAGCCATAGTTTTGCTAATTTTACTTGCATCGGCAGTTTTTCCAAACTATTTTTGAAAGGACTAAGCAAATCGTAGTAATTTCACTTTCAAAGCTGTTGAAAGACTGATTGTGCTCCCTGCCTAACTTGCAAACTAGGATAAGGAAATTAATGAAGGAGACAGTGAGATAGTGAAATGAAGGAATAGAAATATCATTCTGAGAAATGGAGTGTTGTCGATGATAAATTGTATTGGACGATGAGTTGCTGAGTGGTACATTCAACTCACGAAGAATAGTTCGCTGTATTGCATTCAGTGCCTGTCTTATTTATAAACATGGCAAGGCTTGAGTAAACTCAGGGTGTCAGTTTGTGAAGACAACTGATTTTCAGTGCAACGAGCAAGAAATCTCACGGCATACGGAGCGATGAAGGGGTAGCAGAGTGACCTAAGAGTACTGTACATCCTGGTAATATAAAAATTCGGTCCTCTTTTAGTAAAATGGTTAACAGCTTCGACATTTCGTCACCTCTGGGTAATTGAAAGAAAAAGCGAGCAAAATGTGGATCTTTATGACGTCATAAAACTATCCAAAATGGAAATGATACCATCGACGTGAAAAGTGAGCTATGGGGAAAGGTCACGAGGCATTAAATCAAATAGGAATGAGGAAATTCTGGTAAACCATTTCACTGCAGTTGCCTTGCACATGCACTCTGCTCTTTCACGTAGTTGATTGGGGGTTCGTTATAATTATCCGAAATGTGTCTTTCTTTTCATTTTACAGCTAACCCTTTGTGCCTCACGTTTCCCCATTATCTCCTCCCGAAAGGGACCCTTCGGGAAAAAAACAGTATCGCGTAACCATGGCAGAAGATGAGGAGGGGAAAACGATCGTCAATACCCTCCGACGGCGTCCTTTTGACCTGGATATGACTGCGCATCAAACACCAAGCCGGGACGATCTCCTAAACTATAGCGGTTAATATCCAGACGACTCGTTGTTGACCCATTGCTTTTAAGTTTTCCAATTTTTTAAACTGGACTTGAAAGTAGTGTCATGGGCGGGCAGACCTGGGGAAACCAAAGGGACTCACCTTCACCTCCTGCCAAGGAGCTGTCCCAGTAACATGCCCCAGACAGGAGTAAGGGAGGAGTTTTGGTGTCACAAAGAATGCCACGAAATGCAGGATGGATAACAAGAAAGGAATATTTTTGAGTATGTAATTCAGTGCTATGTCAAATGCAAGGGAATAATGTTGAAAGAGAAACATAAATTAGGCGAAACACAAAAAATGCAAAGAAGGTGAGAAAAATAGCATAGCTATAAACTAGTCAAAATGCAACAGAAATATCGGGACCGTTTCACAGATATTCACCGAATAAAAAGACTATGAAAGAAAGCTGCTCGCTTCGGGCTAGAAGACACAAGAAATGCGATAGCGTGACAAACATGATTAAATGTTTGAGCTGGAACTCGGAAACAGCGGAGAGAATTTATAAGATAGGGCTGTCTTCAAAAGACACACGAGCAACCCAGATTTGGGAGGAAATTAGCGAAAGGCTCTAAAAACCCACTTTCATTGGAGAGAAAAGCCAGGAATGCAAAACATAAAAGGAAGGCGTTAGAGAAAGATAGAAGAAAGAATTTATTTTTGTTAATCACTCAATATCATAGTGAATTGGTTTACCTGAAGAGGTCATTAACCCTTTCGGAACAGCTTCAAGGAATTCAATTATTAATGGTATAATTATTCGGAAGGCTCATTATTTGAATGCATTGTATTAGTTTTTATTTCTCAGGCCTACAATAATTCTACACATTATCATAATGAGAAGTATTGAGCAATTAAATATTAATTCTGACGTAAAAATATTTAATAAGCATGTTCGATATAGAATTAAAGGAATGACTTGAACCTTGCGCAGAAATAAGTTAAATGATACCGTAGCTATTGACGGTTTTTGAAACTTTAGTGACATTATTTACTTTTCTCGCTGCTGCCATACTTCGGACGAATGGCCATAATAGTGGCTGCAGTGAACTTTCATGCATCGATAAGAATTGTGCCACGGCACTAAAACTGACAGAACTTTTGAGAAACTTCTCTGGGGTGTTTCCGACCTCATTCCCATCGTGTTCAACATATTGAACTTCTAAATGTGCCACAGATCTTATATATGAGAGGCAATCCAATAATGTGTCAGTGGTGTGTCTATTGGCAAAAATATTTTAATGTGTGACTGGGTTTTCATGATATGCCTCATATGTCCCTCCTTACATTGTGTGGAACGTTTCAAGTCGTCCGTTCGTATATCATCTCTATAACTTTCAACAATTGATCAGAGTTCTAAAATTTGGCAATTGATGGAAAAAATCAGAAAGAAAATTCAAAGTTGCATTATTTTATATATTTTACGTGAGGGACATGTAGGTATTTCCTTTCCCTTTCGGGATATGAATAGTGAAAAGTCTAGCATTAGTTTATTTCAGGAAAATTACACCCTGTCCTTATTTCCTTAAGTCATACTCCGTCGTATCACGCTTATTTCGTATCTGCCAAATTAATGCATTATCATATAAGCTGTTTTTGCTCTTGACTCTTCTACTGTATCCCTCGTCTTTAAGTCTCCCCGACTACATTCACCCGACCTTACTATTAGTCTTCTCTGTACTAACCCTTTGCTCACGTTCTCTCCTGGGTTAAAAATACTCGAGGGATATGCGGACAAGCTAACAACAAATTAGGATTCATTAGAAGATTATTGGGTAAATGTGATAAAAAGTTCAAAGGGAAACGTTACCTTTACTGGTTAGAATTCATTTAGAATGTGCTGCTTGAATATGGGATCCTCATGAGCTTGCATTGATTGCCGGATTGGATCACGTATAGTATTGAGTAGTTATATTTGTAAAATGTTATCATGATAAACTGAGTAGCGTATCAGATTAGAGGAGCTAGGCTGAGAATCACTCACCGAGCGAAGGTTAAATTACAAATTAACTCTTGCACGAATTTGAAGTCTCTTTTGCGAACATTTGGAAAATGAATAATTAGCACCATCGTACTACGTTAGGTGAGATCATACCCATAACATGTGCAGAACAGATAGATTTAAGATGACAATTTTCCCGCCAACGATAGGGTATCAAAATAACATTGTCTTATCGCGCACGAGGGAAAACCTATTCGGGTCAAAATTAGTCTATTGTGCACTCACCCCCAGCCGTACACCATAGTGGTGACTTTCAGGGTAATATATAAATAATAAATAAATTCCACGGAATCATTCACTCTTATGCTACCATTTACGTATCTGTTTGTTTTTCAACTTGTATTACAGTAAATAATATTTAATCAATACCTTTCCAGAGTTAGGTTCAGGGTAACAAAAAGAAATGCAACTTTAATTACTATAATGCATATTTTACCTCGGTGTGACAAATAAACCCTTTTCATTTCTCAACTGGTGTTGGTATAACTCATGAAAACTATTTTCCGAGGACTTAAATAGGCAGGTACGCCTGTATTTCGCATCTATTACGTGTATGGTCTGTAGTTCAAAATTCGCTCGCGCTGATGAGCTCTAGTCGACGTCGTCAAATACCAATGTTCTTAAATAGTATTAAAATAAACTATGTTTTTCAGAATGTTACGGTACCTTTCGTGCATTCGTAGTCCGGCTAAAAGAAAATAAAAGTTTTCAAGAACACAGACCTTTGGTAGCCATTATTTCCCGTTGATTTTTAGTGAGCAATTCCTCTGGTACATTTAAATAAAATAAGACAATCCTTGGGAACACCACTTGTCAGCCATGGTGGTAATGTATGCCTACGAAGTCACGACGAAGTGCAATTAAGAATACACTTAACATCACCGGGAGTCGAGTGTTATTCGGTCCGCAAAACCATTTCCCTTCCTCCGACACCACCTCCCTCGCAATCCAACTTCGTCCCACTGATCTCACCCGCCCTCTCCTCATTTAGTTGACATGCTCTCAGATCCAACGCACTCCTCCCCGGCGAGTATTTATAGAGTCCTAACGCTCTCAGAAGTATTCGAAAGGCAATCGAATGCGAAGGTTACACAACGGCTGCATGTCGAGTTTTTTCTTTCCCTCTCTTTCCCGCTGAGGAAACATGGCCTTGTATAATAAGGAGTCATTATCGGCTGACTCCGTCTTCGGCTTTCCGGCGTGGGAACGAAGGGCGTAGCGAGTGACGGAGAACGCGGAAGCCCAAGTCTTGCTCGATCTTCCTGCTCCCTTATACTCCCGCACCCGACCCCAGCATCCGCCCGCGTAATTGAGCCGATTCCCCCTCGCGGAAGCCTTCGCGTTCGTAGGATACGCACCCGACGACACCCGCCGGAGTGGATAATTGAATTGGCAAATTAGGAGGAGGGTGAGGGTAAATGGTTGTGGGCGAATGCAAATCGTTCGTTATGTGGTGCGAGTGATTATCCCCCCCCTCTCTCTCTCTGTGCTCCCTCCCCCCCGCCCAACGGGTAGGTGGGGGGAGGGCACACAGTAGGGTGGGAGGGAGGGAGTAACCCCAATCGAGAGAGGATGCGGGGTGTGGTGGCCGTACGCGACAGGCCTCCACCCCCTCGTTCCCTCACCTCCCATTTGCGGTCCACTCCGCTCCACGATCAAGATGGAGGACTGGGCTTGGATACGTTAAGGAGAGCAATAAAAAAATAAACACAGCATCACGCGGCCGAATACGGTGCCGTTTGGGCGGGTCCGGAAATTTCCCATGCGGCGATTAAGAAGGCCATTTGCACGCACGGGTCGAGCAGTTATAGTAGTATTTAAATGTATGGATTGATTTTTTTTTCTCCACTTAGAAACTTTCTCGCATCCTTGTGCTCTGCAGCGTGTGAATTTTCTTAAGTTATACTCGCAGTATGTTCCGGAGGTCTTTTTGAAAAAAAATAGTTTTTGTCGAAAAGAGTGTCATTCCCAATTGCCTTCGCCGAATTGAATTCAAGGAAGCACTACCGTACGGCGGTGGGAAAAAATCGTTTTCGAAGAAAATTAGACCACAGGAGTTGAACGGAACTGACGCCGGGTGCTATTAGAGTTGATTTGGCCATAACGTTGACGGTCTCTTTCCGAATGTATATTCGGAAATATATTCTGAGAGAAGTATACATGATCGAAATTTTAACATGCGACATCGAAAAAATATCTAGCCGTCACTAACGGCTGCATCTAACATTGCTTTAAAGAGTGCCGAAACTGATTAGTACCTTTCCTACGACCGCAATAAGAGGAAATTGCTCAACATAATAGAATAATATCAGATATTTTCGATACAAATTCAGCCATAAATTAACGATGATTGTTAAAATTGTACATTGTGCCTTATAGGTCAATTTTTAAGGGTCACATTTTTCCGTGGAAGTAATTTTATTTGTTTTACTTTGACACTGTATTATATTTTAAGATTATATTGATTGATTATAGAGCTCAGCAGTTGAAAGGAAAATCAATATCTGTATCAGTTTCTGTCACAGAAAATGTCATAACATCTTATTGCCGAGATATCTCAGTTCGTCGTTATCATTATAAAAAGTATATGGTATTGTAATAAAGAGTTCACTATGAATAACTGAAGGAAGCCTAATCTCTAAAAAGTAATTACAAATTAAATACTCCTGCTTTCTTCAAAATAAGTGAATGAATGAATGATAATTGTAACAAAGAATGTGTAAACCTAAGAAAAATGGCTTATTTAAGTTTTCAAGCTGTAGTGCGTGGAGCCTGTCCTTAACGCCTAGTGAAAGGAACCATATTCTGCGGCCTCCAAGGATTTTACTTTGTTAGCCATGCATAATACGAGCCTCGTTTATAAATACACGTACACAAGCAGAGGAATACACAAAAAAAGGATACAAACCACATCGTTTCAAAAGGAAAAATGATTTCAATTTAATATTTCGTTTTTACCAGCCACTTTCATTAGTGTGAGAGGGGCAACTCCCAATCGTTACGGAAAGTTACTTCTCTTTCATAAATGAGGAGGCTAGGACAACGAAAATATTAAAAATAAGTCGTTTCTCCTTTCACATGCTGTTTGTCTTCACGTGGCGGAAGGGTTTGTGCGTTATGATGACCCGTCGAGATGTACCGGTGGGAGCAATGATAATCGCTCGGTAGGCTTAAGGGTAGGATGATTTTTTTTATAAAAATTGAGTTTTCGATATCAAAAGTTTCCAGAAAAATGTATTAAAATTAATCTAGACAATGCTGCTTTGTGTATTTTCACCATATTTATGCACAAACATTAGATTCCCTCACTCCGCTCCATTTTGGAGATGTGTCCACAAACAAACAAATTAATTTTCAAGTGTACATATTGTCAAATCAACATATACCTATCGAAAAATGTACAATTTTTTTTTAATTTCAACACAAAATATATTTACAGGCAATATTCATCATATACAATAGAGGTATACAATGTATGTAATAAATTGAATACTCATTCTGGTCATCTAATTCAGTCACTCGAAAGCAGATGCCACGTACGAGTAAACAAAAAAAGATAACTTTGGAATGTTCCAATTTTAAAACTAAATATAATCATTCAAGTTTTATTCCAAGCCCTAGTCCCTCTTATGTAATAACCAGTCTTATTCTCCATTTCACAGCATTTAATGACTGTAATGCTCTTAGACCCTTGGTATTTCATTAAAAATTATAGATACAATAACTTCCACATTTCTTTTACCTTGATGTTCATGATATTTTTTGTCATTCATTTAAAATTGATCCCTCAGTGATAATTGCTTTTTTTGGACCTCAGGTATTTTTCACATGTCATTGAAAATGTTTCCTATTGTAATCACATATCTATACAGCCTGTCTATGGGTAGAACTAACAATTTTTGAAAAAATAATTCGTCCATCTAGAATATTTGTATTTTATATCTAGCCTCAGAAATTCTCTCTGCCGGATGGATAGCCTAATGTAAACTAATTCCAGGGTCCTTCATTGAATTGGTGTGGCTGTTTACAATAGGGAAGATATTATAGATGCATTGTAACAATAATAAAAACTTTTGCTGTGGTTAAATGCGTTTCGGGGAACTGGGAGGGAGGCTGACGGAGGGGATGGGTTATACAAAGCTCGGTGATAGTTAATGCTAATATTTCGGGGGGCGTGGTCCATTGACCAGTATAAAAAGCTGGGCAGAGCTTACATTGCAGGAGATAAATAGAATTTTTTGTAATGCATGAGGAAGTCGTAAAGGACAGGAGATATCTGAGCAGGTACTGTTACGGAAGGGATTACGTGACAAGTATGGACCAGGTTTGGCATCTAGTACGTTTGTATAGGATCGGAGAGATTTTGAGAATTGGAGTGGATTTAAAAAAGGTTGTTTTAAGGATACATATTTGAAAGATTTGATGCACGTTTAAGTGTTATTGAGAACAATTTGGAAAGAAGAATGGCGGTAGTTTTGTTGTTGAAGAGGATGGGGTAAAGATCTCTGAGAATAATCTTGCGGGGTTGCACGTCAGGGAAAAAGCTTGTGCAAACGCATGTATACTTGCATAAATCATACCCGTTGAGCCACCCCAGGGATTGGGTTATTTAACATCAGTCTACATTTGGCACAAATTACTTTCCTCCCCTAGCATTAGCAGGACAGTATTAATCTGATCCCCCTTAACGTTCGTCGGAAAATGACATCTCAGTTCTATCTGCGGAAAGATAGTGGAAAGGACAAAAATGGACAGTGTCGTTTATCTCATCATTTTAGGGGTACATGCATGTTTTGATATAATGATGAATCTTCGACCCCCAAAACCCCTGACATTATTTACATAAGACGTATGCGATGAGGAATTCGTCGTATAGGAGGAATGGTAAAAGGATTTCGTGGAACTCACGTACGGTAGTATCCCGAGTGTTTCGGAGTTAGGTGGCGTCAGCAGACGAAGAAAGACGAAAATGCTTTGCCCCTGTGTGGATGTTGTAAGGAGTGGGGAAGTGGGGGTCGGGAGAGGAGAAAGATACCGGAACGAAAGAGGGTAAAGGCTACAATGTAATGCACAGGAGCAGGATGTAATTTGGAAAATAGGAAGGAGTAATATTCTAAATAGGAACAGTTTGATGTTTGAGGATGCTGAGACAATTTAGCTAAATGAGAATAGCTAAGCACAGGCGGGTGGAATGACTTGAGCCAGCTAAAAACTGATTATTTATAGGGTGTATTTTAGAGGTGTGTATTGGACGCAGCAGGAGGTAAAACGTGGAGGATAGAAATGGAAAAATAATTATCAAATGAAAGATTGCCGGTAAGTGTCTTTTTTTGAGCCGAAAAGATGTTCTATGCTTATTAATGCGGATGGAAAGGGGAGTAGAAGATTCAACTACGTAAAAAGGGGAGGCACTGGCTGCACTGAAGTACCTATACGGCATTTTTAGACATGCGGGGCCGTAACCCACCCTCACAGTAATTGTTTTAGAATGTTTTGTTGGCACATTTTGGCGGAACTTGGGACCATCAGTCCTATTCCATCTGGTAAAATAGGTATTTATTCCAACTAAGATCAATTAAATAAAATTAAGATTGTCCTTCTTTTGTGTTTTTCCCCTCGTCACCCCTGTGAAAGCAATCGTTTATCATATATTCTCCACTGTCCTTACTGCTAATTTACTTGGGTCGCGATTTATTTCATTATTATATACTAGGTCAATTATAAAATATTTTATGTTCAGCATATGGGAAAATACCTATAAGGAATTGCAGTTGCATAAAATATTTTTTACTTTGAAGACAGTTAATTTCGTTTACTGTTATTGTTTTGCATGTGAGTTTTCGTTCTTTTTGATTTTGATTTAATAGTACACAGAAACGATGCTCTCGTATATTACTGTAGTGATACTAAGAGTGGTTTTAATAACCTATTTAACATTTCATAAAGCCTAAGTTTTGACGACACCATGGAAGCTCGCAGATTTGCCAGAACAGCGTGGATATTCAGGTACAAGATATACTATATGCTTGGGAAACTGGACGCGGCAGAGATTGAAAGGAGCTAGTTTACTGATAGCACTTATAATGTGTGAATGTCAGATGCCGCGTAGGACCTTATCCGGGGTGAGCTTTATCCTCGCTTACCAAATCAACCTTCGGGTGGATGACTGTCAACGTTCACGGACAACCCGACTAAAATACATGTAAAGACTGGCCGTAAATAACGAAAACTGGTATATTTGGACCTTTCCCTCAGTAAAAGGGAGATCGATTAGGACCCGCTACTCGCAGGGAGATCAAAAAGTTGGCCGCAATCCATTTTCATTCGCGGAGAGCCGTGTATTGGGGAGAAAGAGAGGAGACGAGATGGGGAAAGGAAGGAAGAAGGGTGGTGGGTCCTTCTTCTTAATGGAGTCTTTGCGTCAACTATCTCTCCTCCTCCTCCCCCGGCTCCATCTCTCCCTCTCTTTCTCTTATACACACACACACACACACATATAAACACACGCTCGCCCTCCCGTTTTGCGAGAGGAGAAGGGGTGGGGCGAGGAGGGGGGGGTAGGGGCTCAAGTCCTTCCCCCCCACCGCAATGCCCTCCGCCACTCTTCCTACTCCTTCCTCCCTGGACCTCCCTTAATTGAGGGCCCACGCATCAAATCCCACACCGACCGGCCAACTTAGAGCCGGGATTTCTTCTTTTTCGAGTGAGAGAAGAAATCGATCTGAGAAGGAGGGAGGGCTCTCGAACTTGGTGGTGGTTGGTCAGTAATAGAGTGAGTGTGGGTGAGGGGGTGGGTAGGAGGGTGGAGTTCCCGACGATACTCGGTGTTCCTCGTCACACCCTTAGGGCGCCACCAAATTGTATCGCAATACTAAGTTCTATGCATTCGCTAGGAAAACGCAACAACTCGGGGTGCCACACGGAGAATTGCGTATGTGTCTTCCCTGTGGGAAATAAATTACAAGCAAATATAAAAATAACGTACAGGTTGGTCATTAGGCTAAGAAAATTAGGTACCTTGACACACTACCGGAAACTAGGTAAGGACTACTTGAAACAGAGACTAAATCTACACAATACCTCGCAAGCCGCCGCAAGGGCGTGTGGCGGGGGGTGTTAGGACACCAACCATGCATGATGTCAATCCCAGTGTCTGGTATTCATCCCAGGAATACCAGACACGGGGACCTAGGTTTAGTTCATAAATAAACTATATCAGGAACCGTTACCGCCGAACCAGTATAAAGATAAGTAAGAGTAGTTAACAGGAAATAGATACAAGTACTAAAGATAGGAATGACAGGCACCAGCATGCGAATGCTAGAGACCAGATGACAGCTTACCTGAATCTAGATATGTTAACCCGTTAAAGGAATAATATGTATCTTGAACTTGGCGCCAGAGCAAAAGGGAACAAGCACTGGGTGCCTGGCCTTTCTCTCTTTTAAATACAGAGAAACCTTCGAATCTTGGAAGTGACCTTAACGGAGGGCATTGCAGCCGGATCTTGGAAAAATTATGTTTGAAAATAACGCATAATGTAAAATGCAGGCTCTGGGAATGGCAGGCAATAGAGAAACGAAGGCAATGCCAGCTCAAAACTTATTACCCGCGTAATAGTCATGCTGTTTTTACATACGACACTTTGGAAACACTCCAATCCAACACCCTGCTTCGGCATTTCAGATATTAGTGAGAAATGAAGAGAAATTCAATGTTTAATATGCATTTTAAGGACTTTTTTTCGCCTTAATTAATATACCTTACGAGGTTCGTTCAAGTTCTTGGACTTCCTGATTATTTCCGACAAACTGCTGGTATAAAAAAATTGAAAATTATTAAAATTGTCTCTATATTCTCCTTTTAAGCCATTTTAATTATTGGAAAACTCTTCTCCTCACTCTATTGAAAAATTTACAAACCCTGCGTACGTGACGGTGTAGCCATCTATTTATTTCAAACATAAAAAGTTCTCGCGTATTTTAAACTCAATAATTTCTTTTTATCTACGATATTTTCAATCCTGCTAAAAATTGGGGTGCCGTGGAACTTTAATGCACCTCGTAATATCTTCATACCCCTTTCATTCTTTTGTCTGCGGCTCCTGTCCCAGCAGTCTATGTCAAATGCTGCAAAGACTTTGTGTACATTTTGAGAACTAATTTAATAAGGACTAACCAAAACTCAATGCAACTTCAGAGTCAATAATTCTGAGGATACTAATTTTCATGTGTGTATGAACACAAAAAATATAGGATTTTCCTAATATAGATAGCATAATAGGAAAAATTTCGTCATTAGATCTATGTATTTGCCTTTTGCCGTCTGTTTTGTTGCTTTCATTTGGATTCGTCATTTATAACCAGTCCCTTCCATTTACTTCCATCTCGTATTGCTTCAACTATCATCGTTCCCCTACCTTTAACTCCGTTCGCATCAACCGGCTACCCAAATGGTTATATAATGTATCACACCTCGTTCATAAACCATAATCCCTCACTTCATCACCATCTCTTCCTTAATTTACTGTCGCATTCCAGTCCAGTATCACTATAAAATGTTTCCCTGCCGACACACGCGCGATTATTTCCTCTAACAGTTCGTATATCCTTACGACCTGTTCCTCCTTATGGTTGCTCGGTTGAATGTATACCTGAACAATTACCAAGTTCGTCGGTTCTGCTTTTATCTCTAATAGTAATATTCTATCCGTTTCTTGCACTATGCTGACTCCGCTTCTACTACTACTACCCCACCTACATTTTTATTCAATATTATGGCAACCCCTCATTTACTTTCGTCGCTTTCTCTGTATATTACTCTAAATCTATCACTCCAGTAATCCCCACTATCCTTCCATCTCACCTCGCATAAACTAAAACATCTATATTTTCTCTTTCCATCTCTCATTAAATACTCTCTAATTTTCCTGTCCTCAACATTGTCCTAACATTCCAAGTTCCTATTCTAACTAAATTGGTCCTCTTCTACGTCTTCTGTCCTGCTGCGGTCGGTTTTCTTTTGCAAGGGTTTCGTGAGATGACGACCGTGGAAGCCTTGCCTCTGCCATTGCCGGGGACGACACATGGCCAATTGGGCCGAGTTCTGTAGTTGCCAGGACTCATATTCTCTATACTGTCCATCGTAAAAGTCTTAGGAATAATAATTGAGGATGTTTTCCGTTGCCTTCCTAAATAGTGTTTCACTATCACTATCAATGCATGGCCGTCCCACTAGGGTCAGACGCCTTTCCAGGCGCCTCGCTGAGGAACAGACACTTCGGGGGACTACCTTCGTCCGGTTCCAAACCTATATATATAAATATATAATATATATATGTGGGTCGCAAAAGTCCAGGGGGTAGAGCGTTGGACTACTGACCGTAGGGCCCGGGTTCGATTCCCGGGTAAACCTCTCAGAGCACCCTCAGCTATAACCAAGCTAAGTGATTTTTCGGGTACCAGATCTTCCTGGGAAATCATAACCGGCACAGGGAAAGGAACTGGCCCCCTTACCCTGGTGTGTGAATTTCACACGCCGACAGGCTTAGTACGGAGTGAAGTCTACCATCACGCACCAAATCGACCTTCGGGTTGATTACTGTGTTTATGGTCATATATGTATGTTCGGGTTCGATTCCCGGATAAACCTCTCAGAGCACCCTCAGCTATAACCAAGCTAAGTGATTTTTCGGGTGCCAGATCTTCCTGGGAAATTATAACCGGCACAGGGAAAGGAACTGGCCCCCTTAGCCTGCTGTGTGAATTTCACACGCCGACAGGCTTAGTACTGAGTGAACTCTACCATCACGCACCAAATCGACCTTCGGGTTGATTACTGTGTTTATGGTTATGTATGCATGTGCACACACATATATATATATATATATATATATATATATATATATATATATATATATGTATATGTATGTGTAGGTCGCGGTAGTCCAGCGGGTAGAGCGTTGGACTACTGACCGGAGGGTCCCGCGTTCGATTCCCGGGCAAGGCACTCTGGGCACCTGCAGCTCCACCCAAGCTATGTGATTTTTCAGGTACCAGATCTTCCTGGCAAACCATAACCGGCACAGGGAAAGGAACTCGCCCCACCTACCCTGATGTGTGAATTTCACACGCCGTCGGGCTTAGTACTGGGTGAACTCTACCATCACCAACTAAACCGATCTTCAGGTTGATTCATGTGTTTATATATGTGTGTGTGTGTGTGTGTATGTAGTCTGGCCTGAAAGGGCCTCAGAGAAGGCCAACAGCTTAAACTTTCTGAAATATTAGTGCCCTTTTACGGGTTTTCAATTCATATTTTTCCGTTCTACTGTGCCGTCCAAAAGAAAATCGTTGCATTGACAATTTCGACAAATCCTTAATGGGGACAAAAGTAGGTAATGGGCGCTTCCTAGTTTTCCGAATTCTCAGCGGGAGAGGAGGCCATCGTGGATGGAACTTCGTGCTGTGCCCGTTCATTCGTTCATTTGTGTGTGGGACGGGTGCGCTGGAGTTCGGTCAGAGGTGAGAAGAGGAGGAGGAGGTGGGAGGGGGCGGACGAGAGCTCGGAAAGGGGAGGATTGTGTGTGTCTGTGTGTGTGTGGAGTGGGTAGTTGGGAGAGAGGGAGGGAGGGAAGTGTGGTGCTTGGTGCGGGAGGAGGCATCGCGCGGGGATCTCTTTCTCTCCTCTGTCCGAAAGGAACGCGATAAGAAGTTGGATGAGAGGTCAAGAGTTGGGAGGAGAGGGGCGGAGGGTGCGGTGAGTGGCTTTTTCGGCGGGTCCCCTCCCCCTCCTCTTTTCGCCCGGGGAAGACGGGCACATTCATTCGCCCCCTTCGATGCGAACAGAAAGAGCGGAAGGGAAGCGTTGGCTCTCGAACGTGTCACGTCCCGAGGAGCGCCGCATGAAAAAATAAAAACATCATTGTGTGGAGTGGGTATCCGTCGGATCTCCCCCCCGCCCCACTTCCGCCCCACTTCCACCCCCACTTTCTTGCGGGAGAGAGGTCACCCATTACCCGGGATCTTTCGAGAAGGCTTTCGCCGAGAGGAGGGAACCTGGAGATAAAAGGATCTCAATGCGTTCCCTGAGAAATCGAACGTGGTTGAATTTACCAATTAATCCGAAAGCAAAAGAATAAATTGTTATCTATATTCGACCAGTTCCATATATGAACAATTTGCCAAGCATTTTCAAAGATCTTTGTTTTGCTTTAAACATCATACGGTGTAGTTGTCGAGGTCTAGGATAATGCTACTTCTTTTTTCCGGGAGTAGTTTTTTTTAAGCAGTCACATTCAATTCAATTTGCTGAAGGGGTACGGCTGGCTTTTACCAGAGGTATGGATTCATTAAAAAATCGATCAGATTAATCCGCATTTCTAAAGTGACGAATAGAAATTGTGAAGAGTTATGAATTATAAGATATTGGAAGTTTTAAATGTGTGATCGTAATTTGTGCATTTTATCGAAACCTACGGTAATAGCTGTATCGTTTGCCGGCAATTTTATTTCGCGGTTATTCGTTGCACTCTGATTGATCTTCTTAAAGCATGAAAAATTTCTAAGTGGCGAAATACTTGGTAAATTTTAAAATAATAAGAAATTAACTCGAGAAATTCCTTTCGATGTTTACTCTGGAAGACGTCCGTTGAGGAGGTCTAGAAATAAGCATTAGGGAGCGCGGAAAGTATTTGGTATTGCCACTTACTGAAATAACTTACCATTGACCATTTTGTGATAATATTTCCATGACTAACGGTCAAGGAAAGACTCACATATGACCAAAAGGATAAAGTACAAAGAAAAAATCACTGCAGATGGCAATATTTATATATATTCTTCTATTTTTTTTGTTTTATGGTTTCGTAAGTGTTATTTTGCTCTCGTCCTTCTCCATCATCAATATATTCATACAGGTATATACTGTATATATAATACGGGTAGTGGTGGACTAGGGGTAGAGCGTTGGACTACTGATTGGAGGGCCCCGGTTCGATTCCCGGGCACAGCTCTGGAGGCACCCTCAGTTCCACCCAAGTTGTGTGATATTTCGGGTACCATATCTTCCTCGGAAATCATAGCCGGTACAGGAAAAGGCACTGGCCCGCCGAACCTGCGAAATTAACGACCTTCGGGTTGATTACATATATATATTACAATTATTATTTATATTACATAATAAATATTTTGTGACTCCCAACAAAACACAATCCAACAACCCACCCTACATCAGGTCCCTCTTCATCTCTGAGTACTTCCTTCCTCCCTTCATCCCGTCTAATATATACTGTATTATGGCATATATATATATATATATATATATATATATATATATATATATATATATATATATATATATATATATATATATATACACCATAAGCACAGTAATGAACCCAAAGATCGGTTCCTGTTGATATTTGCGTTTTCCGTTGTAAATCCCGGACCATAGGACTATCAGATTGACGACCCATCCTTGTCGATGTATAGGAGATAGACTTCTCTGATATTGTTAGTTCTGATCTATGATTGTTGGATGCGCGTAGTGCGAAAAAATTTGTATATTTAAATAATTCAAAAATATTACTTTTAATTCTTTTTAATGATGCCATTTACTGATTAAATATACTGATCTTTTGGGACCGATTGAAAACGGCCAGTAAAATGCTCTCGTTTGATATGTTCAGCGTTACGTTTACCATTGAATCTCACAATTGGATGACTCATTCCTCATGTTGTCATGGTGTCACGGGAGGGGAGGAGGCGACAAAAGACGGGGAAAGGAGGGAGGGTGACACCTCGGGGGTCCTTTCTGTTTTATGCAGAGGCACTCCCGAGTGCAAACACACCCGCTCATATCAAAACCCTAATAATCAATCACCCCACCCACACCGCCAACTCCCACCCTAATCCTGCCCACTACCCTCAACCCCCATCCCCCTGCCCCCACAAATCCCCCGCCACCCCCTCTCGCCCCTCCGAAGGCAGAGATCACACCTCTGCGCCCTCTTCCGCCGTAATGAAGAAAAGACACGGAAAGACAGATGGATGCCCCAACCCCCACTCTCTCTCTCTCCTGCGTGTCCGTGGCCCTTCCCGCGAGCATGCGGTGGTCCCCCCCCCCCCGCCTCTCTCCCAGCGAAAGGTCCCTTGATGAGCAGAGTGGGCTTGGAAGGGAGGGGTGCGCGCCCCCTCTGATTAGCGCCCCGCACTTCTACTGAGGGAGAGATATAGAGAGGGTGAGGCCGCCAAGGTCCGGAAATGATCCTTTCTCCCTCTTCCTTCGCCCTTGCCTCCTTGGGATGACTCCCACGTCTCTCCCGAGGTGCGGTCTCAACCCCCCCCCCTCCCGGTCTCTCACCCTTACTCCCTTCCGAGCGAGGGAACAAGGAGCAGTGATCACCGCCGTCTTATCCCCCCTCCCTTCCCCCTGGCGCACTTACGCTCCACTTCCCCGCCCTTTGGATCGCACTTCCCCTCCCCCCTCGTCTTCCGCTAACCACTCCGGCAGGGGCCGTTGTTCCACATTCACATCGCCCTGATTCACGTCTCTTGCGGTCCCTCCGATGGGGGAGCGTCGTAATTCCTTCCCCTTCCTCAACGCTCCTCACCACCCCCTGGAATAACACCACCGGACCAGGGAACCTTTTAAAATTTCGGAGAATCGAGATGAACGCTCGCCGATATCGACCCGGCGGAGTAAAAGAAATGATGAAGTATCGACGGCATGTTGGCGCGGCGGGTATGGAGAGGGCGTGTCGAGAATCGTCCACGAAATCGAATGAGTCGATAATTAACCGCGTAAATCGAATAACAGCGACGACCTCCTTTATGCCGAAATACGTATCCATATCGTATATTGTCCAAATTGAAATCTCATATAATGGAATAGAACCTTTGCTGAAACTAATTGAGCCTAATAAATCTTTCGCGTCCGATGAGATACCCGCTCGTATATTTAAGAATCTGGCTTCGGAAATCGCGCCGTATTTAGAAATAATATTTAAGAAGACGATTGTAGATCACAAGGTCCTCAGAAATTGGAATACGGCTGTGGGACAGCTATATTTGAAAACGGAAACAAGGAAGAACCGAGTAATTACAGACCTACTTCCTTCATATCCATTTGACGCAAGGTTATGCAACATGTTTGCTAGTTCGATCGCGGTACATCTCGATAATCAGGAGTTATTAATGAAAAATCACCGTTGTTTTCGAAAAGCTACATCCTACGGGACAGAACTTACGCTTTTTGTTCATGATATTCGAATTTCGGGAGAGAGCAATGTTCCAGTGGACGCGATTTTCCTAGATTTTATGAAAGCCTTCGACAAAGTACCTCATAGTAAACTACTCGCAAAGCTAGAAGCATATGGCGTAGATAAAGATATCCGGGGTTGCATTAAAGACTTTTTGAATGTTCGTTTACAAAGAGTAGAGATAGATGGGGTTAGCACAAATTCAATAGAAGTTACTTCAGGTATTCCCCAAGGAAGCGTTATCGGACCTCTTTTATTCCTACTTTACGTTAACGAGATTGACTTCGTAGTCACTAGTAAGATACGTTCATTTGCCGATGATGCAGTGGTTTATCGTGATCTCCGTGATCCTAAGGATGAAGCAGCTGTATCAGATAACCTAATGGCTATACAACACTGGTATAGAACACTGGTTTGGAAAAAGAGCAATTCCCTCCCGAATGCCTACTGCACTGGGAACACCGAAATGTAATGTGTAGATTCAATTAAATACCTAGGCACTTGGAAATTAGAATTAAACTTAACAAAATGTGTAGTGATAAATTTTTGGAAAAGGGGCAATTCCCTCCCGCACGCCGACTGTATTGGGAGCACCGAAATGAAATGTGTATACTCAATTTAATATCTAGGCGTTACCCTCTCTCACGAGCTCTCCTGGGTGAAACACATACGGGGAATATGTGGGCAAGCTAAAAAAAATTAAGATATATTAGAAGAGTACTGGGCAAATATAATGAAAAGTTCAAAGAGCAATGTTATCTGCCGCTGGTTAGTCCTCCTTTAAAATAGGCTGCAAGTATATGGAATCCTCATGAAATTGTAATAATTGCCGGATCGGATCGCGTGCAGCGTAGAGGAGTTAGATTTGTAAAACTTAGCAGCGTATCCAAAATATTAGAGCAGCTAGGCCGGAAAATCACTCACGGAGCGAAGGTTAAATTACAGCATGAAGGTCTTTCATTAATCGAGAGGACATCTCTTCAGCAATGATGTCGAAAATGTATTATTATCACCATCGCACTACGGTAGGCAAGATCGCGTCAGTAAAATTAGAAAGATTAATTGTAGAACAGATAGATATATGATATCATTTTTTCCACGAACGATAGGGGATAATTATAACATTGTCTGACCGAAGTTGGGTCATGTTCATGTTAAAATTATTATGGTTGTTAATGCACCCCTTGCCACACACCTCAGTGGTGGCTTGCAGCGTGCATAAATAAATAAATAATTCCAATCTTTTCTTCTCTCGACCTTGGCTATCAAAAATGTCCCCTTTTATGACAATCTCCATTATTTTCTTCACTTACCAAGCTAAGAAAAGCTTAATTCGAATTTCTTTCTGCCCATTCCACTTTCTCCATTGACCTCTTCCTCTCAAACACTCAAAATCAAATTAATGTATGTGTACCCTCTTTCCTCAATCAAGTTTCGGAGTTCTGCAACGCCCTCTGTGCTGCGCATAAATTTTTTTCTGTATATATAGTATTCATCTAAGTTCCGTTTATTTATATGTAAGGCAGTCATTAATACAAAAGACAAACGGTGAATTTCATGCTCCGATTAAATGTTTTCATCAATAATAATATTGTAATAATTTTAAATTTTTATCTTATGTTTATATAATTAAGTGTGAATAGAATTTAAAAATTCGATTCATTGGAAATTGGGTTCGATTTACCATTGAAATCTTTCTAACCAGCGACTCAAGACGTGCAACTTTCTGGGTGCCACAGCTTCGTGGGAAATCGAGTGTTACCACCCAATGGGTGAACTCAAAACGGCACTAAATGGTTGAACTTTAATCCTTTTTGATCAAGCCCCGCCCTAGCTTATCAAAAACAATATTTGTATCCAAAACAGCTGTTGATGCAGTAGTTTAAGAAAGCCTTATCACTTTGTTTTCATTATCCATTACGTTATAGATAGGTATACCTGCAGCTATGTTTCTACATATCGAGTAATGGAGGAATAAACTATCATTAATAAAATAATTATAATGTATGTAGATTTGCTTGCGCCATACACTATGCATATTGATAATTTCCGGTAAATAGGCATAGATTTTCTCGTGAAATTGCCCTAAGTAATTCGTAACAATAGGCATATAAACATATTTTCGCTCTTTACTTGGTAATTTATGAGTTACAATGTTAAAACATTTTTGATTCACAATGTTTAAGTACATGGCGATTAAAAACAGTTCAACTTCATAATTTATTATCCCTTAACGTAATATAAGAATCGTTAATTTAGGATGAGATTGAGATCAGCTAACATTTTAAACTATTGAATCATATTAAAAAACACTGTCGATTTATCCAAATAGACAAAGCCATACTTCTAACGGTACAAGGTAAGCTAAATTAAGAATTTTGAATGCACTCATTACATACCTAAACGATCTCAAGAGAAAGTATTTCATATGAAAAATCATCGGAAGCAAATGGAAAAGATATCATCGGTGATAAATATGCTCAGATATTTTCCTGAAGTCTTACGGGAATTATGATCAATGACTCCCGGTTGCGTACCTAATCGCTTCAAAAGACCCAAGTCGAACCTGACGCGTAATTTATTTCATACTTATCCGGGAGTAACATGCCAGCGCTAATGCATGTCCTCCTCACTCTCGGCAATTATTATTGCTTTTCGAATCGGTCCTCTTCGTCGGGGTGGGTTGACAGACCGGGAACTAAATGAGCTTCAGCCGGCGAGATCGATGGGGAAGTGTCGACGGAGGAGGGATTGTGACAGCATTCGTCTCGGGAGGGATGTGGTAATACTGGCCCCCCACCACCGGGAGTCCTGGAACTTGGGCGGAGTGTGAAGAACGGTGAGTGGAGAGGCCCATTGGCCGGTGTGGAGAGACATATTAGGCATCAGGACGAAAATTGAGATTCAGCGGTGGATGTATTTGTTGATCACGGAAAGAAGAAAAGTGTACCTGGTACAGAGCGTCGTGCGACACTTATACTTAATCATCCGTCGATATGAAAAAAAGTCACGTTTTACGATGGTGTGCAGATAATTTTCTCGTATTCCTTGAAATCTCGAAGATATCGGGTCAACATTTTTACACGTATTTAGAATCCGAAGACTGAGTGACTACAACCCTCCATCCTTAATGTTTTTGCTAATATAACCATTTCGTCCGACATTCTTCTTTACTTGTCTTTTGACCTTCATCGTGAGACCGATCGATCTAATTTTTCCTCCACATTCCTATTATGTGAGTAGCCTGTACATATTACCTAGCGGTGTACATTGGGCAACAGTATTCAATCTGTGTAGTCTCTTTATAGGTGACACATATTGGGTAATTATGACAGTAGCATTTTCACTGATATTTTTTGACTACACAACCCGGTTTCCACTCAACATTTTCATTATCAGGTAATGATGGCAAACGCAAGTCCTTTAACAAGTCCTTGGCTCTTGCTCATACGGGGTTACCTAAAAGCAATATATAGTGCATAGCCTGCTGCTTACTTATCATTACGCAGTGCGTGAATTTAAAAGTTTTATGCTATATTTAATAACGTTTTCAGATAATTTGTAAATCGAATGTGGCTTGGAGTAACGGGACCTTGATGATAAAAATGCTTCGGGTTTTGTGTAATAAAATGTTCTTAATTGAAATAGATCTAATCAGTGTCATTTGTACCCAATATTTGTAATTTCCATCTGGTAATGACGAAGTCAGTTCATTTTATTAGTCAGTACCTTATTTAGATAAGTGATGGCGAGCCTAAAGTTTTGCTAGGATTTGATTTCCCCCGTGGAATTCTGGTGAAAATGTGCCAAAACTAAAAGAGAACGGTGATCAAAAGTGAGCTTCCTTTCCCCACTTCATCTTGTGTTGTCGTGACAATTCACCTTAAGTACGCTGAAAAGGGCTACTTTGAGGCCGAAATACGCCTATTCGCATTCACCTTTCTTATCCCTTTCCTTATTTACCATTTACCCCATCCTTTGACTTGTGGCGTTAGCCAACTAATCTCATTTGTACTTAGTTTGGAAAGGCAAACTGTTTACGGCTATTGGAGTTTCTCATTTATTCGACAACATTTAACGGTCTCATAAGTGGATGTGAGAAGAAATTAGGTACCGAGAGCAAGAGCGCAAAACTTATTGAGAGTATGAGCGGCTAATCTTTAGGAACTTATTGATATAGTATGATTCGATAATCTGTGGGCCCAAAACATAAGATTGCAGTAAAAAAAACAAGTTCTATACTCCCCAATATAATATAAAATAGTAATTTTTTTCAGGGTTTTGTGGCTCTTCTGAAAGGGAGCCACGTCGTTGATATACTCGTACATGGTTGAAATCTCGCATGGAAAAATATTCATGAAAAACATATTGGTATCGTTAGTGCTTCAAAAGGTTTTTTGGGAATAAGTAGTTTGGTGGCAAAAATTACCACATATTAATTTCAAATGGACGGAAAGGAAAACAGACGGCGAAGTTCTAGGTATGGTCGGGTAAGATAGACGACCGTTGGGAAGAATTCATTGAGGACTAAGACATATGTAAATGCAGGATAATCTGACGTTCAATGGGATGGTAATAGATGGAAGAATTCTTGGAAAGCGACTTATGTTGAGGGTGGTAAATAATAGTCATTTTTAATAAAATTAAGGCAGGTAAAAGAATACGGTGCTAAATATTGAGTTTTCAATATAATAACAGGTTAAAAATTATATTGTGTCATGTAAATTAGGACTTAGGAGTACAGCAGCGTGAAATACCAAGGTCCATCATAAATATTTTCTCTAACCCAGTAGAACATCGCTACTAACTTCTTTCCAGACTCCCTAAGTCAAAGAAAAGGTTTTTCAGCTGACAATTTCCAAATGCTGGCTTAAAATGGGAATTTTTAGTCACTCATTTCATAAGATATATTGTCCAAAGTCATCAAGTGAATGGATGGTGAAGTGTGGGGAGAAATGAGAAAGAAAATTAAAAATATTGTCATAAATAAATATGAATTCATAAATTTATTTTTTATTAATTCTAATTTATTTAAATGTCATTCCATATCCTTGATACGGAATGCTATTTGTCTCCGTCGTATCTGTGCATGGTGTCATTTTTGAAGTTTATGCATAATTTATCTTTTTCAACAGGGTTTTTTAACAGTTCAAATCCTTATTAATAATTCTGGAAATAAAAATGCTTTTTACCGGTTACAATTCTTGATGAAATCAATTAGAATTACACCCATATAGTACTGAAAAATATTTTGTTGCCCAAGTAATACGAGTAGTTAGCCTGTAAGATATCCAACATTTTTGAGCAAGGAATAATTTTTTACCTCTTCAAAAATAATTCCTACCTCCTTGCTTGTTTTTTCAGGCTGTCCAAGTTTCTTATCATTTCTCATTCCTCATTTTTCATAAGCTTAGACTCTAGTTAATCCTCCTCGATCAATGAATGGTTTTCCTCGTGACGGCTGCCTCCATTACATTTTCATTTTCCACTACTACACTTTAAAATGATATTTACCGTTTATCTGTCTGTGGAGTCGTTTATTACAGCACTCCAAATTATCCTTTTATCGCTCAATCTCTTCATATCTTTTTTAGTACTTTGCGCTGACGTCTTCCATAATCTGCTCCCCATAATTTATCCTTAAATGCCCTGTGTATAATTCTTTATTTCTAATTCTTCCTTCAAATTCACCTTCAGTTAACAATTAATTGTAGGAATTGTCTTGTTTGTTTCCTTTTTCTTCTTGTTAGGGTCTTCTCCTCGGTCTTCCTCTTTTACACATTTAATTTTATCGAAAATGATCAATAAACTTTATATGCAAAACTTTTATGCATATTATTGCAAAGTTATAAAATTTGTAATTACCTCAAGCTTACCCATTTTCCTTTTCCGTGGTAAACATGTGCATTATTTTCAATCTTCGTTTCTCTACTTTATCTATACAACTTGCCTTCAAGAACTAGAATATTAAACCCCACAAAATAAGCGATAATAATCGGTTTTCCACGTCTGATTTAATTCTATTTTCCGTGAGCTGCTGTTAAACTGATCCCATTGCATATACTACTGCCTATTATATCACTTTAAATTGTCAAAAAATTATGTAAAATAATGAATTATTTACCTGTGATTGGGTCTAAAAGGAAAATAGTCCATATTCCTTAAATATCCGTGTTTCTTAGGGACATTAACGTGATAGAAAAGCCAGCACATTTTTATGCCTATGGTTGTAAATTACGGAACTTGAAGCTATATTGAATTTCATTCCTCGAATAAATGATATTTCTAAAATTATCTCCCCTCTCTTAGTGGAAAAATAGAACTCCTAAAATTTCACTGCGTATTAATAAAACCAAAGCAAAAGGTAATCATACTAAATTGTATTTCATTGAGGAGCTAAAAACTAGATAAATGTAGATGCAAATGGCACCTTAATCTATGCTGTGAGCCGTGAATGCCAGTGAATTCGGTTGAATCCTCTCTTTGAGAAAAATAACCAATTCTACTTAGGATTTAATTTCTTTATTAAGGCTTGAAAATATGAGTGTTAATGTTTAATAAAAATATTAAATGAGACAGACTGGATTGTTTCGTGGGACTCCCAGACGGTTACCACCTGACGAACGCCTGGAAGAGAGTGTTCCAGAAACCAACCAATCACAACGCAGCAGCGAGAGAGCGAGGGCTATATAAGCGCAGCCAAAATGATATCGGCACTTCGACCTGAAGACGCCTGGTGGAATCCAGGCGAAACTGTCGTCAACCATGACAACCAACGCGGCGGGAACCCGAAAAATGGAGACATCCACGAATCCTGAACGCCACGGAAGACTACGATCCAACATTATACGCCTCTACGGGGAGGAAACGCACAGTAAGATACGAAGATTTGAGAAGTTGCGCAAGAAGAAGGGGAGGCTTCTCTCCTCCTTAGCCTTTCTCCAACGCTGCCGAGACACCAACACTCTACCGTGCTGTGTGGAAGTAAAGCATCACCTCAACACCAAGGCCGCCAGAAGAATTCTCCGCCGGACCAGCGAGGCACTACTCAGGGAACGGGTACGGCACACACGCCACTCCCTCCACCTGTGCTCGGAAGAACTTCTACGAATTCATCTGGAATTGGGCGCCAAACTCAACGCCACTGATTGGGACACAATAGAGACAATAACCCACGACTCATCCCGGAATACTGAAACTGCAGTGCGGGAGACGCAGATCAGGAAATTCGAAAAACTATCCGACCGACAACATCCCAGCAGTTTGGGTCATGGCCCCGAAAAGGACCGTTCAGTCATCAACTTTACGGACTACCAACTGACCAATGCTCACATCTCGATTTTATCGAAAGGACTGAATTTCGCTATTGCTCCAACAAAAATACCAAAGGAAGAAATCGTCACAGAAGTGGAATATGCCATCCGGAAGCTTCCGAAGGGAGACGCCGATGAAATTAGAGAAGATGTTGCCCGCATTCTCCGGAACGCAAGACCACCCAAAATGAACATCACGGGAGCCGAACGACGAGCCTTATCCGATCTCCGCGGGAACGAAAACATTCTCACACTCCCAGCGGACAAGGGAAACTCCACGGTCCTCATGAAGAGAGGTGACTACGAAATGAAGATCTCCCGTATGCTGGAAGACTCCACTTACAGAAAACTTCGTTCGGATCCCACTGCAAAAGCGGAGCGAGACACCAGGGCGCTGATAAAGAATTCTACCATTCCACGGGAACATCAAACACGTCTGTTCCCATCTGCGGCCAAGCCACCAAGACTATATGGATTACCCAAAGTCCACAAAGAAGGGGTGCCCCTCAGGCCAATAGTCAGCCAAATAGACGGACCAACCTATAGACTGTCCAAATACTTAGCACAGTCACTTCAACCTTACGTCGGACAAACCTCATCTTTCGTGAGAGACTCCACTCATTTCATCGAAATATTGAAGAAGATTACTATCAGCCCCAACGACATCTTAGTCAGCTTCGACGTTGCATCACTCTTCACAAACGTCCCAATTCAAGAATCGGTGGACATCATCAAAGAGCTCACAAAATCCGGCATTCCAGAGGATCATCCGCAGCTGATAGAGTACTGCCTACGGAACTCCTACTTCCTTTGGAGCGGGAGTTTCTTCGAACAACGCGAAGGAGCGGCAATGGGCTCACCCCTATCCCCGGTGATAGCAGACATCTATATGGAAAAATTCGAACAAACGGCGATCAAATCCCATGATAAAAAACCAAAGTTATGGCTAAGATACGTGGACGACACGTTCGTAATTTGGCCACATGGACCTGAAGAACTGCAGAGATTCCTGGAGCACCTCAACTCTCAGCATCCGGCAATACAATTCACTATGGAGACCGAAAAAGACAACCAAATCCCGTTTTTGGACATAATGGTGAAGAGGAGGACCAACGGGAGTATCGGCCACTCAGTATACAGGAAGGCCACCCATACTGACCGCTACCTGAACGCCCACTCACATCATCACCCGTCCCAGAAGGCATCACTCGTGGCAACACTCCTGCATCGCGCATACAAACTTTCGGATGCAGAATCATTGGCCAAGGAAAAGGAACATTTGATGACGGCACTGAAGGTAAATGGATACAAAGAAGAATTGGTCCTGAAAAGGACCGCTAAAGTGGAAAAACGCCACCAGACACCCGACAAGGAGAAACATCAAACTGACAAGCCAGGAACCTATGCCATCATCCCCTACGTCGCCGGCACAAGCGAAAAGATCTCGAGGGTCCTGAAGAAGAAAGACATTGTCACAAGATTTAACTGCGTGACCAAAATAAGCCAGATAATTCCAAGGCCCAAGGACAAGATCCCGAAAGGTCTTCTCGAAGGTGTGTACCGCGTGCCTTGCTCTTGCGGCAAATCGTATATCGGCGAGACATGCAGGTCCATGAAGACCCGCCTGCAAGAACACAAGAGGGCAACGAAGAATAAGAAATTCAGCCTATCAGCAGTCGCCGAGCATGCCTGGAGCGAACCCGGACACGACATCAAATTTGACGAAGCCGAGATAATCACCAAGGAAAAAAGATACTACCCTCGGCTGATTAGAGAATCAATTGAGATCACAAAAACGCCGAGAAACTTCAACCGGGAAGACGGTTACCACCTGACGAACGCCTGGAAGAGAGTGTTCCAGAAACCAACCAATCACAACGCAGCAGCGAGAGAGCGAGGGCTATATAAGCGCAGCCAAAATGATATCGGCACTTCGACCTGAAGACGCCTGGTGGAATCCAGGCGAAACTGTCGTCAACCATGACAACCAACGCGGCGGGAACCCGAAAAATGGAGACATCCACGAATCCTGAACGCCACGGAAGACTACGATCCAACAACAGACTGGATTGTTTTAAGGATAGAAATTCAATAAAAGAGCCGAAAAACTATATTTTTGTTACAATTTTCATTGAAAAATATGCCTGTAATCATACAAAAATAACTTTTCCGTGAAATATTGTGGGCTAATCGTCGCATTGATAGTCCATGGAATTTTGATTAAATTATAATAAATGGCTTCATGGGGGCAAATTGATTAATTAAATAATTGATATAATATTTAATGATAAAAATTGGGCCTAGGCTCAGTGCATTTCATACAGCTTCAACCAATCAATGTAATATGGGCCACGAATTTGGAATCAGAAAGATTTCATTCGTGATAATGAAGATAGTTTCCTTTAATCTCATGGTAAAATGCATTCATTTTAATCAATGCGATGGTTACTTAAATCTAATTGACCGTACTAGAGATTTTTGAAAGCAGGACTCATTCGTGTATTCAAATTTTCTCTCCGGATATTATCATCTCGTATTTTCATTTTCATCATTATATCTAACCTGGAACATCATATGTTATATTATTGATTAAGAAGGTAACACTGAACTAAATGAAATGTGATATGTTCAGTATTATCAGCGATTTTATGAAATATATAGTGGCATCCTTTTTTCAATAGAAAATTCACAGTTCGACTTCATATCCTAAATTCTTCACTTGGAAAATCCATTTTTATTCATTTTTGTTTGCTATTCTTTCTAGCATCCATCTTTAATATTGCATTTATGTAAAATTTGGGTGATGGAGTTCCTTATGACATATTTCCTTCAATCCCATCTATTTTCTCTTCAATAAGTTTCCAAAGAAAATTTCCGCATTTTGTCTCATTATGAACCCATAACATCCGTTTTTCGTTTCTGTTCAGTAACCTCCTGACCGCATTTCCTTGATATATTTAATTGTTTATTCCAAATTTCTCATTTTAAACATCCTTTGTTTCTTAGAATATAGCTTCTGCGCATCTACGTAGATGTTCTTAGATTGCCTATATCTTATAAAGAGTTTATCATAACCTTCGAGAGGATGATCATGGTACAAATTTCCTTCTTCTACGCACTTTTGTAGATTTCCCATTATGATCGACGGAACTACAAAACAGTTTTTAAGCGTAAATAATTGTAAGATTTTGCTAGATTCAGTTAAAACAAGCATAAAAAATAGTATGGTAGGAAATGTAGCGTCTCACGATGATATTTCTGAGATTACAAACCAATTTGATGTAAACCAGTGGTCATAATGGGGTCTCGAATAAAGGATTTGAAAATATGCTTTAATAAGATTCCAGGGTTTAAAATGTTGTAAAATATTCAATATCCAATCCTATATTCCCTACTTGTAAAAAAGCTGTGAATGAAGATATTTTTATATCTCATTCAGATATCATACTTATCACCTTGTATCAACACCACCCGCCACTTTAAGAATTATTGAAAAGATTATAGTTGGCAAGTTGTTAGATTCCCTGGATAAGTATGAAATAATATATGCATTGTAATTTGGTGACCAAATAAATAAAACAACTACACAAGTTATTGAGCTAGTGATGCATTGTTTGAGATGGAATGAATTGAAGGTTTAACATTGTGTCAACTTAAAAGTAAACAGTGCTAAAAAGTATCACTAGTTTCGCCAGTTCTGCATTATCAGGTACTTTCATGACCGAATTCCGACCAGTGCAGCCAAGATACATAGCAGCTCGCATATTGATCATGATTACATTTTACCTGATAAAACCGTCATGGGTGGAACTACTTGTACTTCTTTTAAGAAATACTCTATTGGTCCTAACAAAGTTAATTTTTATTTTGTGATTAACTTTAACTATTATGTTATGAAAAATTGCATATTTGATCAAGTTCCTTATATTATTGGTTTTGAAAGCCTGAACGTGAACATATTTTGCCTCGATAGAAAGAACTTTAAGTTATTGTATAACAGTTATTTACTTAAATTACCACATGCTATTCATTCATATAGTTATCAAACAAAATTATATATTTGCAGTAGAATTATGTCTGTAATTTCAATTATGTTCATCGCCAGTCGCCATTTCTAAGGTTCGTGCGCTGTAGGTAATTCAAATCCTCTGGCTTATCTTTTAATTCCCAAGTTTAATTATTTTTTATCCATTGAGACCAAAGTAATTAACCCAAAAGGTTGGTGTGACTAATAATGGTAGAAATTATTTAAAAGTAGGTCCTATAAATTCGGATTATTATCTAGCTAATCACTTGGGGTAATACTGAGTTCAGATATTTCTCCAGCCCCGGCGGCGGCGGGGTAACTTCCTCACCTGCCAATCCAGAGGTGGTGGGTTCGATTCCCGCATAGTTGGCTTTTTCTCCACCTAGGGCTTGTGTGTATGTAAATGAGTCCATTGTTATACCATTATTCAAGTCCGATATAAAGGCCGAAGTGTTGTTTTCGGACTAATGCTATACAAATAAATAAATATTAATTTTCTACCCTCAAAATGAATTGAAAATATCAAGATTTGCTGGAGGGTCACTAATAATCTGTTCCTTTATTTCGAATTATTCGAGAAGAAATGGCTGTCACAGTTAATACATGCATGTGAGGTATTGCCCACTAGTTGGTATCGGGATCAATGGCACAGTGGCTTGATATTTACCAAAGGGAAGTTTATTATTATTGAATATCGAATAGCCGAAACGGAGTCTCGAGAAGGAAAGTCCACCACCAGACACAATAATGATGGCTTGTCTGGATATCATGTAGATGTTGTAAGAATGGTGCAATGGTGCGCTGCCCTCTTGAGGTTCTCGGGCCGCACCACCACACACTCTTGGCACACCTTACTCACTGACACAAACTACATTTGGACTTTTACATTACAAAAAGAAGACAAAGATGCACTCCTCTTAATTTTAGTGACTACTACCTCCTTCCTCTCTCTCTCTCTCTGGCTCCAAATTAAAAAAAATATTCTCACATCATCCATCCCATTTATCATAGTGGGAAAACCAAATATTTTAATTTTTGACCGAAGGATTAAGATGGAGGGAAAGTCAAGATTCACTAAAGGTTACCCGCAGAGTCATACTTATGTTTCCCTTGTCATAAAATCTCGAGTTACTCGTTCGAAATTTCGATGATTGTACTTATCAAGTGAAATGCATCACCTTAAATCTCTTCGGAATCGAAACGCGATACCGTTAGCATGAGCACGAGTAGAAAGAAGTTCAACGAGATTACATCTCAGTGCCCAATTGTAACGCGCACAAAAATTCTCTTCCCAGTGATTTCGACCCAGAACATATCGGTCGTAAACCAGGAGATTTGTGCAGAAAGGAGCGACGTTATCGCTTAGGGGGTTTTTTAAGGGGTGTTTAGCAACGAGGACGCGGAGGAATGGGTAGGCCCCCGAAGGAAGGAGGGGAAGGAAAAGAGATGGGGGAGAGGTCGGATAAGGGAGCGAGGAGTGGTGTCGAGGGTTTAAGGATTTGGAATGGGGGAGATGTGTGCTAGTGGACTACGAAAAGGGGACGGGATCATGGGGGGAGGGGGAGGAGGAAGGTGATGGCGTCGCCTTTCAAACGCCAATGTTCCTACAAGACGCCCGTAAAGCGTTTTTCTTTCACTTGGCTGGTGCTGCTTCTTCAGAAGGAAAAGGTGAGGGGGGAGGGGTACCGCAGACGGAGGGAGGAGGGAGTTTGTAAGGGTCGGAGAGAGGAAGTGTGTGCGTGCGTGTTTGGGGGGGGGTAGAGGAGGAGGGAACGACGGATCTTTGGGTGGGCACCGGAGCAGTCGGTAGCTTGCGGGGGAGTGAACACACTACACGATTGAAGCCCCCTTCACCGCACCCCTCCCCTCGCTCACACACACACAAAACGATTGCCTGCTGTGCCACCCCCTTACCCCATCCTAAGGCTCCTCTCGAAGGGACAAAAAAAACATCCCCCTCCCTTCCCCATCTCCCAATCCACCAAGCGCGTACACTTTTCCTCGTCCCGAGATTCCCGGGGGTGTGGGAGGGAAACGAGGTACGGAGGGTGGGAGGGAGGTTGTTGGCGGCGAAAGGGCGCATAAGCTACCTCCCGCGGTCACACACAGGGCTTCACTTCCCATCCCCGTGCCTCCACTCCTCCTCATTCTCCCCATCTCCTTCCCCCTTCCAGCCCGAATAGGACTCAAAACCCTACCACTCCCTTCCTCTCCCCCCACCTCGAACCTCTCTCGCGCTGCTGTGAATGAAAAATGATTCGTCGAAATGGGAAGTGGTGCGGTCGGATGAAAGGGGAGAAAAAGGGTTGTCCAAGGACTCTGCCCACCCCCTCGCCTCCACCCTCCCCACCCACTCCCTTCCCGCAAACATCATCCCCCTTCTCCCTCCTTCCCCGTCTCCACTGCTGCCATTAATTCCCAAACAATCGCTTTATTTCCCACACAAAAACACACACACACACGCACAATCACACCCACACACACGCACAAGCACACCACCCACTCGGGCTCAAGCAATCCCCAAGCGACACTGGCGTGAGCCCGTTCCTCTCAATTTCTTTGTAAATAATTACTGCTGCTTAGGAACCCTTCTTTGCGACTAGCGAGTGATAAATGATGGCGAAAGGGATTATATACATTTATATATTTTTTTTTCTTAAATATATATATAATATTTTTGTATATACTGCTGCACACACATACATGTATACACCCGTAGGAATGGTCACACAGGAACGGTGGAACCACATCGGAAGGGGTTGGAAAAAAAAGGGAAGGGGAGTTTAAATAAAGTTTTGATGTCGGAGATGGATGTGGCGGTTGGTGGTGGTGCGATGGTGTCTGGCCAGAGTCCTCCTTTTCTGCTCCATCCCTCCCCAAGAGACAGAAAGTGGGAGGGGACAACACCAGCGGCCGGCAGGGGGACGGATATTCGGGATTATTGATCGATAATATTGATCGAGCTAGGTTCTGCGGCAGCAGCGGCTGGGAGCATCAGGGAGAGTGGTTGTGCGTCTGTTTTTGTGTGATTGTTTTCGATTGTATCGCTATATATTATGTCGGGCCGCTCCATCCATAACCACGAAGGGCGCCTGTCGCTCTCTCTCCCCCGACTGACTGGTATTCAAGCGCGGGAGACTTGACTGTCTTCTCTCGGCGTTCCGCCGCCGACAGGGTGCGGTCTCCCTGCGTTCCATTCGCCCCGGCGGGGGTGTCTCAGGGTTAGGCGTTTGGCGGAACGGGGACGAAGAACAACCCTTCTTACTTCTGCTCCTATCCTTCTCTCTCTCTCACTCGGGTCGAAAAAAGCAAGCCTCCCCTCCGCGTTCCGACACACTTACAGCCGCCGATGAATGGCTAGACGTCCTTAATTTACATCCGTCTCCTTCTCCCAGCAAGATAATCGATAATATATCTAAGTAATGTGTCCATCGGCCAGTTTACTGAATGTCAGCGGAGAGTTGGCTGCCAAGGGCATGCTACTAGGAGGCACGTGAGGAGGCTATCGGTGGCTATAGGGGAATCACAAAATGAAGTAATCCGATCCACATTAACTTTATCATGATCGCATTCTAGGCAAGGGGACTCTTTTTGCTTTTGTTCTTCTCCTGAAATAGCACAAAAAGTGAGTACCAACAAAATAATAAATAAGTACCGAAGATAATTTGTTCATATTGAGAGTATTAGGACAAATAAATCCATAAATGGTTAGGCCAAGTCAAAAAAGTTAAAAAAAATCAAGTGATGTCTCCTTGACGACGGGGGAAAATATCAGTCATGAATAAGTTAGGTATTCAAATACGATACAAGGATTCATCTATGGTGCAATTTCCCTTTTCCACCCCCATTCCCCAAACACTGTGACCGACTCACAGATTTATTGCCGAATGCCTATTGTATCACTGTATAAGTTTCAGTTGAACTTTCCCTGAGGTTAAAACAAAATTCAATGCACGCGCGCTGCTTCTCCAACACCGACAATAGAATTTGTTCTGCAAGCATATGCTAGGTCAGACAAGAATCACCGTTGTGACGAGTCGAGATAGGGCCACGAGCAAGGCGGTTTTTCACTTCTCACAGACGCTGCTATAAGGCGTAACCTCACTAATTATGATCGGTTAAGCAGTTTGCGCGTAGGAAGACCAGTCTCATATTTTTACAGACCTTTAATAGCATTCAAATCATCACTAAGGTATGTTGCATGGGGGTATTACACTCAATGCCCACACCGTGGAAATTTTATGTTACTCTAATATATATGTTTATAATGAGAATTTAAAGAATAATTAAAATGATAGAAATAATGATTACAATCTTACATACAACATGTTACAAGTGGCAGTACGATCTGTCAGTAATAATTATGGTAAAATAGGAATTGCATTTCCCATTGGCTACGAATCTTGATTAACAATCAAACGAATTGTTTTCTTGGTTAACAATGTCTTAAAACCATCAAATTACGTACATTTTTCTGTCATCGCCCAAATCAAGTAAAATAAGTTGTCATTGATAAAAGAGAGCTATCAACATCAGCCAACCACAAAAGCGGAGTGTGAGGAAATGGTAAAAAAAATAAATATTTTAAGAAAAATAAAGAATTGATATTTGTGATACATACACAAACATATACGAGGGTCATCCGGAAAGTAGTACCCGTTCGTGAAATAAAGACACAAAAGTAAATATTAACAAACATAAAAAATTTTATTTGAAAGAGGATACTTTAAACTACTTCTCAACATAATCTCCAAGCAAATTAAGGCAATTGTCATAACGTGTGACAAGTTTCTGTATTCCTGCTGCATAGTCCTTCGCCGCCAGCTCATTGAGATACGCGAGGGACCCATCTTGCACAAATTTTTGCATAATGCAGATGGTGTTTAACAATTTCATGAACAATTGTTCGAGAAACATTGGGAAAATGCTCACAGATGTCATCAATTGTGACGCGCGGATCGTTCCTCACGAATTCGTCAACTGAGCTCACCAGTTGGTCTGTAATGACAGACGGTCTCTCCGAACGCTCATCGTCGTGTGTGTTCCCCCTCCCCATGTTGAAGTTGCGACACCACCGCCGAACAGACGACTCGTCCATTACATTGTCTCCATACACCTCCTTTAATTGGCGATGAATATCACATGGGCGAACGTTTCTTGCATTGAGGAATTTAATCACTGCCCTCACTTCACAACTGGCGGCGTTCTCAATTTTTTTAAACATTGTAAACAATCACAGAAACAACACAGGCAATGCTAGCGTCACGCAACTTGGCTCAGAGAAGGCAGACAAGCCACTGAAGCTATCTGACCTCGTCCAGCGGCTACTCGCGTCGTCAGCACTTCATGCGGCACGAACGGGTACTACTTTCCGGATGACCCTCGTACATACATGTATATGTATAGAATATATATATATATATATATATATATATATATATATATATATATATATATATATATATATATATATATATATATATATATATATATATATATATATATATATATATATATATATATATATGTATATATATATGTATGTATATATATATGTATATATATATATATGTGTGTGTGTATATATATATGTATATATATTTTTTTAATAAATAAATATATAGAATCAATAAATATTTAGAATAAATAAATATATATTAATTACTAGATTGAAAGACAATGCTTGGGTTCATCATGTAGTTCGTATAGGACTTAGACGAAAATAGAAGCAGACAGAACTACTAGATCCAAGGCAAGGTGAATGATATAGTAATGGTCACGTATAGAACAGATTGTTCATGTATGGAGAATGGGAAATGATGGATTGGCAAATAAAGAGGGCGATCACTGAAAAAACCATGTCATACGGATTAAAAAAGAGGAAATCCTAGGAAAATAATGCTATAACGTTGGCGGGAAAGTTTGCAGTCTAATGTGAGGGTGTTTGAGAGGCATGCGAATGGATTTCGGAATCACTTGAAGATTTGGACGAAGTTTCAATGCACAGGAATTCGGGGCACTACTTCGTTGTAAAAATATTTTTTATCTACCCATAGCCCATTTAAAGCCATGAATAAACTTAATCAAACCTTATTATGGTATAGTCAAAGGTTGACAATCTGTAGTCTTTCCTCTCTATGATCCCTGCTTGCCTAAAAAGTTTGGGGTCATTAACATTATTTATTTTTAGAAGATACTTAAAAATCGAGAAAGGGCTAGTATTTTGTTATATTATATACAGATATTCTCGTCTGCCAAAATTCTCTGCATGGCAACGTTTTTGCCTCGTCTGATTTCATTCAACAACCCCCTCTCTCCTCCCTCATCATGACACGTGTTCTTTGTTTCCATTTCAGTCCATTTTAATTCTCTATTTTTTTCTCAACCACATCTCAAGATTCCCCCATCTGCCAACATTTTCTTCCTTCTACGACAAATTTTCCCCCACAGCTAAATCACATCTGTACTCCAAATAAAAGCTCTCGACAGCCTTTTCCTAGCATCTTTACTCAAATGCTGTTTCTTCAGATCCCTCCTCCTTTTAACCGCTTCGTTTCCTGATTTAATATTCTTCTTAATTAGTCATGCTATACGTTTAAGCTAAAATGAAAAAAATGCATACAAATCTGTCATCAACTTTCTGTTTTTTAAAGAAAAGAGAAAAATATTTTAAAGTGACTAATTCATCGTTTTGATATCTTTCCCTTATCTAAAGCACGATTTTATGGAGGCACAATCGTAGTTCGTTAGACTGGAATTGCAAACAATTTAAAACAGGTTTCTGAAGGGAGCTAACTTTAAAGATGATGGGTAGGTGAAAAATATATTGAATCACAAAAGTGATATTAATATGGATCGGAACACGATATCGATAAATTTATGCGTGGTGAAAGTAAATATTTCCTCATTCATCCCGTGTTCAGGTGAACATATCAAAAGTTTCACGGTATTTAGTTTATTAAATCGGCAATTTTATGGTTGCTCAAAATTAAGATCTTCCTCCAACTGGGCGTAGACATCTATGTGCACAACGTTTCCATTATCCGAGTATATTTTTATCTAATCGGGATATCTTCTATCAACTTTGAAATAACAATTAATAGGTACTAGCAATTGCGATAGGAGGAGGTGGATCTCACCTCTTACTTACGGGCTTACGGTGGCTTACGGGGTATTAAGTAGAAGTAGAATACAAGAATGATTTATTGTAGTTTCCGATTTTAGGTAGTGTTAAACTTTGGAGAGGCTAAAGAATATTGCTATTCACTTCGTTATTCAGGGACAAGTATCGCACGGCCCTAAACATACCGTCAGAGCATGCAATGCCTTTTTAAGGATATCCTTACCCATGAGGACATTTCATTAGTCTCCCTATCGAGAGGTTTTCGTAGCCAGCGATAAGAAACCTTTTAACGGAGACCGAAAGGAAACGTTTATCACCAGAAATACGTCCTTAAATCCGAATCGTACAACCCAAAGTAAAATGGATAGAAACACCGCTAAACGGTTCCAACATCTCCCGGGGAGAGAGAATGAAATAAATAAAAATGCAGGGGCAGGTCGGTCGTGCGATTGCCGCTTTTAATCGTTTTTAGACGCAATGCCTTCCTTCTCCCTCCCCCACAGCGTGTGGAGCGTGCTGCAGAGAGGGGATCGGGGGGGAAGAGGGAGTCGGGATAAAGGTGGGGGGGACAAGCGGGGGTGTGAAGCGCGAATGCGAGGAAGGAGCCTGTTGGGGCGGTGGGGGTGAATGGAATATTTATCACACTCGGGGACAAAGCCCCGGAAAAACGAAACGGACCAAACATGGGAAAACAATTCTGAACGCAGGAAAAGGCAAGATAAACGGATAAAGGTGACTCCGCAGGAGGCCACAATATATACATCAATTTGTTTGAATTTTCGGTATCAGATTTATTATATCTAATCATATATATTGTCTTTTGTTATATGTTAAATGTGATTAACGCTGTATTAGTTGAATATTTCGTCACATACCTTTGCAATTTTTTTTACTATTATTATTAGGTTATCAGTACGGGGTTTATAGCAGCTCTCCAAACCAACTTGTTACTTCTTAAATTCATCATTCCTTTAGAGTTCGGCGCGTTTTCATCGCCTCTGAGCGGTAATCAATCCTTGGTATCTTAATATTTGTCATTTAGCCAATATACGCTTTCTTACATTGGTAAGGTTAGAAGCAAACTTTTCATTGATGTTAAATTTTAATTCCATGAGTAGTATTTTCTCGTTTGTTCTCAGAGCTACGGTATAATTTTTCTCCTGTATTAATGGGTATTTTCTGTCCAAAATTCTTCCTAAACTAATGGATTTCTCCCTCATCTCGATTAGCATGAATTGCCTTTTTCGTAAACCTTAGCCATTCAGATTATTTACAATATTATTAATTACGTTTTCTGTATCACTCAAGATAAATATCCCAAAATTACCTATTAGAAGCGAATTTAACAATTAAGGAGCTATTAGTTTGCTAACCAACTTAATTTTCATGATTTCCATATCTGACTCACTTATGTAGTATTCACCCTACGTTCATTCCTATCCCAAGCCTGTTAAGCGTCTCTACGACCGATCTGATCGGGGCGTTAAGTTAGCTTACTTGTCAGCATAAAACTAAGAAGTTTTACAGGATACGTACCAATGAAAGTTGGTTCACGTAATTTTATATTTATGATGAAAAGTACCCGTTTAACAGTAAATTTTTTTAATTAATGTGTTGAATATTCTTGGCTTTCATAAATGCGTGATTGGGTAGAGGGTAGGATTTCGAATGGAAAACAATTAACGTGTACGGCGACTCGTACTTCCGCACCCCTAACTAACGCCCTCTCTCCCTCCCTGCTCCCGCCCCCATCCCACTCAATAATAACCCCCATCCACCCAACACTCCCAACACTCGCCTCCTCATCCCACCCACCCTTTCCGCCCTCGCCAACGACTCCGCAGTGCAATCTCCGCCCCGCCCTCTTTGCTCGCTCATCCCCCATCCCTCTTCACCCCCGCTCTCGACCCCTTAATCCCGCTCCCCCCCGCTGAATTTACGCCCTTTCCTTCTTCCGCCGGTGGAGAGACTTTTTTTCTCCGTCCCTCCGCGCTAAAGAAACCCGGAGCGCTAATCCCCGCGACGGCGATACGTAATCTCGTAATTTAAGGGTAATTGCCCCATAACTAACATTTTAATGCCGTCTTAACCAGGGGGTGTGGGGAGATGGTGGTGGGAATGCGAGGGTTGAATACGACGAGAGGTGGGGTGCAGGCGTATAAGGGAGGCAGACGGTGGGTTTGGGGGGTGGTGGACGGTGGGGAGGGGTGTATCAGCTGGAGGAGGAGGGGTCTCGCGTGATTGCGGACGGGAAGAGATTCTCATTTGTCACACGAGGCCGAAGGGCAGCCTTCGTTCCCTCGCGACCCCTGGACGCAGACAAACGCCCTCTCCCAGAGCCCCTCCAAAAGAGACAAGTACGAGATTCGAGAAAATAGCAGTGAGGGAATCCTGCGGCGAAGATGTGTACGAACTGGATATCGGTTAAATTTACTACTGATTAGTGCACATCGAAGGGATCTTGTTACCTGGAATGCAGGTGGAGTTTCTAGGAAATTAAATCTTAACAAATGCGAAGTGATGCACATGAAAGAGTCGTGTATTAATTCGTAGGAGTTTTAAGAAGTATATGAATTGAATTGATTAGTCTACATTTGGAATATGTGCGAGTGAATGAAAGAAACTGTACCCTTTCTTAGTTACAGTGGGTATTGATTTTCGCACATGATTTGATTACCAGACCTGTGAAAAATGTTATCGTGATGAAAGAATCCTTGAAGACGAACGAAACGTCTAAAGTTTTAATCTCAAAAAATGTGTAGTGATGTACTTTTGAGGGAAAAACAGGAAAACAAGATATTTTATTTTCATAAAAGAGTCAGATTTTAGTGCCATATTTCGTAACCAGTCGAATACTAAGGATATTACATATCCATCTTACCAAATGTCACATAAAAAATAGGAAAAAATTGTAGGTGTGCCCACGAGGAGCTTATTTTCATTGGAAGTTTGTGAAGGAGCAGCTGTTCATTTTTATTGAACAGTACTCATATCAAATACGCGAGTCGTATACATAAGGAATCGAAAAAAATGGTAATTTACCATTAGGAATTTGATGCTTTATCCGTAAAAAATATTAATGGGAAGAAGGCACGAGATTTTTTTTACAATACTGAGAGAGAGAGAGAGAGTGCCTAGGCGTGAAGAGATCAAGGAGTACAAGTTACAATATTCACGGCAATTCTGTAAATGGATGACTTGAGAGAGTTACAGAAAATATGGGGATTACAACCGTAACATTGGATTATTCAATAAAAACAAGAAGCATATTCCACAGCACTGGTGATTTTACATACTACCTTTTATATACTATCAAATTCATAATCTCTATAAAATGAAAGTTAAAAAAACTGATAACCTACCAAAAAGCATTGAAAATATCATTCAAAGATTATCTGGTATAAACAAATCCCGTTTAAGACAAAATAAGGTGCACGATATCTTCAAGTGCACTTGATATTATATTACTATATTATTAGGTACTAAATATTGGTGGAGGTAATATTTAAATTCGTATCCTCACGCATGCCCAAAATTGGCTTCACGAAATGACGAGACAAAGGGGGCAAGATTGAGCCAGCCAGATATTCAACTCTTTAAATGCTAATCTAAATTCTGTAATTTAATTTATTTAATTTTAATCATGTTTTTTTCTACTCCCACGATTTTGATTCCTCTTAGTTTTTTCCAGTTACTTCAACGCGCGGATCCAAAGGTATTTTGAATACGAGATCATTATGTTTTGGGATTGAAGCCCGAGATATTTGGTCCATTCGGGAGGAAGATTTTGCGACAAATATTTGATTGCATGTTTCAACAGAGATTAAGAACAAACTCAAAACCAAGCACGCGAATATTTTATTTCATATGCAAATTCAGTAAAAATATTTTAGCGCATAAGGCATGCTAGCATGCATGTAATGTATGTCATTGTTTGTGTATATGAAACAAATATACATTCATATGCATGTATGAATTCATATTTGTGATAGATGGAGTGCTATTGCTCTAACATCCCCCGTAAAAATCATTTGTTTGACGGTTTGTAAGGTATTTTGTTAATGTTAGATGCAGTTTTTTTCGCTATAAAATTTTTACTTCAATTCAAGTTGCGAATTGAATCTTTCAATAAATATTAACATGCAGTAGAAAATCACAAAAAATATAAAATGGAAAAAAATCGGGGAAAAATATGACTTTCACTTTTTTATGCTTAATGTTTTGTTAGTTATGCGACTATTAATTTCATAACCATTTATTACACACCCGCATTAGCGTCCAATTACCGGCCTGATCCAAATAGTATTCCGTCGTTAAAGATCAACGCATCACAATAAAATTGAAATTTTTTTCTCTTCACTCCTCAAGCCGCGAGTTAAATTCTATATTTAAGAGTATTCATCTTCTCATTAAAAGCACTTTATAAAATATTAATAATAAATAACTTGGTGCTAGGCATAGCATAATTTAATGGCAGTGCTGTTGACGAGCGACTTATAATTTATTATCAGGATGTTGGTATTCCAACATGTTACTTCTTCACCGCGCGGCAAATAATTTGAAGCATTTTAAAATTTATTTCCCTGTTGAAATGGATACAATTTGTATCAGCTCGTCGAAGGCAGTGGCATCCGCTTTGAACAGGTGAGAATTGGAGGCAAGACTCCTCTGAAGTTTTCACGATAATATTTATATCTCGGCCAAGAGGAAACGATGAGGCAAGCAAATGGAGTCCTGGGATCCTAAACAAACGATTTGCAAAATTCCACGCTCGTTGCGTACGAAAGAGAAAATTGCCACGCTAATGTGTGTCAGTAATTCAGGAAACGCTTAGAACCACAACTAATGGTTTACAGCTGGCTGGAACAACCCTGTGCGGAGTAATTTACCGTCATAATTATAATTTCTTTGGATTGATTGCGACCATTCCTTAAGGAGTAAGCAGACAAGCCAGTTACTGCTCAAACGTTGTGTCGTAACTCAAACATCGCGTACTCGGTTTGAGCCCGGCGATGAACCATTTACCCACCGTTGAAAATATTTTCCACTTGCGTATAAATATTTCTGAATGTCACGCGTCCACTGGTACTGTTCGAGAATTTAAATCGAAATTTTGATTTAGAATTGGCGTGAATTTTATGCTCCTTCCTCCCTTCATCCCTCTCTCTCTCTCTCACTGTTTCTATACAGCTTTGGCTCTCAATCGACGGTAAAGGATTGAAGTAATTATTCCGTTAATAGGAGTCTTCGATTCAGGGCGTGAGTTTATACCGGAGCTTGGCGGATAAGGGATGAAAAAAAAAACAGTTTCACTGCAGCCACCTCCTCCAGGATATGTGTGCATATGAAGTGATTTATTGATGCCACTTCTCCCCCCCCCCCATTCCCCGAGAATGTTCTCTTACTCACCCTCAGACCTCACCACCCATTGCTCATAAATAAACTCGCACCGTGAATGTGTTACGCAACGAGCAGAGTGTCCGTCCGATCTCCGGCTAGAATCTGCGGCGGGATCTTATCGCGACTGAACTGCAGATCTAGGTTTCCCTACGTATTTCCATCTTTCCAATATCTCCTAAGAACGCAGATTGGAACAAGGTGTTGGAAAATCGACGCAAAAACCCCGCCTAGGTTCAATTTCCTATAGTGACCTCATGCAGAAAGTAAATCATTCGCTTTTATCCTCGTATTCAGAAAGCAACAGCTTTTTTTACCTACTCCCACACCTTGAGCATTTTTTCCCATTTTTGCGAAGTGCGTTCTATTAATTTTTTTGAGAATATATATAAGCAATTTAATTACGTTGGAGGAGTTAGAAATACATTTTTAACGTATTTTTTTGTTGATGCGTTACTTTTATGAAATGAAATGCGAGTTTTCTTTTATCGCCGAGGATGTTGCTATTATTATGTACTTTGGAGACATGATGAAACATCAGTCACCTTATGAGTAAAAATCGTTAAATCGTTCTTAGTGCTAAATTCTAACCCTTTACCGTTTTTTGGTGACAGAATGATTCCTCTACCCGCGGAATTAGAACAGAATAGGAGTTATTGGATTGCACGTACTTTTTTCAGATAAATCCCATGGAAAAAAAGAAAGGGCTTGTTAGCAAACTGTTATTTTTCTATAAACTTGAAAATATCCGATTTATCCACAGAAAGTCGCGGGACCAATTTCTATCCCATTTTACCTTGAAATAGCAAAACGCTTCGCATAACCTGGCCAGGGAATGTTCTTCTTTCAGCATCGACCATAGATATTTATGTATAGTAAAGTTAGAGGAGGTGATTATGTTGAAATGGCAATAATATTCTGGTATACCGACTAAATAGTCTACTAGTTCAAAGCCGTCAGCATCGAATACATTGAGAACGCAATCCATATGTGTAGATTATACCGTCCATACCAACATTACTATTTATCAATATCCACAACTCTTCATGGTGCCCAACAAGTCTGTCTTCTTCCTTTCCCTCCCCCACAAAATGAAGATACTGCATTCCATTACATCCATTTTTTGCCTTCAGATATCACCGAGTTGCTTACTTTCTTTCTGCATCATTTTCATTGCATAGTCGCTGGTCCTCTTCCCCGTCCAAAATATACTATCTCTATTGTTCTGCATACGTAGCCATATTTAAAAAGCTCTATATTGGTCTCATTTTCACAAAGACCATATTTCCAAACCATATTCAATGAAAAATCTTCCACCATCTTCTATCTATGTCTAAACTAAAACGTATATCATTCCCATCCCGTTAACGGACTTCTACTCTGGACAATTTTTCTATACTATGCTCAATTTTCCTCAAAAATGCTCCCACATTGCGTGAGCTATTAAACCTGATCAAATTGGAAGTGGACATTTTATTTCTCACTTTGATGTTGGGTCCTAACTTCCAAAACATTTTAACATTCAAAACCATTTATGGGCGCAATTTACTCGTATAGAAATAGGCATGGTTTTTAGCGTCGAAACGTGTCGAGGGTTAAAATAAAAATACTACCGGAAATATACGATATTTGCTTAGAGTTAATGTGAATTGCCACCAATTGGTACTTGTCACAGTGTCTAATGCACCGTATCTAGTTCATTTCCTCCTACATCAATACTTAACTTGACCTCCCTACCTCTGATGACTGCAATTACGTCAGTTTTCTTGTGATTAATCTTCATCATAACTTCTCGCCTTGGTCCTGCTCGCTAGTGACACCAGAAAGAGTTGGCAATCATCCCCGTTGGTAAGACCGGAGCTCCTCCACGCAGGAGTCAGTCCCCTCCCTCCCCGCAGCCCCTCCGCGACCTCTCCCCCACCCTCCACTTCACAACCGTGCAGGAGGCGGCGGCAGGTAATCCCTGGGAGACGCGGCCCGTTTGAGGGCGGGGAGCAAAATGACAATCGGAATGCGTGGGCAAGCCAAGAGACGCCTTCATTGTGCGGCGGGTCGGAGCGGGCGGAGATTGCCGGCGGCCCACGGGGGACGTGGGCTTCGGACCCGAGGGGGTGGGTGGGCGGCGGGGGCCTTAATTAGCAGTTGGGACCCCACACCGTGGGAGGGGTGGTGTCCCCCTACTGCCCGAGCAGACGAGCGGGGGGCTTTCGGTGGGCAAGTTCGCCTTGAGAAGAGTCCGGACCCCCTCCAACCATCCCTCCCACCCCCCCACTCTTTACAACCCCTATCCCCCCGCTGCACTACCAGCGGCTGCACCTCGGCAGATGAAAGACGCGACCTGGGCGCACTCGTACCCGACAATCAAGTGCTTTGTAAAGGGACCGATCCAAGTTTAAGGCGGCATCCTTGACATTTATTAGAACAGGAAAATAGAGTCAGTGTCCCGGCCGATATGCTCCAAGGGGACGGATATCTTCAAACTTACGTATGCGTGACCATCTATGTTTAACCATCTGAATAACATTCGTGAAAATCATCTGGAAAAACTATGATAGAGCATATCTATGAATTCTTTACTCAAAAAATTGCGACATACTATATATGCCGGTGGGCTTGTTAGCCATGCACAAAATGACTATATAATGGAAGGTACGATCATTTGAGGCTATAATTACGCATATGTATTTCTCCCATGCCCAATTATACATGTAAGACAATCTATGCATATCCTTCATAAATTTAGGGCCGTTTGAAACATAACAGTTGATTATTCAAATTAGTTGTCTTTTTGACCAAAAGTAGGTGTTTAATCGTCCTTGAAAAAACTGAGCATCTTGTTATGTTCAAAGAGCTATGGGAGATGCCGCGACAGCAACTCCTCCTATCTGCATTAAAAACAGCAGTGCAAAAATTACAGTCTGGAAGATGACTCCTTGGGAGCTTAATTGGCTTAAGAGTATCCGAGTTCGAATACCGATCTAAGCGAACTGTTTTTAACATTTGAATTTGTTGCATCTTGCTATGCAATCAGAATTCATCGTTTATTTTTTTCTATAGCGTTATAGTTTTATTTTTTAAATATACATCCTTTGCTGATTTGAATTTTAATAAATTGGTAAATAAATCAAAAGTTACTCTGTTAGGAAATACATGTTTAATACGACTTTATGTCACTGAATCAATTGTCAACAAATTAAGGAATTCTATTTCATCTCAAATGAATTATTATCTGTACAAGAACTAATACGTAGCACGTGATTATAATATACCATAATCGGAACAGTACGCATACTTATTATTCTATAAAAGTAAAAAAAATATTGATGCTCAACTGCGGGCATAAAAAAATTGGTACGCACAAAAAGGAAAAAAAAACACCAGCTGATGACTGTTTCATCTCTCTTGCTGTATATTACTTCTGAGATAGTCGTAAGAAATATGTTACAAATCAATTAATATTTAAATAATAAATTTAATTGATGATTTCCACATTTTTCGGGCTGCGTCCGCGTATGTCGTTTAAATGTACAACAGTTTCGCCAGCTATCCTGCTGGCGTCCTCAGGTCAAGGATGAAAAGAAGCTTGTTGTCCCGTCTTATATAGGAAAAATCCGGCGCCAATACCGGGAAATTTCTTGGCCAATCAGGGAACGTCCTCATATTTGCCTGCTATTGTTCGAACGAACAATAAATTTAATTTGGCAACGCACGAGACATAATAGGATAGAACGAAATACATCGTCGAGATCTTTAGTGAAATACTTATCTGCATTTTCATGGAAAACTCAGAATACCTGTATGTATGTAGGTTCACATCAAGGAGATTTACCTTCATTAGACGGGTTGTGGGAAAATAGACCTAAGAGAGAGATCTCTCATCTTTGGTTTTGCCGAATTTTTTAACATGTGGCAGGTATTTCGGGTGCATTTAGTGTCAATGGAGAAATTGACAATTCCAAAAGAGATCCACTAGATTTTCCAATAATGGGAAAGGAAAGAAAAAAATGAAGTCACGGTCGATGCCCAAAAGAGAGATTAATCCTTCCAGATCCAAAGAAATTAGAATAGATTAAGACTATTGGACAATTATAAAGTTTTCAAGTTTACCTTTCACACCGATTGAATTAATTGTTTCCCACTTTCTATCCGACGATCAGATAAAAAGACGAGGGTAGGCTGAAAATTAATACACACGTGCTCGTTGCCCACAAGCAAAAACAAAAAGCAAGATCGGGCGAAAAATACATAAAATTACTAGTCTTCAAAGTTTCAAAATCATGTATTTAATTTTCAACATGTCACCGTTAAGGCTCACACATTTTTCCCAGCGTCTAACAAGTTTTTTCATTCCGTCACTGAAAAACTCTTCCGACTTTTCTCGAATCCAAGACTTGACAGCTACCTTCACCGCATCGTCCAAGGTTGATTACCCTTGAGGTGTCTCTTGAGTTGAAAAAATTAAAAATCGCAAGGCGTTGGATCAGGGGAATAAGGAGGGCGTGGAATCGTTTCAAATTTCAGGTTTCGCTGAGCCTCTCCAGTTGCGCTCGAGGTGTATGGACGAGCGTTGTCATGTTTCAAGATTGTTGGTGCCAGGCTGCATTTAACACAACAAATTCGGCCAATATTGTTTGCAATACGCTTTCGAGTTATTCGCTGGTCATTTTGAATCAAAGCTTCAACGATTTTGCGATGTTTACCGTCTGTGGCAGTGATCAGACGTTCGTTGCATGTTTCATCAACAATTTAGGCTTTTCCAGGCTTGCAACCACGAAATATTACTACCCATCGACTTCCAGTGGATCTATCAACAGCATCGTCACCATAAACAACCTTTAAAAGACGATGAATCTCAGTAGGAATCACGTTTTCAGCAGTTAAAGTTCGACATCAGCACGCTGTTTAATTTGCGTTGACGTAGCACTAGAACACGTCTCCATATTTCCGCTTCTCCAAATACACTGGATGAATGGAACGATCTTAAACCTGCACATACGTGTTGAGGGGGAATGTTACTTCCACATTCCACCAGGTATGCTTCTGAAGATTATTTTGTTTGTGGTCTACAAACATGTGTGCATTAGTTTTAAGCCTACCCTCGTAGAATCGGATCAGATAAAGTATACCGGCATTTGTAATCGAAGAACCGAATTATAGTCTGAAATTCCTATTCAGAACTAATGAGACATTTACTCGAGATTAAATGTTAGTCTTCGGTCCTAACATCCTCTGCCCTACGCCACCGTGGCCACTCACGGGATGTAAAGTAGATGTAAAGATGCTGAACTGCTCACACACACAGTGAGTATGGAGTAGGAGGAAGGAGAGTATTAGTTCACCTACACTTTTACAACTGCTTTATAGCTTTCGGAAGGAGTATCATTTCGTCTTTTCGACGAGAACAGGTGCCTGCGATAAGCGAGATCGTCAAGGGTTTTTTTCACGCAAGGGGTGTCAGGGGGCGCCAAAGGGGGGTACCCTATAGCCCCTTGTTCTATTTTAAGACGAGAAGATCGGCCGGGCTTGTGCGTGGGTCCCTCTTCAAAACCCATAATGGGCCGTAGAGGTCGCTCCTCGCTTATCGCCCCCGTTTGTGGGCGCCATGCCGGTCACGCAGCCGACATTCAACGCGACGGCGGCATGGGGGACGACACCGGGTGCCGGCTCCGGGTGCCGCGCGGGATGCCGGCGGGGCGAACCACAGGAAGTGCACCTTGACGACCGCTTTGGGATATTGGCCATCGAACGTCTTGAGCGTATCGGCTGGGGGGAAGGGAGGACCCTCCTCCCCCTTCCCAAGGAGCGTCTCTCCTTTCGATAAACCATGGGAACAGGGAAATAGGCGGAGAAATGTCTCTCACGAACGTTGCATTCCAATGGATTGACTCACGGATTTAGGGCTTTGGGGTTCGACAGCTTTCTACCGAAAACGATTGTTTGTTCGTAGAAATGCATTTAACTGAAAAAACAAAATGAGTACGATCAAATTTCTGCTACTTACTTTATTTCCAAGTTTTGCTCAACGGTAAATAACATTGGAAATCATACTGCATGTTGAGTTGAGGTAACTTCGAAATAATATAATGAGTGGATTATTTTGAACATCATGGAATATCTGTTGTTAACGATGTTAGCTAGTAATTAGTTAGCATACAAAAGAGTTAGTTTGATAAAATAATAAAAAGGCGACAGTGAGTCAGAGAAATGGTATTGAAAATGTGAATGGAACATGCAGAAAATTACTGCTTAAGACAGAAAAAATAACTTAATAAAATTGCAGCTACTCCAACCTATATTACGGAAAAAATCTTGGGTAGAACAGGTTAAACATAGATGTCAACTAATTACGAAGGATATAGTGTATTTAAGTAGATAGATAGATAGATAGATAGTGGTCTTTATTTGGGCGAAATTGAGACCAAATGGTCCCTTCTTCCATTTAACCCATAAGTACAGTTATGGTGAAATATATCAGAGATAGTATGAGGAAAAAGTAGATTATGAAGGGATAGAGGGTTGGATGCACATATCTGTAATACACGCGTATGAAAGAAGTGTTCTTGCTAGTCTTGTAACGTTAAGTCATCGAGTCACATCATGATGAAGATTTGCTGATGGCATGAAGATAAATTTGCGATGCCTCCCGAATGTTGTGAAGAGTATTTAGAATCGACGCAGGAAATATTCTAAATAAATGTGAGTTTACAATGAAATTAACGTAAAGAATTTGAAGTAGTTTGGGTCACTTTAAGCAAATATTTAGATTTTAATGCAATAATAAATATTTGAAATGTAATATTACGGGTTGGGCGGTTACGATATTTCGTGGTTTATTATAAGAATTTTTTCTATTGAAACATACATACTCGAAAACCTCCAACCTATTAGCAAATATTCCAGTACATTGAGATTTGCTCGTAGAGTGACCTGTATCTTTCAGGGGTACGTTACAAATTAAATAAAAACTCTTTTTTCTTTGGCAAAAAGTAGCGTATACAACAACAAGAAGGAATATGTATATATAGTTTTAATTTACCACTCCAGCCTGATTTATGATGAATTCGTCATGGTTTATATTAAATTGATTCAAGATTAAGTTTCAATGAGGCGAGCAAATATCATTTGGTTTTATGCACCAGTCACTAATTTTCCGATTTTTATAATTCCACACTAAGGACCTTTGATGTATTGGGACGTCTTGTGAGCCATGGATTAAGGAGGTTTGAGTGATCGTGCCCACAAAAAAACCAAACCCCTCACACTCACTCACACACGTTGATATAAATACGTAGAAAGATGTAATCAGGATATCGTTTTTAAAGTCATTAAAGGGATGTATAAAGGTGCATTTCCTTTAAACTATCGAGCCAGATATTTTTCATGGATTCAATGGGAATTTCCCTTTTTTTTCTGCAGAAAGGGTAGGCAATAATAAAGTCAAAACCGCCCTCAATAATCAAATCATTCTTCCAACACTGAATAGGAGTGAGCAATGATTTGGCGGTGAGCGCATTTAGTGGTGCATTCACGGCGCTCTTCTTGTATCCTGGGAGGCACAGACAGCCGTTCCCTTCCCAATCAGGGGTTCCGCTCCTGGAACCAAGCGAAAGGGACTTGGGAACAATCCTGGCAGCCTTGCTAGAGCGGACTCGCGACATCAAGTCGGTCATCTAAAATCCCTTTAATGTGAATTAGATTTGGGTTAAATACGACCCAACGTGATTACGCTTCGCTTATGGAAATTTTAGCCTAATTTCAGGGGTTTCCAGGAATCTGGAATTGAAATAATACGCAAAGGTGTCAAAGGAATATATTTAGCTTTCAGTTCGCGAGTTTCCCTATTGATATTAAAAAATTGTGGTAATGACACATTCTAGATACAGTATTTTTCCTTAGCCTTTTTTTCAGTTATTTGTTGTCAAACACATTCGTTTAGGAAATATTTCTTTGCCTACATTCAGTATTTCAGCTTCAGGAATCTATCAGTTTATGGGTATCTTTTTTGGATATTCGTTTCAGGCGAACTTTATGACGTTTGGCATTTTTATCCATCAACCTAATGCTAACTTGCATAACAGATAACACAAGCTGAAATAATTCCATTATTTTCGTGGACACCTTCATTCACGGTTATAATAAGGAAGAGAAATTTTCACATGGAAGAGTTAATCTAACTATTGCTATTTCTGTTTAGCCACATACAGTGTATGAGAGGCATTAGGGGTAGTTTCGTTTCTTAAGTGCGCTTCCCTTTAATAAGGAATTGCATTGTGATTATTGAATTTGAATTTCGTCCTTATTTATCGTAGAATGTTAGCTTGTAATAAGAACCTCACACGAGCTCAGAAATAAATATTCCTTTCACGTCATTTATTTTCATTTTTAAACATTTTTTGTGCCTATTATGATGCTCTATGTGAGTTCCTGTGTGACGATTTGTAGTCCTAGGTAATAAAGACTATTTAAGCTATTGCCATAAATCAGAAATCAAAGGTAATTTTGACTTGAATAACATTTACAGGCAGACCTCATGGAGATACTTTTCATAACTTTTTCAAAAAAGAGCGGGCAGATACAATTACTCCTTATTAATAAATATCCATTCTGAATGAATTTTGTTACCCGGTTAATGGTGAATTCGTGGCATAAATCATCGAAAAATAACACTCAATCACTTGTGTTGAAGGTGAAGGATGGATGGACAGGGAAAATAAGCTGATGCATACACTAGATTCCATTTCCATTGCTCCGAGATCGTGTCTCTTCACCCTTTTGTCCAATTTAACGTGGCAAACGTAATGTTGCCAGGTTGCATTTTGACGTGGGAGGAGAGATATAGTTTTGTGAAAGGTGTTGGGAGGGCAGCTGCGGGGGTCGCCTGCCTTCCATGCTCATGGTGAGGTGACCGCCGGACAAAGAGCACCCGAAGGTTTGAGATCCAAAGCATAACAACTCGCGGGACAGCGACAGAAGATGGATGGACCGGCGCCTTGATACTGTGTCCCTCGACCTCATGGTCCTCATCTACAATCAATTGAGTCGCAGTCCACGACAGATTCCAGGGCATTAAAGCTCGCGCTCTTACTGCTTAGGCTCTGATGACGTCCAGAAATGCTTACTTTGGATTGGATTTTTGAAAATAACAGACCTTTGTTAAATGGAGCAAGTAGAAATTTGCATCATTCTCCTTAATCGCGCGATTAAAATTGTATTCAGCCTAAATTTAAAGAAATGCATTTGGTGCAATTTTCAAGTTGCTAATCCTGTATTTCGTACTAGAATGAAAGTTGGCCTGAAAAAAAGTGAATTCCTACACTATCTGCTAATGGGAATAATTATTACCCTTCTCTACATTAATAAAAGGAACTTATAATGAAAGGGAAGTTTAGTAAAATTGACTGACAAACCGAACGATTAAACCATTTTTTTTGCCCTCAACTATTCATGGACAATAATATTAGGGAACATCACAAACGATAATTTAAACTGCCCGAGAACCGAACTATAGAGAATTCAATTAATCAACACCCGCACTGATTTCAAATGGTTGGTGACCTAACACCCCCCACCAAATGCCGTCGTAGTGACTTTCAGGTCATGATATATATATGTAGATGTAAACTTTTCGAAATTCATGTGGCTAAAATTTCCTAACGGCTTCCTTTGAAGAAAGCCTAATTTCTGATTGATGACAATATTTATTTAACTACTTCACTGAGGCAATATTTAGACTTTATAGTCCCTTCTTACATCTAACCCCTAAATATTACACCTATGTTGAAGACAAATCACTAATACCCATATTCTAGGTGGTGAAAACGCACTTGGGTGGGAATCGATCCCGCGAACTCTAGGATGGCAGAGGATAGCGTTTGCTCGCCGCCACCGGACCGGCAAACCGGTATTTAGTTATCTTGGAATCAACAAGCAAACATTAAGTAGTTAATTGGCAAAATTTTGTTGGGTATCTCCGATAGCATAACTTTTTGGCCAATTTATTCATTTAAACTTTTGCCTCGTAATTTAAAAAACCTGACAACCCAAAAACCTGGTAAAACTACATATTATATGTAGTATTGCCATGTCTTCAGAGGTGGCGGTTCTGTAAAAATATTGAGGTGCAGGAATGGGGGAGCACATAAGTACTCCTTTGTGTGATTTTCATCAGATCCTAGACGGATATATGGGAACTCAACGTTCATCATATAAATCACGGGATGCATCTTGCAGTGAACTATGTTTTACGTGACCTCAACTCTTCTCTTGGCTGGTGTGAATGCGCGCACATTGCCACACACCATTCTACTGGGTTGCAGGGTATCATTTAGATGTAAATCATAATCCTAACCTATATTAATGTACGGCCCGAGATAGAGTAAATACTCACTAAAATATTTCATTTCTTGTTAATAGTGTGACTACGTGTCGAGTAACACCGGAGGTCACAAAAGTTTGATCAAAGTTCTCCTGAAGCGAGGACAATCTGTTTTAAGCATTGATTACTGCGCTTTCGTAAATAGTCCTCGAAAATATTTATGTTTGATATGGACTATTATGGAATAAGTTGGTATTGATTTTGGAAATATAACTGCTGTTGCACCTTAAGATAAGCTTCATATCGAATAAGTAAAAATGCCAAATTAATATAAATTGCAAATTAGTTTGGCATTTTTTGATCACTTTATCATTCTGGGTTTCAAGGCATCCGTTGATTTTTACTGCCAAATTAACATTGTGTATTATTTGTGATTAAATAGTGCAATATGATCATTTTCATTAAAAAAAATGCAAATAAATTATAACTAGGCAATTGATCTTGGCGAGTCATGAATACGAATTAATTTTCACTGAAGCATTGAAAACGTCCTTAGCAACGGTGAGCTAAGGTTCCATCATCAGTTTGGTCGTGTTTAATGAATTGTCTTACATCATGTCAAATGGATAAAGTAATTGGAAAGTTTATGAAATAATGGCAGTACGTTTATGAGATGACAGTTAAGTTTTAGTTTGATATGCTGAAATTCATTGAAGAGGACATTTATAGCCAAATAGTATCACGTAATCATGTCAGGGTCACCTAAAAGCACAATGAATTACTACTTCACTTCTGGATTGCGGACATACGAAACTTGGTAAATAGTCACGTTCTTTTCCTGCGTGGTTCAGTAGGCTTTTAGCCTCCCCCCCTTCCCCGCAGTCCCTAGAGAAGGGCACGCCACGGTGGGGAGGGAGAGGGGGCGTGAAGTGTGGTATCGGTGGGGCAGGAGGGAGGAGAGCCACAACACCCTCATCCCCCCACACTCCCACACACATCCCCTCCTCTCCCCCAACCCCCCCTACTCAATCCACTCCCCCCGCGACACCCCCTACCCACCCTCCCGTAATCCTTCTCCTCCCCCCTTCAATGCCATCCCTCTTCCACATCCACCACCTCCCCCCCGCCCCCCTCTGCAGTTTCATTTTGGGTCACAAAGATCGCGCCACTTGTAACACCGGCACGTACCGTGGCTTGCCACCCCTCGGCCCCTTGTGCCCGTGATGGATTGCGGCGACGAGGGCGGCCCTGGGCCTTCTCTCTCTCTCTCTCTCCGGGTTGGAGGGCAGCTTGGGGGTGTAGGGAGGAGGAGGAGAAGAAGAAGGGCCGGCTCCTTCTCCCATCGCGTTCCTCGGCCTGCGGGTTGGGGGAGGGGGATGTGGGTGCAACTGTGAGACCGCGGAATTACTGTTTCTGCCGTGGCCAAAGGGGTGGTGGGATCCTAAAGGGGAGAGGGGCTGTTGACAGTGAATGCAGGGAAGCACACGATAAAATTATAAATGACGATGACTTTGAGGATATCGTCTAAATTTCTGAAGAACGTACGAGTGTTTTCACTAATATTGAAGCAATACGTTGGCAACCCAATGGAAAGTTTTTTTTAAGTTAGGGTGGGGTTGACCCCTCACCTTGACCCTTGAACTGAGAGATGGAATGTGTAGACTGAATTATCTACTTAGGTGTCACCACGACCTCTTCTGGGTGAAACACATTCGGGGAATATGTGGACAAGCTAATGAAAAATTAAGATTTATTTGAAGAGTACGAGGTAAATGTGATGAAAAAGTTAAAGAGAAATGTTATCTGTCGCCTGTTAGGCCTCATTTAGAATATACTGCTAATACATGGGATCCTCATGAAGTTCAATGGATTGCCGCATTGGATGGGATGCAGCGTTGAGGAGGTAGATTTGTAAAACGTTGTTATGACAAACTTAGTAGCGTATCAAAAATATCAGAGGAGCTAGGCTGGGAATCACTCACGGAGCGAAGGTTGAATTACAGATTCAATCTCTTGAATAAATTAGGACGTCTCTTTAGCAATGATGTGGAAAATGTATTATTACCCCCGTCGCACTACGGTATGCGAGACCATTTCAATGAAATTAGAGGAGTTAAGTGTATAGTAGGAATATTTAAGTTGCCATTTTTCCCACGAACGCTAAGGGATCAGAATAACGTTGTCAGGCTGCGCTAGGGGTAAGCATATTCGGGACAAAATTAGTCTGGTATGTACTCGCCCCCTGTCACACACCCTAGCGGTGTTTTTCATGGTACTAAAACGTAAACTGATATGCATGTGTATATAAATATATAATATGAGCTTTAACATGAGGAAAGCTAGTTTCTTGCGTGTGAATATGGAAGCTTCAGGCAGATCAAAAGTCGAGGTATGAAACTAGAACAAGGGGAATTTGAGATAGAGGGGAATATCCAGCGAGAAATCGAATGGAATATCGTTTTAGGATAAGCAAGAAACAAGTACATTGCACAAATGTGAGTAGAAGGACGTAAAACAGAAAGTCTCTGATGGGGTGAGGGAAGTAATACTGAATAGAGAAGAATGAAGGGCTGTAGTAAACCAGTCTTAGGCTTTAATTACGGGTGATGAAGTTATTGTACACATTTTAAGTACATGAATAGACGTACGCACTCACATACATTCCTATCTACAAAATTAAATAATATGTGTGTTCGAGTTAAGGCTTACATTTTGCTTTTTGAATTAAGAAACTATGAGTGGTTACATTTATTTTTCAATTGTTATGTACTGTGCGAAGGAAGAAAATTCATGAGGGCATTTAAAATCTATTTCGTAATATTAATATTCATGATCATGTTACTAACGCCATGGTTTACCGCAGACTCCATTATTTCATATCTGTCTAGAAATTAATGTAACTTTAGAGATAAGATGCCGAAACCAATAGGTAATGTTACATTATTGCATCAATTCAAGTGTAAAAGCAAATGAAAAAAATAATTAGAGAAAAATAGAGATTCAATGAACCATAATTTAACATTCTCAATTCTTCAACACTCTCTAACCTGCTCCCTTAACGCTATTCAACCCAAACAGTCCATTGGGAAATGAATTTCCTTGTCTGATCATACACTACAAAAATGTTTTGGAAACATTATTGCAAAGTCTGAATGAATGGCAACAATCAATATCATTGTTCAACTACAAAAATATTATCCTAGTTCTACCATATCTATACCAATGAATTTTCTCGTCAAACTTCAAAGAACTTTTACCAATTAAACTTATCGTCACACCAAAGATAAACTAGGAGTATATCTAGTCGTTAAACGCAGCAGATAAACTACAAAATGTTTTAATCAATGAATCATAGCATTGCCATTTAAAAAGTCTCTGATTCTATAATTTTAAACTCTACAGGGTTCTAAGGGTTAGTGTAATGTTAAAACTAAATTTTATGACCAAACGAAAATAATGGAAGACAAAACCAGGTAATTAGAAATACGAGTATATAAATTGATAATAAATCACTGTACAATCAAATTTATTCATGCACGTACACAATGCATATTAGTTCCCACATACACTACAATACAAGTTAATGCTTAAATATCATCGCAAGCCATCCCCTTGGACTAAAACCTTGAGTTGAAGGATGGACATGTGCGTTCTGATGACCCCTAAGGTGTCTGTGCTGGCGGGAGGCATGGTAATTCAATTGAAGAATAGTATCCGGGCAAAAGGAAGTCAGCACAGGGTGTGTTCCACTGTGAGGCGACTGCAAAAGCATCTGACCCCAGTGGGGCAACCATTTCGATGATGGTTTTCACATTAAAAACACCATTGGGGAAGACATCGGGAAATCATCTAAATGCAACAATGATGGAAAAAGAGAAAGAACCCCTTGTTACTACGGGATGCGGCCTGGTGGGCCGTGTGTCTTGTCCAGTTGCGGAGGAGGCGAGCGGAAATCCTGACGAAGAGAAATCGACAGCAGAAACACTGAAGACAGAAAAAGTGACCGAACCAGTTGAAATAGTGATTCGGAATTTTAGGGACATGTTGTGGATAAGGAATTCAGAAAGTATGAGTCAGGAGATAAAAAGAGGAAATATATGTAAATATTTTAGGGCTGTGTAAGGTGAGATAGCAGGGATTACTGGAGCTAATATTATAGAGTAATAGACAGAGGAGGGTAAAAGAGCCAGCGAGATAATATATAATATTATCAATAATATTGAATAAATGGTAGAAAGATATATAGTACGAGGGTCATCCGGAAAGTAGTACCCGTTCGTGAAATAAAGACACAAAAGTAAATATTAACAAACATAAAAAATTTTATTTGAAAGAGGATACTTTAAAACTACTTCTCAACATAATCTCCAAGCAAATTAAGGCATTTGTCATAACGTGTGACAAGTTTCTGTATTCCTGCTGCATAGTCCTTCGCCGCCAGCTCATTGAGATACGCGAGGGACCCATCTTGCACAAATTTTTGCATAATGCAGATGGTGTTTAACAATTTCATGAACAATTGTTCGAGAAACATTGGGAAAATGCTCACAGATGTCATCAATTGTGACGCGCCGATCGTTCCTCACGAATTCGTCAACTGAGCTCACCAGTTGGTCTGTAATGACAGACGGTCTCTCCGAACGCTCATCGTCGTGTGTGTTCCCCCTCCCCATGTTGAAGTTGCGACACCACCGCCGAACAGACGACTCGTCCATTACATTGTCTCCATACACCTCCTTTAATTGGCGATGAATATCACATGGGCGAACGTTTCTTGCATTGAGGAATTTAATCACTGCCCTCACTTCACAACTGGCGGCGTTCTCAATTTTTTTTAAACATTGTAAACAATCACAGAAACAACACAGGCAATGCTAGCGTCACGCAACTTGGCTCAGAGAAGGCAGACAAGCCACTGAAGCTATCTGACCTCGTCCAGCGGCTACTCGCGTCGTCAGCACTTCATGCGGCACGAACGGGTACTACTTTCCGGATGACCCTCGTATAATGAACATAGCGAAGGCGACAGTTGAAATATTAGACATAAAGATCAGAATACCGGTGTATAAAAACCAGGGTATATTAAGGACTGTAGATTCAGAATAGGTTTTAAAGAGATCGTGCCAAGTAAGTTTTAACCTCATTTTAAAAATAATGTATTGTAGGTGAAAATAAGGATGTATTTCAACATGTATAAAGTACTTCACATTTAGTGGTTCTATGCTCGTCGTCATTGCTGTGTATTAGGGAATTCTAATTCACCCAATATATAATCCATCCCCAATTAATTTATCATCTCTAGAAAAACCTGGCAATGTGGATGTATAGTCAGATTTCAAATCGCAACGTCTACTTCACAATTACGACTTCTGAATCTATTAATACTTTTGAAACTCTTATTCTGTGCAGCAATGTGGCACATGGTTTAAACACCACTGATAATATGACCACTGACATGATGGGACATTAATCCCTTGGGAGATAATTGATAATGGCGTGTTGCACAAATAAATTTTGAGTTGTCTTTTTCATTGATGGTGTAGATACTGCGTACTGCATACATAATCTTGCTCAGGTGCAGACAATATTTTCCTCAAATGTTGATCTAAGACCGGACTTTGATCTCCCTTGTCTTTTTGCTTGCACCCACAAGTTGGGAATAAAATCGTCTTCCTCGCAAAGAACAGCGCCAAACGACCCCTTTTTGAAAACTCGTCCCCCACCCGCCCACCCATTTTCTGCCCCGGCTTCCTCCCTTTTCCCGACGCGGCGTGCTCTCTCCTCTACCCCCCTCACACTCTTTCACCCCAGAAAGGCCCCCTCGGGGCTCACGGGCGACCCCCCACTCCCTCCCCCCTTTGCCCGCCCGCACAATTCTTTACCTCCCTCCCCGGGGGGAAGGAGAAGGAGGCGGTTTAAGGAGACTCCGCGGAGGGGGTGGGATGCCGGGAAGCTAAAGGGGGAGGAGGGTACGTTTGAGAAAGTGCGTCTCGCGGGGGCAGAGGGACCGTTTGCGGCGACTGGGGCTGGCAGCGTGGAGAAGAGGAGAGGCGGAGGAGATAGAGGGGCGTGGGGAATGTGCTGTGGTCGCCCCTGGCGCTCGCACTTGATACAATTGAGAAGCGAGCCCTCGATACCTTTATTTTCGATGTATGTGTGTCTCCGGGGTTGAAACCGCTGTCCTAGGGTTCGTTCTTAAATTACTTAGGGTCATTTCCAGCATTTTTCTCCGTTGAAATTTTCGCTAACGTGCACACCTGCAATTGACTGCGTCTTCTCCTTACGGCATCTCCCTGCAGCTTCTCCCACATATCTTTGAATGTCATTCATTATATCTACATTTTATACAAAAACTTAACTGTAGGTACTTTTAGTTACCTACGTAAATTATTTTAGTTGATTGATGTGTAAGCAGTAAACGCAGTAAAAGCAGTAAATACATAGTAAAAGTTGTTTTTTTTAAGTGAGAAAAGAACTTATCTTGTAAGTACTAAACCCTGTACCGCGTGCGAAATTCACACATCAGGTTAATACTGTAAAGAGAGGACAAAACCTTTTCCTGTTTGGTTTCTCAAATTTCTCCCTCACGGTTTATCAAGAATATCTAGAGCCCAAAAAAGCCTACAGCTCCATTAAAACTGAAAGTATGCTGTGCCATCACCATCACGTACCAATGAACCAGTAGCCGAATTAGTTAAACCAACAGTAACCTACAAAACCATCTCAGAGAATATGTGGTTAAGGTAATTTATTTGAATTTACACGAAATATGGATTAATTAATGTGAATTGGCACCGTAGAAACATATTTGAACATGAAAATAATTTAAAACTATTTGGCATAAAATATACCATAATGAAGTATTTGTTGAAAAATGAATTCTATTTATACAATTAACATACTCTAAGATATATCTTAAATTTCAAGTTAAGATATCGGCTTTGAATGGGGAATATAATTTATGTTTCTACATCTACATAGCACCCCGCAAACCACCCCAAGGGTGTGCGGTGGGGGGTGTTAGGTTACCACCGATAAGGGGCAAATATATTCGGGTCAAATTAGTGTGGTGTGTACTTACCCCCTGCCACACACCCTATTGGTGGCTTGTAGGACACAGCAAACTACTAAATTGACTGAAGTACGTTATAAGCATAACCAGAATAACCAACCCAAAGTTTGGTTTGCTAGTTTAGGGCAGAGCTAACCTCGTGGTCCCTGGGCATATGGCGTATGAAATTAGAAAATTACGGTTATAAGGGAGACCAGTTCGTTGCCCTTTCTGAATTCGGTACCCAGGTATCCGAAAAATGGCCCAAATTTGAATAAACTGAGGGTTACCAGGAATCGAAATAGATTCTAATGATCAGTACCTGAACCCACCCTAACCCCTTCGCTACCTAGCCCCTTTACCATAACCTGCCTTGCCAACATGTCCCCGTCATAACGTTCTATAAACAAAGGATATGGGAACACAATGAGAATTGAAAAATTATATTTTAAGAAAAAATGGCCAAATTCTATGGCTACAGCAGCGTCTCATCAAATGTTCTCCATCGACGATACTTTCGTGGCATCGAAATGGAGCGATTTTATCGTGGTTAGAAGGACGACCCACAGTTGGGCTTGTCCTTTGGCGAGCTCATTGTGTGTGTGTGTGTGTATGTGTGCGGGAGAGATGGAGAGAGTTACCCATGTATAAAAGGAGAGAGGTGGTGGCGTAGCAGGAATTGGACGCGAGGGGGTCGTGCCGCGTCGAGCGGGAACAAGTGTTCTCCTCCGACCCCTCTTCTCCTTCCCCTCCCACAATAATCAACTAAATGGAAAAGGTCCAACCCCCCCCCCCCATACCAACTCGTTTTATCCGAACCCTCCCCCCCCCCCAAGTTCCCACCAACGCTCCCTTTCGCGGGGTCCCTTCGAGAATTTCATGAGATGGCGAGTGACATATCATCCGTTATCGGCCCACTTCCGCTTTCTTTATGTGGTGGACTTCCTTTGCGGACCGAATCATTGCTATAATTTTCGAGGCCTTCGGAATCCTGTGAAATATTCAAGAGGACGGAAGAAGCCATGGCCCCAAAACCCTCCTCTCCTCCATTCCCCCAAACCCCTCCCTTCCCTCCCATTCCTTCAAACGTCCATGGTGCAGATCTCTTCCCTTCCAGCTCTTTCTTTTAAAGGATTTCGGCGAGCCCACTCGGTCGAACACCTTCACCTGTCCACTCTATCGATTTCCACAATTGTGTCCCTAATTCTGGCGATTAATAATGCTAGGTTAGATTATGCATACCATGATCTTAATTTTTAATATTTATATAACAATGGCTGGTATCGAATAAAACTGCGGTACCCTACACGTGCCTAGGGATATAAGTACATATATTTTTATTTATATTCAGTCCTGCTACGTATATTATGCATGTTTACATAGTAGATACACCCAAAATAGGTGGCAAGGGATCAGGAGCTAGAAGAGCCATAAGCTGTATATTTACTTCAAAAATAAAAATAATTTTCTTTCGTTTTCCATTGCTGTATCGGTGATACGATGAATTAACTCTAATGATGTGTAGGTAGAGTGGTAGTATTTTCTCCGACTTAATCATTCTGTTCTTAATATAAATTAAATCTCAATTTTTTAGCTCTATATACCTACGTATGTACTTATAAACATTAGAATATTTGTATGCAAACAGCCCGATTACGATTCGGAAAAATTGAACGAAATACGAAGCGGCGATTAGCGAATTGAAGAATTCACCTTCCGATTCTTCTGAGCCGTATTATTGATAATATGGCATTCTCTTTATTCCCTTCCTCACGAGTTTTTCATTCTAAAACGTGTTGAAAATTCTAATTTTATTGTTAATGTCTTCATCAAATTCATTGTGCACGTTACACCTATTAAGAATCACCAGTTTCTTGAAATTCTTCAATTATACGTAAGCTGAGCTTGTATTTGAAGATATACTTTATTGTTCATTGAGTAATAATGACGTTCGTTTATCAGATGCTATTCAGACATACAAAGCTATATAAACATACAAAATAGTGCAACAATTTCAGAGCGTAAAAATCATTCGCCTTGACTGGGATTCGAACCCAGATCCCTCAATATCCGGACGTGTGTTTTAGTCACTTAAGCTATCGAGGCGTCCTCTTTAACTCTGAAATTTTTTTTAATACATTTAAAAATACAAAAGATTACTTCAATTGTACCATGCTAATTAAAATTGGTAAATTTATAGTAATACTTCGGTAATAATCGTTTTACAATGTACATTAATCATGCAAAAAGCCTCAAGCCTTTGTTTAGGCAGCCATTCTTTCAATATCCACTTTTATTATGTTGATTTTCCGTTGCATTTATGTTAGAATTCAATGAGCTCTATAATATATATTATTGTGATTAAATAGTGTGAACTGTACCTATCTCAGGAGATTGTTAAAACGACTATTTTTGTTACATTATAAATGTGGAACCTATTATTTGATATTATATAAAACTAGGTATTTAAAAATTATACTTTTTGATACCATGAAGGAATATTGTTACCGAGTTGTGCTTGGGTCGTTTTGAAACTCGTTTCCCAGAGTAATAGCAAGGGCATAACGTAAACGCGAAACGATTTTGCTTGACGTTTGCCTGCCCTTCCCTCGACGCCTTTCCTCCCACTCCCCTCGGGGACCATCACCCCTCGCCCCTGAGCCTCTGAACGTCGAAGAACACCCCGGACCACGCCCTCACCCCACGACCCTTGTACCTGCATAAACGGCGACGCGGGGCACCACTCAGGGACTCCGGCACCCAATGACGCTCCCCACCCACCCTATTTCCGCTTCCCCCACAGCCTCGTGGGCTACACGTGCCGGGGATTGTGACTCATGTGAGGGCATCCGAGTGTCGTTATGCTAACGTAAACGGCGGCAATGGGTGTGCTTCTTCCGCCGCCGCCCGCCCGTAAATGTCGCCCCTTCGGAGGTCGACAGCGCATATCCGGGAGCGGATGGGGAGAGGAATGTTTTGGGAAGGGTCGGTCACAGTGAAGAGCTCGCCGGATTTATGCTGAATGTGTCCAACTGCCGCGTTTTACTTGCATGCGGGGTTTTTTTAGCATCTCCCAACTTGAATGGCCTATTTTTATGTTCCAGATTCCCGTGCACTTACTATATAACCTTACGATCCACTTCCCTTCCCTACATTTAGTGAAAGCATTCCTATGGAATATGGCGGCATTCTATGGACTGTTTATATGGAGCGATCATTGAAATTGCTGACGATAGATGAATAGAAGGCTTCGGTACCTCATGCAGGAGGATGCTGGATGTCATATGAGCAGCTAAAATACACCTAATTAATCAACAAGAGTACAGAAGATTTGAGAAAGTAAAGTCAATACAGGAAACGATTGTGTAAAGAAGAACCATACGGATCGGGCCCGTCCTGAGACAAGAAGGATGAGCTAGGAATTAATTGACAATCGGCGCCCCTCGAGGTGTTTTTCATTTCCATTATCATTCAACAAATACGTTGGCTCAGTGAAGAAGGATGGATGAAAGGCGGGAGAAGTATTATGGTGTCCTAAAGGAGTTAGCGGTTGAAAGGGTATATTGGAAGACTGCAGTCACCTGATGTATCTTCGGATTGAAAAACTGGTTGAGATTTATTGAGAATAATTTCCATTGTAACTTCTACAGTATGAATATTTTTAAACATACCGAGGTATAATCTTTTTTAAGTACCACACGAGTCCTATCTTTTGACCCAGCAATATCTCCCACATCCAATTGTTCTGCCTTCTTAGGATTTATCACAGCAAAATGAGAACATGAGTGATGGTCGTATATTCTACATACTACATAGTCAATATTTCCGGATATAACCGCTGGATATGGTTCACCTCCCTGGATATAAAAATACCAAATCGGTCGCGGTGTTCATGAATCGTTTTAATCTCAATGCTAGTTCTAGAGCGATGATCTTTCATGTAAAATGAAAATCGCACATCCTTATTTGTGACCTTGGATATGACACATATGCCGTAGAATACGGGTCAAACTCCATCTGCATTTGGGATCTTTATTATCGAGTATATTTTTCTTTAAGAGGGCATATGGAGTTATGCTTGCCCAGGGGTATGTCCCCATCGTTTCTATATTCACCTCCTCAAACTCTGCTATGCCTACGTGGTTATCTATGACATAGAGCATTCGGCTGCTCATCAGATGGTTCAGGTTCAAAATCGTTTGGTGCTTCTTGTCACACCTAGCTTTACCTAATTATTGCGAGATTTTTGGGTGGAAAACTTCATGAGAAACCACAGGCCACACGCTGCACAGAGTTGGCTCCAGATTCCTCAGTCTCTGTTAATCTGTGACTTTTACCCGGAGCTTAGTAAGGGGTGCACTCACCCTCTTATCAAGCCAACTCTCAGGAGAACTGCTGAGAGCCTCAATTTGTTACAACGAGGGCAATCCCAATCGAGTAATGACTCCAAGCTGAAACCTATTCAATAATTCTCTAATTCTGGAATTAGCGTTTGCGAACAACGTCACCACTGGGTAAGCCGAATGTTTGCTTATGATACAATCTGTTACAATTCAGAATTCTCTTGGTATTTCTTACATGGCATAGTTTATTCTCAGATATCCTTAACCTACACTAAACATCTGATAATTATATTATCTGCGCTAGTACTAATGTAAAAGTAAAAATTGACTATTATCTTTCTATAATCGTCGCGACATAGAAAAATGTTTATTCTCTCCAATTAGTTCCTTTCAGCATTATTGACAGACATGGGTACGAACTACATTAAAATGTTGTGAGGAACTCATTAACTGGTCAGAGCATATCTCGTCCACGGGAAGACTCAGCTCTATCGGAATGTAAAAAGAAAACCTCCGAGCAAATTTGCCTTTTTTAAATACACAATATTACACATATATCATGATATAGCTCATGCGTGATGTGATTAGTAATAACTTGTCTATTTGTTTTCATGGGGTATTTCTTGGATTGGAAGCTATATCCAACAACATAGTGATTAAATGTGTGTATATCACTCGTATCTACTGGATAATGCGAGTTTAGTTCCTATAGTGACTATTTAAGGAATTCAATTCTCTAAGTGATCAATTAAAGGGTGATACTTATTAATATATGGCAAACATAATAAAAAGGTGAATACATAAGAAATATATCCGTAAGAATATTGTAAAGGGAATTAACACAAATAGTTTTCTATACGAACTTCAGTGACATTCAGTCGTGCAAGAACAAATGATAGTGGATGGATAATATAATATAAAGAGAATCCACGTCAGGAGGCGAATTGAAGTGAACTAAATGGAAATGTGAAATAAAAGTGAGCTAAATGGTATGCAGAAGAGAGGAAGAAAATTCCTGATCATTTAGAAGTTAATACGTGGATATGAGTAGGGGAGATGAAGGAGAATGGCACAAAAAAACCAGTGTGGCACGACATTGATGATACTAACCCATTCATCTTTTGAAAAATAGAGCATTCTCTTACTTGGTATTGAAGTCTCTTTCTAAATTTATATCAAATACCTATCATGTATATTTTTTTCCCTTTTCTCTTCATCTCCCATATCACTTACCCTTATCCCTTACCCGTCCCACCTAGTGTTGCACCCCCTGCCGTACACCATTTGTGGAATCGCGCGGTATTAATATACGAGTAGATGTAAATGTGAGGATTAGTTGGAGAAAACGCAATATATTTCCTATTCTTTCACTTATTATTTTTTCTGGATATTTTTTTAAATTGGTATCCTTCCACTAAAACGGAGCTAATTACAGATAATATACTAAATATTAGAAAAACCGTTGAGAATATTTTATAAAATACTCCCGATCACCCCAAGCTTCTTCAATCACTTCTTGTTTGTAGGTGAATGAGCTTCAATACTATTTTATGCAAACCAGAAACTCATCACCTCCGTAACTGTATTTGTTTTCAAGTCCAAAACTACATGTTACCCTGCAAGACACCGCTAAGATATATGGCAGAGGGTGTTTCCACTAAAGGCGTGTAACTTCCAAATCGAATGTTGTATGAATTTCAGCAAAACATAAATATCGTAAATAATTCAAATAATGGAAACCATTTTTGAAACAGCTACATGCAGTACGATATCGATGCGTAAAATGCTTGTTTTTATCAATGAGAATAGACAAGCAGGTAATAAGAATAACTATAAAATAATTGTTAAAAAAATTAATTGCAAAATTCTAGATTACTTAAAATAATTTTTCCAACAGCGCAGTATTTTTGCAGTTATTCCGATTCCTTTTCTTATCTGTCACTTCTACACTTGATCTATCGAATTTTGCTTTCATGATCTTCCTGCCGTCTTACGACGGGACTCGTAATGCATTTTTAACATCATCGTACGAGAGACCTACTTCCAATTAACGCAAGAGATTAATCTTTAATATAATCTTCGCTCCATAAGTAATTCCCAAACTAGTTCCTCTTATAATCTAGATAAACCATTAAGTTTATCATGACAGCATTTTAAAAATCAACCACTTCTTTGCGGGATAAGATTTAGTGACAATTCATCCACGTTTCTCATCGCTAAGCTTGGTTTCCAGCTTTCCTTTCTGGGCAGCGATTGACGAGCAGAGGTCATGGGGACATATCGGGCGAGGCCGTGACGTGCTGAATAATCGGAGGTGAAAGAAAGAGTGAGAGGATGGCGGTGGGTGGGTGTTGAGGGCACACGGGGCGTCCACCCTCGGTAGGGAGCCCCTCCGATTTCCGCCGAGTCACGGGGGGAAGACGACGAGGTGAGAAGGCTTGCCGGGAAGACGTTCTGTTATTACGTCCGCAAGGGGGGTGAGGATGAGGGAGAGGCACGAGGTGACTGGTGGGCGTGGCTAAGTGACGTGCCTGCGAATGAGGAGGGATGACAGCGGCGTCATCGTCCGCAGATGGGCCAATTAAAGATCGCTTATAGATAGGAGGAGGGATGAGCGGGTCGGAAGCCCAAGGTGGAACTGAGGGGCCATGACGCCCCCCCCCTCCTCCGGTTTTTGTGCGACAGAGGGTGAGAAGCGTAGTTGTGACCGTGCTTTTGAGACTTCGCCGAGGTCTTAGGTTCCGATTCGTTGGTTTGGAAACTCGTCGACGGAGCGAGATTTTGCGGAACGCATATATCAAAGCCCCTCTGGTAGAATGAAATAAATAATTCTGACAAATACTAAACCTAGCGCGAATATTTATGAAGGCCAATCTAAATGCCATTATATTTATGCTCTACGTTTTTTTTGGACTTTCATTTACGATGTTATTTTTTTTAGAATGGATCACATTACATTATTGTGTTCCTAGTTGTGAAAATGCATGTCTCTATCATTACTCAAAGAACTTCTTCCAACGAAAATCTTACTTCGTATTCAATACCTCCTTTACTAATATTAAACATTACAAAGGTTTTTTATAATTTTTACTTTGCTTTATATTTAAGAGCATTGGGTTTTACATTAAGTAGACAAAATATTGATATTTGGATAGAAGGAAAAATGTTGGCCAAATGAGTGGAATGAAGGAAAAAGTTAGGCTTTTTGTATGTAATAAAGGGAGGTTTGTAGAGTTAAAAAAGTGGATGAAGTAATCTGTGATTTATTGGTATTTAGTGTTGCATTGGGGTGTGCTTAACGGTGTAACAGTATTTATTTCTTGGATCTATCAAAAGTCTACCTCAACTGTTAGAGTTAATAATAAAATACGTACATTGTTTATGATCTTTAGGAATTATTGCTTATGTTACCTATTTATATAAATCAAAGTGCGTGCATCAACAAAAAGTTGTAAGCAACGTGTCTAAAATATGTACCAAGTATTTAAATGAAAAATATGGAGCGATTTCAACGCAGATGATTCCATACGCTGAACACATGAAAAATGACGGTTTCCCATGCCAAAGCGAAAGCCTTAGCAAGGTATCTTTAAACTTTCAACAGTGAATTAGATATCGAAATTGGTCATTGACGAAGTTTCATAGGTCTTATGGCCACTAATTTACAATTAGTGAATGATTACCTCGAAAGCAATACTTCGAGATCCAGAGGCTCTGCTGGAAAAATCGTTAAATACATAAAGCAAGGGAATGGTTGAACCTGAATGATACAAAAATAATTTTCCAAATCTAGACGACTTTGAAGTAATTTAATGCCTAAAAATATTGAATAGATTTAGATATCCTGTAATTTATATATACTCGTCCCAATCACAATTGAACCTATTTACAAAAGGAGATAAAAAATCTAAACACGGAATTACAAAGAGAGAGGAATTGATGGCAGTCGCGCTAGGTAAAGATGTAAATAAAAGAGTATTAAGCGCTTTAAAATGCAGAGCGAACAGTTGCGCTGTATTGATCTAAAAGCTGATCGTTGAGGCAAGTTAATGAACGTATATGAAAGGCCTCTGACGATTGGGAGCGGAGTTCGAAAGAATAAGTTAACCAAAGAGGGAGAGTTTGAAGAAAGTTTTAAATTTAATGGGAGAAGAGAAAGAGTTGACTGGCAAAATTCGATTGAGAGGGACACACTGCATAGAGTAGATACTAGTAGATTACTCGTATTAAAAGACAGAGCGCGTTCAACGATCGTAATAGAAGGGAGCACTTCAATTACGCGTGGAATAGGAAGGAAGATAATATGCTTTTCTGACGGCGTAAAGGTTGGTCAGAAGAAATGACGGACCGTTGGAAGAAATGTATTAGGACACACAAAAGGAGAGATGCACGCGGTATGTAATAAGCAAAGCCTGGATATGGGGGGAATATCTACGATACTATATGGAAACCTGTATTTGCATTCGTTATGGAATACTTATAGCACATTAAACCTGATGGCATAAAATAAAAGTGCGTATTTTACGGTGATCTTGGGCTGTTTGTGATCGTACCACTTGACTACTTTAGTATCACAAGTAGGGAAGTATTTCCTTGAGACGTCCCAACCCCCTTCCACCTTGCAGTGTCGCTCTGATTGATGTCGCACTTGGGGGTGCCAGCAATTCCCTTTGGCGACCACTCGCCGTCGAGAGGGACACGTACCAGCCAGCATCCCTGCACACTCCGCCCGGGAGAAGTATTTCACTCCGCGGGGGTGGGTGGAATTGTGGGGGAAGGGAAAAGGGGGCCATTAGTATTCAGGGTGCTCCTCCTGGAGGGTGAGGGGAGGCGAGGGAGGGCGGGATTCCGAGGAGTAAAGGTCCCATCCACGGTTATTGATACGGCGACCCTGGATGCTGAGGAGATTGCTGGGGTGGGTCGCATGCGAGGCGGGTGGAGTGTGTGTGTGTCTGTGGTTCTAGCGCCTCTCAGACCCTCACCCCACCTCGCTCCCCCTCCTACCAGGACAGGGAGAGTGACCCTAGGGATCACTAAGTCTCCTCAGCTCTCCAAGGAGACCTTCTGGATATCGGGACGGGGGTGAGGGGGGAGGTAGGGAGAGCGTGGTCGTGGGCGGACTGGCAGTCCCTCCACTCCCGGGAGCTCTTAAAGGAGGGGCCGGGAGGTGCGTGTGAAGGTGTTGACATAGAACGCACGAATGCTTCGGGGTCGGGCACGTTCGCGTTCCCCCGGAGTTTCTAACGCCGGCAGTTGGAGAACGTTTATCCACGTGTTTCCCCGTCCTTAGTTTTGCGCTTCGGATGAGGGTTGAGGAAAATTCTTTTTCGCTTGAAATGTCAACTCGTTAAAGTTACATTGATCAAATAAGGAACCACCCTGTCGAACAGCGCGGTGCATTCCTGGAAATATCACGTATTTATTCTCACTGATGATACTCAATACGATAGTGACTTAATCACCGTTTTCCCTGTGTGACCTTTAGCGCTTCGTAAATATTTTCGCGATACTTTCTCCATAGGTTTTGCTGTTTTTATTAAAAAAATCAACTTTGGAATTTTGGTGGCAGTAATATGTTTCGCGGTCTCTTGAATGTCTGCATCTCTCTCTCCTCTCCATGTGTTTGTGCGTATGACATAGATTTTCAGTGCACACCATATCTAAAAAACAATCGACGTATTCATTACTTTTCAATGAAATTTTACAATTGGGATATTTTTAAAGAAATGGTGTACTGATTAGGGTTTGGCCAAAATCCATCATTGGGAATCGACTGTCTTGGTCTATTTGTTACGTCTTTCAATTACGCCGTTAAAAAACAACACTCATTAAATACGTATTAGAAGTCGTTTAAATGCGGATTTTGTTTGTTTTGGTCCATATGAATTTGGTAAACATAGAAACTCCCTCAACTGCGCCGACTGGATGGATGGCTCTAGTTTATATGGGCCATTTTGTCCTACATGCGTGAAACTGGGATTCCTTCGTAAACTTGATTAGATATTAAATATTCCTGTGGGTATGTGCTGCATTACCTACTCTATTAACTTCCGATAAATTTTTATAATAGTTTTTTCACCAACAATAATCATGTTCCTCAATACACCTCCAACTTAACGACCACGTTATAATTTCACTGACAATGTCAACCCTACGGCTTACCCTCATAGGGTGTCTTGGAGTATTATTGTCATAATATGGCACGAGCAGTACATTAATGTCTTTGTAGTTTTCGTTTTCACGACAGATAAGGGAAGAATTACTTGCATTACATTGATTTTTTCTGTCTTCCTGCAGAAAGAAGAATTTATTGAAGCAGTGTAGATCCCCAGTTTATTCTCAAATATGCCGTTGTGTTAGAACGAAACGAAAGGAAAGATATTTCAGAAAAATCTTTCCTTCCGTAGTTCAAAAGGATTTGGTATTCTCCCTTTCAACGGGAATTACCCGTAGTAATCCCACCGATTATGCCCCTCTAACCTAGGTTGCTATTACGAGGGAAAAATCTTCAGAATCATTAAAAAGTACAATGCAGGAATACATCTTTGAAGGGGTATATTGCATTTTTTTAATTTTGATAAACGGGTTCGTGTTTGCTCGCTAAAATTCAACGCAGAAGAACTCTGCAAAGCCTTGAAAAATAAGCACATGAAATGTTCAGCCATTGCAGAACATACATATTTTGTAGACACAGGTCAGAAAATCAACTTGATGAAACCAGTTTAACCACAAGAAAAGTAATATTTCTCTAGGAAAATAAGAGAAAAAATTGAAAGAGTAGCGCAACCATGCAAGAAAAATTCAAAATATGATCATGAATACAATCCTATTCCTGTAAAGTGCTATTTAACATTTTAAATCATCAAAAGATATTCAACTAATAAGACCATTTCTCTCAACGCCAGTGTGCGCATAAATATGATGTAAAGTGCTGTAAAGTGCTATTTAACATTTGAAATCCTCAAAGGATATTCAACTAATGGGGGATATTCAAATAACAAGAGGGAAGAGCATTTTCTCTCAACGCCAGTGTGTGCATAAATATGATGTCCGAAAAGATGGCAATCACTTCTGATCTAAAGAATAAGGATGGCGATAGAATGGAGCCCATTGAGGACGGATCAGGTCCGCAATTGTGGATGGTCCGAGTCCCGAAGCGATACATAAAAGCCAATAACCTCGCTTTACTCATCTTAGTTTATAATAAGCTGCACATTATATTATACTTAATATCATCGAAAAAAACTTCAACTCTATAACTGTAGGATCAATCTTGAAGGTAGCAATGAAGAAATTAGAATAAAAACTGTCCTGACAATGGACTAAATTACCATCTCATTGATGGAAGACTCGGCTATCATAACAATGGCGATCTTCATGGCATGGTTACCAAGAGAATATATTCCCAATAAGGAAATATGTAGTTTTAATTGCTTAAAATCTTCAGTTTGTATGCTGTTCAATGTTTTATATACAATATATCTATTGTTGATTCAACTATAATTTTCATTATTGAGCCAATGTAGATAACACCGGCTAAGTTTCCATAAGAAGCAAATCAAATAAAGGCTTTGTATGGTATTTCATTTTAACGAAGTGAGAACGAGAAAGAGTTTAGAAATGACTTAATTTCCCTTTAAGTAGTGTGCAACTACCATTCAATCACGATTATAGCGTGAAGGCCTTATTTTTAATAACAAAAGAACGCTACAGTATGAAATTACAACATTGTGAAACGGGCAACATTATCACCTAATAGGAACTGGATTAAAGGTATTTATTCCTCTAGTGATAAGGAAATCATCTACTATTCACCAATAAAGAAAATAACTTTAACAGCAACCCCTTCAAGGGGTCCTAAATGACATTCTACGAAATATGCTGTGCAAAAAAATGCCATGAACTAAGCCTGGTCGGAAATTTTCGTGGATAAAACTTGGCTCCCGTGACAAAATGACACAATTTCAGGCGTAGCATGATGGAAAGCCTTCATGATGAAAGAAAACACTTTGATTTTCGACATAGAATTTTTTTTATTACGGCCTAAGAGATATTTAATGTAGAACGGATAGATTTAAGATATTCTTTTTTCCACAAACGATAACCACAAAATAACATTGTTCGACCACGGTAGGATAATGTTCGGGAAAAATTATTTTTATGTGTATTCACCCCCTGCCGGTGGTGGCTTGCAGGGTAAATAAATAAAATAAATATTTAAACTTCAAATTGTAAAAAAGTACAAAATATTCAATCTTAGTGATAACATTCTTAGAAGAAATAACCCCAATCACCCACTCAGAATTTCAGAGAAATTGACAACACAAACGATCGCTATATCGTATCATTTATGATTCGCACATTTCCCGACAGTAGCAGAAGGTAACAGAATTCCCGACGAGTCAATCAATAATTACTCTAGCACCCTCTACCAGACGCCCTTTAGTAATTTGCAGGGTAATATTTAGGTGAATGCTCCATCGCTTACAGCGATTTATTCAAATAGTATTACGAACAAATGCATCGTAAACCGTCATCGGAGGTTGGGAATCCGACCGCATGAGTTGGATATCCGGAAAAAGGTTACTTTTTAAATCAATTGGATGAATACAAATGTTCTAATTCAACATAGGATGAAATTGTTGTTGATGGAGTCCCCGTTTGAATCTTCATCGGATATATTTTTTCCCTACTCTCTCTCTCTTTCCCTGCATCCCACGCCATCCAATTGACGCGGCGCATTTTTTCATTCGAGGGGGGAGGAGAGTGGGGAGGAGTTGAGAGAGGGGTTTGAATTACACTCTGCTAGGAGGTTGACAGCGTAATGGCCGAAGGGAGCGGCGGGCTTGGAGGCGTTCGTCCCTTTTGGTAATGACTCCGGCGTGAGGAGACGGCCAATAACGAGGCTGTATCTCAAACACCGACTCCGCGGCGGTGTGATCAGGGCACATTTTTTTTACTCCTCGAACGCTAAAAAGGCCTCGAGGTCAAACGACTCTATCCCATGTTTTATGACGCTGTCCCAATTGCGGGATAAGAATTCGAGTGAGCATTGCGAATGAAAATCGAGGATGCATTTTGAATTAATGATCGTCCTGAGCGCAATCTTGGTTTCAAGCGCCGCAAGTTGTTTGTTAGTAAGGGAGAATATTTCCATATTAAAATGCTATTATCTCCCTTTTTATGATTACAACGATGAAAGGTCTTGAAAACTTTTTATAAAATCTTTAAATGCTTATCGAAATACATGTATATTAGGTATTTTAAAGCTGCTGTTTTTTCAAATAAATAAATGATGTAAATTTATTAACCTCCCGTTATAAAATTGGTGTCAACATTGAGAGGAAAATTATGAAATGCAAATCAACATTTAAAAAGAGAGGAAGTTGATGTGATTGACGTAAAAATGCAAAGAGGAAAGATTCATGAAATTTTTATTATAGTTTTGTGAGGCCCCGAAACTAGTTTTTTGAGGACAGAGGATGACCGTAATTGGAATTGTTTGAGATATCGGCGTGGATAATAGTGGAAGATACGAGGGTGATTCGAAAAGTAAGGTCTCTTATTTTTTCCTGAAAAATCAAATTTATTGGGTTGAGTATTTAGTTATTTTTCTACATAGTCGTCTTGACGATGAAACACTTTTTGCATCCTTGTAAGCAGCTTTTTAATACCAACGTCGTACCTTTCTCCCGCCGCGTCGCGAAGCCAACTGACAACTGCTTCTCCGATATAAATTCATCGCCGTTTAGTGGAAGTGTACGGTGAGAAGTGTATGGACATCAAAAACGTGCGGAAGTGGTGCAGGGAGAGTTTTGATGGCCGGGTAAACGTCCACGATGAGCAGCGGTCGGGGCGGCCAAGTTTGCCGGAATCAACGGCGGCTCCAATTGACGAGATGTGCGCAATAACCGGAAAAAATAACCTTCATGAGAAAAATGGAAGGCCTTAATGAAGAGAGTGGCTACTTCTCCGTGCAGAATATTGTGTCGGAGGTCCTCGGCTACAACAAGGTGTCTCACCAAAGGAGTGTGTTTTCATCAGGACAATGCACGTCCACATGTGTCACATCAAACGACCACCCTACCCAATGAATTCGGCTGGCATATCATCGACCACCCTCCTTACAGCCCGGAAGTTGCCCCCCGCGACTAACACTTTTTTCCCGCTCTCAAAAAACACCTTGGAGGACAGAAATTCAAGTCAGACAAGGAAGTGCAAGAAGCAATCGTCAATTGGCTTCGTGATACCACGGGAGAAAGGTGCGACGCCGGCAATAAAACTCTGGTTACAATGGTGCAAAAAGTGATTGATCGTCAAGGTGACTATGTATAAAAATAGCTAAATGCTCAACCTTTCCAACAATGTACGCAAAATTGAGAATAAATGTGATTTTTCATGAAAAAATAGGAGATCTTACTTTTCGAATCACCCTCGTATGTAACATTCGGAGAAGAAAGTAAATGATCCCAATTGAGGCGGAGAAATTAATGTGGAAGAAGTTACGAATAGTGATTGAGGACATTGTATTATACCTGTATATGAAATCGAGCAGATCACAAGGGCACAAATGTTTCCTTGGCCCTCCTAAAAGTATAACTACGCACGAGTATCAAAGCACCCGAATAAGAAAATCAGGGAAATATACTTCTGAGAGAGTCAACTTTAAGCCAGGTCGGTTCATAACAATACATTATACAAGCAAATTTATTTTGAAGATATTGATAAAAATTTCCAAAAACATATCAACATTACATCCCGACGTTTTTACTTATATTAAATTGGTATCAGGATAAAAAATAATGCAAAAACACCATGAAACTGCAATCAATTTTTTTTAATGGTGCATTCCGAAGTTGTTACATTAGTGAATCCGCATCAGGACCAAAAAAGTGCAAAAACATCATGAAACTGCAATCGAATTTTTGGTATTTATTTGGTATTTTATTTGGACAAGTGCCCTAGAGGCTATGTTTGAAGAGCTAATTTTCTGCTCGAAAGGTAAGAATGAGATGAACTGGCTTAAATGTGCACCGTGGTAAGATAATTGCAGCGGAAACCTACGGAGAGTACGCTTTCGTGGGCTGATCCGGAATTTTCAGAGTCATAACTTATTTAGCGGCAAGAATAACAGAAGGTATGGAGAAAGGAACATTACGAAATCGTCATGAAATTAGAAGGAATCATTTTTATAATTTCAGAAGTAAGCTTTAATCGAGGAGAGGGAGACTGAAAACTACGACACTTTGGTATTCACATGTCATCTCATTCCAGAGCAGATATATTAAGAGTCGCGTATTCAAAGGAACTGGGAAATCCATAAAAAGCTATGTAATATATTTTTTACCGACAATTCAGAAATACTATATGTATCATTAGCTCCAACCACACCTCTTACGTACACAGTAATAAAACGGAAGATTGGTTTTCCTGTGTGAGGGAAAAACTCGCTCCGAATAAAGCCTTAAGGCGAGTAGTATTTGCACATTCAGGGTAGTGGAGCCAGTTTCTTTCCCCATGCCAAACCATTCGAATTCCAACAAAGTTCTGGTAATGATTAAAATTGCACAGCCTGAATTATGGTTGGGCTTGTTCAATGGCATCACCCAAAGTTTCCACTCAGTTGATGAAACGATCTAGATCTAGATCCCCACAACTTTTGAATGTGGATGACGATATTAATTAGGCATTGCCTTAAGTGTTTTGGCCGTATTTTGATCTAATATTAAATGATATTTTCATATTTTCTACATTATTTGGGACGACGCTATTTCTGATAAAAATTAAAGTTGGAGTGCCCAAACTGGAGCAAATAGAAAGGTTCCCTTGCGTAGGCATTATTTTCAACGAAGTTGAACGAAGAGCCCGGAACATTAGAAGAAGAATTTTTGTTAGGTACAGAAGCTTTTACCAAAGAAAAGAGTTGTTGATGAGGACCTTAAATGAAGAGTTAGATACAAGGTCAGTCAAAGCGTAGAAAAATGGTTTCGTATTGTCGAGAAACTCGGTCGTTGAAGCGAGGCGATATTCAAGACGGCGGAGATCTGGGTGTGAAGACAAAAGGAAAATAGGGGATGGAAAGGAAGAAAAAATGAACTAAGTAATGCTATAATTAGTAGAGGAAGATAAAAGACTGTTAGAAGAAATTTGGAATACAAAATAATTTTATTGTGAGGGTGTTTTGCACAACGAATTTGCTCCAAGAGGGCAGACGAGCAACTAAGAATATTACGTTGAAGTTCTGAAAATGTTGCGTGACGCCGTGAGAAGAAAACGACCGCGTCTCTGGTCAAGCGGTGGCTGGCTTCTTCCCCACGATAACGAGCCAGCGCATTCATCGTACCTTGCGCAGCAATTTTGGCGAAACTCAAGATTGTACAGCTTCGCCAGCCTCCGTGCAGTCCCGACATAGCTCCCTACGACTTTTGGATGTTCCCAAAATTGAAAATGGCGCTCAAAGGAAAGCAGATCGACGACATTGAGTCATACGATGTACGAGCTGAAGGCCATTCCAAAATTTGCGTTCGAGGACTGCTTTAAGATGAGGAAGCACCGCTGGGAGCGCTTGGTTCAATCAAATGGGGACCACTTCGATGGATGCCACGGCCCGGATGACGAAGATTAGCACCAAAGCGGAGATTTGAACGCAGGTCGGAGAGTTTTCGGACCAGCCTCGTGCGTGTGAAAAGCGAATGCGGAAGATATCGATAAGAAATGATAGCTGAAAATATATGGTACGGAAAAATAGATTATTTCAATGTGGTGGTTTGGATTTGAGTTTGCTTCGACTAGAATTATTCTAAGTGCTGATTTAAAAAAATACCCTTCCCAGCTATCAACTGGTAAGAGGAATAATCCAAGGCATTATTAAATCTATTCGGAATTTGATTGATCGCATATCTCCTGTCTTCTTTTTCTATATTACTCTACGTATTATATTCCCTGATAGCTTTGCCGTCTTTTGTACCTCTCTTTCTCTGGTTTGAGTTTCTTGCTCATTGACCATTTTAGTGTGACTTTTTCTTCCACTCCACCCTATCCCTAGCAAATTCTTTGTATTGAGGTTTCCTCAATCCGTTTAGTGATTTCTGGATCGCGTTACAGAGTGTCTATCGTTTCCCATAGAATTTATTTACATTTCCTGCCTTTTCATGTTCATTATACGCTGATACCGAAACTTTGAAAAAGGTTTTTTAAATATTTGGGCAGTGATAAAATAATAAGGAGGAGCAGAAGAGAAGAGGGCAGACAAATGAGATATAGTAAGCAGTAAATGATGACGTGTGAAAAAAGAAAGCTGCATAGAAGTTTAAGAGTTTTTTTGGAATAGAAATTGAGTTCTTATCTACATCTAATTTATACCCCACAGGCCGCCACAAGGGCGTGTGGTGGGGGATGTTAGGTCGCCTACCATACAGTTTCAATCATTAAATCTACAACTACGCAAAATTAGTTTGAACAGATATTGTAGAGTTAGAAGTAATAAAAAAGAGCTACAGAATTTTGAATTTTTCCACAAATAATTACGAAAATAGATCTCGTAAATTAGTCCATGAATTTGTTGTGGCAACACATTGCACTCTGAATGTGTGCTTAGCCCTATGCCAATCAAATAGCGTAGCGTAGCAATTTGTCGTAAATCATAATTCAAATGAGCAATGTGTGTTTTAACAAAGATGAATGCACTGAGGCAACTTTATTTCGGGATGCTCAACAGGTATTATTAATGCCAAGAAGAAAGAGTATTTTCACTTCCTGTTAGCGTCTTTCGTTCATATTTCCTTCACTAAAATTTTCGTTTAATTGTGCCCGAAAAAATAAAGGTATATCAATGATCGCACATCCTTTTATAATTGTAGAGTACGTTTCCTCCCACTTACCGGCTTGTACTTACGTTAGCCATGCCCGACGATTGTTACGTGCAATCAAACATTCATTTGCTCTGGAAAAAAAGCGATGCGTAATTTTTTTAAAGTAATGCAGCAGGATGAATTGCAATATATTCGAAGGCATTAGCGTTGCAGAATTTGATCGGAGTCTAAGAGAATTTTATCTTAGACACCACAAAGGTAATTCGCCTCAATAACTCAGGGGTTATGCTATGAAATTTTAACTAATCATAATATAAAACGATGAATCTCCGTGAAAACATTTTTAACTTTACGTTCAAGGTTCACAGTGCTGTACAAAATTTTTAAATTAAATTTTTTCATAAATGTTGAAGTTTTAACCGTTACAATGGAGAGGGTTTCGACTGTCACTGATGTCACTTCCAGGGAGTGTTATATCCAACCTTGGTCCTTTCTTCCATTATTTTCAAAAATTTCAAATGGTAAATATTTTGTGACTGATATTAAAATTTAAGACGACATCGTACTCAGAAATGCTTATCACATGTATGCACAAACATAAACGCACACTACACACATGAGGGCAAAGAAAATATCGCGAATACCGTCTGGAGGTATTCGGGGAACCCCATAAACGTGTTTTCATGTTGAAAACTCGGACTGAAAATATTTTTTCCGTGAACACAATACCTCTCAACCTTCTTTCTATATACACACTACACATGGAGAGGGGGGAAATTATTTTTTGATACCTCCTGGGTATCTCAAAGAGTGAGAGGGCCGTGCGGAGGAAGACTGACCAAGTGCCGCTTTGCGCCCCATTGCGGAGTCGAGGGAAGTTGGAACGATAGGCGGTCGGTCGGCAACGAACGTGCATACGTTTGATGTCTTTGTTGCGGCCGGTTGTTACGGCCGCGGCGGGGGCGCAAATAATCCCCCCTCTCCCCCGCCACCCTCCAACCCCCTCTCGACCCCCGAAACCAAATTGATAACAACGACGAGATCTCTCGCTTCAATTCCCCCGGATCTCCCCCATCCCCACCCCCACCCACCAAAGGCGTCCCGGCCCATCTCAATCGCGAGAGGGCAATTTCGCCCTCCCGTGATATCACGCGATTCATAAAATTATGGAATAAGGCGAGTTTTTCGCATCGTTGCGTGAAATCCGATCGTAAAGAAGCATTTATTTAAGGGGCGTTATAAATACAAAAACGGGGGGGAGGGGAAGGAGGAGGGAGAGTGTGGGGGAGGGAGTGACCCTTATAAATCTCATCTCCACTCCTCCCCCCTTCCTTCCCGGACTCCCCTCCTGAAGGGAAGCAAGGGGAATGGAGGGGGAGGAGAGAATAGAGGTGGGTGGAGTGGTGGAAAGACTGGGACGGAACCCCGTCGCCGTGGCAACAACTTTAACGCTTTTTAAACGCCCTTTTTGCTTCGTTTTCCTGCCTCCCTCTCCCCCCCCTCCTCCTAACTCCACACCACCCAGAGATCAACTTTCCTCCCGGGAGAGAGAGAGAGAGAGTCCCACGCTTCTCAAAAGGCGGCGCGGCGATCTCCTACGGCGATGGGACTCACGACCGGGACCACGTGGGGCGGGGGAAATGGGAGAGGATGCCAGCTAGGGTGGGGGGAAGAGAAAGAGGAGATGGGGGTGGCATAGGGAGAAATAGGCATAGTAGGGGGCAGGGGTGCGACTCTGGACACGAAGAGGGGCGTGGAGACCGCCTGGGGAGGAGGGGGATACATCCTGGGCGAAATTTCGCCCTCTGCGATTCCCCTCAGGAAAAACCCCCGGGATCGGCTCATTAATTACTCCCACATTTACACTATGCTCAGTCAATTAAGCAGTCAAACTAGGAGTCAAACAATGATGCAAGTAAAACCACAGTTATCAAAACGGAGGTAGGTTTGAATGGTAGAGATCATTCAGTACGAAGCCCAATGACGTGTGAAATTCACTAATATGGATATGGGGGCCAGTTCCTCTGCCTTTGCCGTCTGTGTTTTCCCAGCAAGATCTGTTTCATGAAAATTCACACAGCCTGGGTGATTCTGAACGTGCCCGGAGGCTGTCACCCGGAATCGAAATTAGGACCTATAGACAGAGGAACAATGATCTACCCACTGGTCGACCAAGTCACGATAGGTGTCTTTCTCACAATAGTCATGACTCGTTATAACCATTACTCGTAGCAATGTAATGCATGTAATATCACACATTTATCTCTTTCTCTCATGCTCTCACAAAGATATCCACATCCACAGATCATGAGAAACAACAAAGATTAATATATGCCAAGAACTCTGGTTTGAAATCACTTTGATTGTCGGTTAAAATTATTTTTTAAAGTGTATATGGTAATTGCTATCGCCAGGATTGTGGAAATAAACGTGGAAAGTAGGATAAAGTAAGGAGAGGTAAAGGTCATACAGATGCAATATAATGCATACTCGTAATTAACACTTAGTGTGACAGTGCAGTCTCTGCTCGTTCATTTATCATAAAGATTTGCTCATTAAAACGGTGAGACTCTTTCAGTGATCGTTTTAACCGTAGCATGTTGATCGTTAAATGCATGATTTCCAGACAACTTCCCTCTGTTTCGTCGCAATAGCCGAGATCTCGTTAGAACCATGTTCAGAATTAATGAGTTTCACTGCACCTGTAAATCTTTGTAAGGTTTTGAAATGGATGTCAAGGATTGTAATTCACCAACCAGTACCTCAAATCTTGCGCTACGAGAAATAAGGACAGCAAACTTTATTGCATCAATTCTGGCCATATTTATGGATTCATAATAATGTTGTCAGAATACAAATGCCTTCTTGGATCACCGATCCTGGGATACCTGACCTTGACCCTTTTTTGATCGCGAATTTGTGAAAGTGAAGACAATGCGTCTAAATCTCTGATAAAAGCTTTTGCGTTGCGTGACGTGGGGATCATGATGAATTTCCATCTTTTAAGGGTATCTGCCGCGTTTCTTCTACCTAGAAAATAGCATTTCACCGACTCTCCAGCAGACGTCTTCGGATCCGGGAAACAGAAAAATTCAGTATCTAAATTTGTTTTTGTTCTCATCTATTTCTCATGTTTTACCACTCGGGAGATCAAGGTACCGTTTCTCAAAGCTACAACACGATGATTTGATAGTTCTATTAAAAGTCTTACAAGTAATATCATTTAAAGTCTTACTCGTAGGATAGGTTTTTCATGGACTCTGGGATTACGTGTACAAGCTACTGGGCTACAAGCAACTAGCAAGTCGCAAATTATCCCTAGACTTTATGTTACATATTACTATAACCCATTCTTTAGCTCTTCATACTTCCTACTTCACTTAATTCTATCCAAAAAGCCTATTATTGTCTGTAACTCACTGTCCCAGCATTGTCTCCTCTGTTGCCATACTCAGCTTCCCATCTTCTCTCAATTTTTCTTGCACGCAATTGAAATATAATATGAAACTTTGAAATCACACACTATGTAACATAGAGGAATAGAAAACACTGCACCATTTATAAGCATCGGTAGGCACCATACAGGCATACATTTCCTTTGCTTTCATATCTTTCTTTACGAAGCATTCAATCCCAGCTCGAATGTCAATTTTTTCCATCTTCACAAATCAATACACGGCAACAGCAACAGAGAGCCGTCCACATCACAGTTCTCTTCCCAGAGCACTGACGCGTTACGTAAAGGATTACCTATTACTACACGAGAAATTCGTTTGGCTAGCGCTGAAATCTGGTTTCGATTCCGAGGACCTTTCAAACTACCCTCTTAATGCATTTTCAAAATCAACGCTAGAGAGACATCCTTCCAATCAATGCAATGGATTAAATCACTAATTTTTACCTTTACTCATTAAGTTATTCTCAACGTAGCCCCTCTACTAGTTTTGATACCTGTGAGTGGAAAATTCATGGGCTTTTAAACTGGCTCATGCACGTAGCTTTGAAAACAAGCCTCTAATCTACTGATACTGGCATAGTGTTTGGACTCATAATTAGTTCCCACTCCTTCAATATTGATTTCATGAACACGTTTACTTTACCATAGTGAGAATGCTATTTCCGCTTTCTTATATCTCTATTGGAGACACATCTGTCGCACTATTAGCGGTAATTCACATGCGGTGACTTAGCCCGTTTTTAACTCTCAAGACGCCTCACGCCCGATCTTGGCATTCGTTATGTGCTTCTATCCTAATTTCTTGTCTACACTCCTTGCAAATCAATGGGCTCCCAGCCTAATTTCTTCAGCACAACCGACGCGCATACCCTCCTCTCATACCAATTTTTATGAGCCTCGGTGAATTTAATGGGTGAATGCAGTTGAAGAGAAATATTTGCAGATTAAATAATATAAACCGCGGTAACAAGAGGTTCACGAAATATATGAATAATACAGAGTAATTTTTATGAAATTACATTACCCAATATTTTTACCTACTCTACTTCTAAATGGAATGGCTTTAGGAGTGTACATATGTGTATATATATATATATATATATATATATATATATATATATATATATACATTCAAACACGAAATCCCGCCAAACGGCGAATAAATACTCATATATAAGAAACAGATATAAGGAAAAGGGATAGGAACACACATAAAGGACGAACACAATAAAGGTGGGGAAGGCGGAATCGAACGGATCGCAAGAGTAAAAATATTTCCTTGACCGGGACTCGAACCTCGGATCTTTCCACTTGCCGGGCGGATGCTCTTAACCACTTGAGCTATGATATCGAGGAAACGTAATTTACCCTGAGATTCATGGGTTTAATGTCGCCAAGCGCCCCGATTCTTTAGCCAAGAGATGGCGTCAGGGGGCTGTTTCACCCAGTGGTTAAGAGCATCCGCCCGGCAAGTGGAAAGATCAGAGGTTCGAGTCCCAGTCAAGAAAATATTTTCACTCTTGTGATCCGTTCGATTCCGCCTTCCCCACCTTTATTGTGTTCGTCCTTTATGTGTGTTCCTATCCCTTTTCCTTATATCTGTTTCTTATATATGAGTATATATATATAATACATATATATATATATATATATTTTATATATATATATATATATATATATATATATATATATATATATATATATATATATATATATATATATATATATATACAGCATGCACATGTTCCTCCACTTTCAGCGAATATCCTCGGCTTGCTTGTTCATCACACGCTTCATATATTTGACCACCCCATGTGGAAGGCCACCTGTTTCGGTTGAATATTAATCTGATGTATCGAGTTTGTGACGCATAAATCCATAACTTTTCGAGCAAACCAGTAGTTCCCACTCCCTCTCAGCAACAATTTTTATTCCTTTGTTTCCCTGAATATGTTACTCGTTTGATCAGGTCGCCGGGTATTTTCACACTTGATAATCTCAGCACTAAATCAGTTTCACGCCTTACGTTCTGTAGAAATCTTTAGTTAAATTGTGAAGTCAAGTTTTTCAGCTGCAGAGGTAGTGTTAACTACGTCATATGACTATCGTATAAGTAACATTAGGAGTAAACACTTGAAATCAAAAATGCATGACTTACTGCCGAAAAAGAAATTCCAGTTTATTAGGAAATTGTTTTCATCAATTACGACAATTCGAGCAGCCTACTTACTGTCAGTCATATGCGATGGAAATGATGATGCTTTGAGAATGAAACGAATATTTTTGTGTTTATATCTGGACATCATAACACCCCCTATCCAAATACCAGTGAGTGATTAAAAAAACAAAAGTTCATATTAATTCTGGAGTTCGTCCTATGTGACTCAGTGCATGATATATTTTGTCTCTGATATTTAGGTAATGGTTTGTATTTCAAAAGACCTAATATGGGGGTTTCCATAATTCACGTACTTAAGTGCTGTCTTCGGATGTAGTTGGCGAAAGAAGAGACCGTTTTTATTAGCTCGGCACTGCCCTCCGGAGGGCGTTAACACAGCGTACTTCCGTTGCAAATATAGCACGTCACTTCCGCTCGATTCTACTTATAGCTAGTAGGCCAAGGCCAGGCGTGTTTTCAAGTTCAGAAAATATCTCGCTTAGCAAATATCTAACTATGCCCGCGGGTCTTCCAATATTTCGCAGGCCTAGCGATCCATTTTGAAGAAATAAAAACGTGAACGAGGTAATTCGTCACGCAAAGGTTTCCATATATTCACATTTCAGGAGGCACATTTTAATATTAATATTTTTGTTGCATAAATATGTGCGTTTTACAAGATTACGAGAGGCGCTTTCTGCGAGTAGCACTCAACGGAGCGTAGGAATAACAGAAAGTAACCAGCGAAAAAATGAAACAGGAATTCTAAAATATATCAACCGACGCCCAAACGTGTTTGTAGTTCCTCTCATTTATTCTGAAGGCAGATGCATGGAGGGAAATACCGAAGGGAGAAAGATTAGATCGCCAAATCAAACGAAGATTTTCAGTATGATTGATAGATGCAATAGACTTCACACTGAGATTAGCCTTGAGTGTAGAGTGACTTTTCCCATGTCAACCTCCTTAAGTTTCAGTGCACTGTCGACAAGGGAGAGTGCTTGGGTTTTCAGTCGCTTAACTCGAACTATAGGTGCCAATTTGATATCTCCCCCGATACGAGTGACCTGAATACAAGTCATATTTTCATGCATGATAATTTGGAGGTAAAGGCAACCACGGGAATCATCGAAAGATGATTGCAATAAGTAATCAAAACCTCGTTTTGAATATGGGCACTTCAGTTCTCAATCAAGTTACAGGTTTTTAAGTACCTATTTCTCATTCCTTTTATCATTTATAAAGAGACGCAAGGGCTTATTGACCGAAGTTTAGTGTTGCTAAATTTTAGCAAAAAATATATTAAATATTTCAATTAATCTATATCAGTTTGACAAAAGCTGCAAGTACTACATCATATATGAATATTTCTGAACGAATACAAGACGAACTACTAGAAAGAAGAATAAAAGTAAAGTCAGGTTTAGATAAAGTAATGACCACCTACTAGGCTACGTGGAATAATTTTTCTGTAGTGCAGTCGTTTGCAGTATACCCTCATCGTGCGTGGAATATATGAAATCTGAAAAGTATTGGTTTTACATCATATTTTAATGATCTCTCCAAAAATAGTACGGCGTGGCTAGTATAATATTTTAATGTTATTGTACAAGAGTCCTGCTTCTACAAATTGAAAAAATATGATATAATTTTAATCTGTGATTTAATCATCGCTCTGTGAGTGATTTTTAACTTAGTTCCCATTATAATTTGAATTAATTTCTAAGTTTAACATTCACTTCTAAGTTTGTCACGACAAGGTTTTCTAATTCTGGCTACTCTTCGCCGCTAACGATCTAATTCTGAAATTTTACCAGCAGCATACTCTATATGAGGTCTAGCTAGCAAATAAAGGTATTGCTCTTTAAGCTGCCCATTGCATTTAACCAGTACACTTCAGCTAAATCCTTATACTTAAATTTTAATAACTTTTGTTAGTTTGTCCACACATCTCCGTATATTTGTCAGATGCTTCTGAGGAAGTACAGGCGGCTGGCTCATGGAATGGAACTCTCCTCAGTAGGTTCATTTGATAATATGTAATGATTCCCTGACAGCTGATAATAAATAAATCGCTATAATTTTTCACTGAAAAATACATCAGAAAATACCAATCGTAATTCAAGACAAGGGACCATTTTTTGCCTTCACGACGATAACTCAGTATTATTAGAAATTCAAGCACCTATATCTCAGGACGTAATCTTGAGAACGTTTTTATTTTTTTTACAAGAGCATATGTGTACGTTTATCCGTTGTTCATTATGCATATATGTGCTTTTTCATCTTACATTTAAAATGTATTCTAACTAAAATATCGGCAATGTTCATAATAACCCATATTGAATATCACCTATTTGTTTGGGAAGAATTGCGGGAAACAGCGTGGGAAGCACAGTTATTAAAAGTTCCACGGGATAAAATTCTTTTCGGAATGTTCTCGTGAAATTCTCAAAAACTTCCAGGGATTTTGAACTTCAAGTAAAAATCACCTGATGGTACTCAAAATAGTGCTCAATTTCATGCAACAGAATGATAAAAGTTCCTAAAAAAAAGAATGATTCTTGCCCCACCTAACTCTCGTGAGCGGAGGTCATCAACGAGACTGCATCATTGCCGTTATCACCCCGAAAAATTGCCTCTTTTTCAAAGGTTTACTCCAGTCTGTTACGGTTCCTCGCCTCCTCCAAACCCTCCTTCAAAATGGTGAACTTGTGATTCGCCATGCGTCTCGTAAGTAATCCATGGTGAAGACTTTCATCTCATGATTAGACACATGTATTTAGAAATGAGGAGTCACGGGCGTAGAATAGATTAGCGTAGATAATTCAGGTGTCACGATCCACGGGGCCTCGTGGGGCGTCCGTGGAATATCTCGTCGCGCCGTAACCGACGATGCCTCTCGTCCGAAGTCATTTTTAAGCGGACGCCAGAGAGCGAGCAGATAGACCCACCGGTCACCGTCTCGATGACGCCACATTCTCTCGCCGGGATCGCGTCCCCTTCCGCCGAGGAACGTGTGCTGAGATGAGGTGTATCTTCTCATAGCCGTGTCGGTATCTAGCCTGATCATAAATAGAAAATCATTAACAGGAATCTTGAAAGAGCCATTAAATAAATGAAACGGTAATATAATGCAGCGAAATATTCTACATATACACATTAAATGAATATATAAATCAATCGGTCTCGACGTTTCGACACTAAACATTTCGACGTTAGTACGTCATCTTCCGGTGCACTTACCTGCAGATGACGTACTAACGCATTACAGTCGTTTCGATGAACCAACGTCAAAATATATTGTATATTGTAATAAAAGTATAGCTGAAATAATCAAACCTAAGTCATATATTTAAAATTAATTTCAACAAATTAAGAGTCTGCCACAGTATCCGATTTGTACATAGTATTATTTGGCTAGCCGCTGCTAGGGGCGTGGGGCGGGGTGTATTTCGGTACCAGTCACACACGAGCAAATATGAGTTCATACCTTTGCATATGAATATGTATTTGTTCATATATGTACACAAACATACGTGCAAAAAAATGGCTATATAAATCATACAATAATTGGTGTGTCGGGCTAAAACATTAAATTTTGCTTTTTTACAGGAAAATATTGGAGCGCTGGGGTTTTGCTCTACGATGAATGCGTGTCGTGCGAGGGAAGGTCGGATGCTTGAATTAATCAGTAAGTGTCTTTAATACGAGTGTCTCGTATCTTTCTTATTTTATCCCGGCAGACCGATCTAGTTACACAATTTGAGGATAAGTCTTATGATCAGACTTAGCGTCAATGATTTAGCCTCAAAACTTCTTATGATTTAAAATCGGTAATTTCAGGCTTATCTTTGTGGAAAATATCCATTACGGAAAGAACATTGCAGATTTGTTGATTCCACTTAATGTTTTAATATTACGACCAAGGTTCCAATGCATAGTATCATATTCAGGGTAATATATTCATTGTAACCCGGATCGTAAGATCACAACATTAGGTGGAATTAACAAACCTGCAAATATTTCTTTCCGTCTTATATCACGGTAGAAGTTGGAAATTGGTCATTTCTAAAATCAGGGGCTGGGATAAATATAAAAATTGGGGAGAATTTTGGTTAAGTTTAAGGATGCATCTAGCATATTTATGATGTGTGTATTTATATAAATGTAGACACTCATTTGCATACGCAGAAGTTATTTATGAGAGGGAGAGTCAAATAAGACATTAATGGTGAAATTACTCGCCAAGAGTCCCGTTAATTTTCAACGGCAATACGCATTGTTTGAATAGTGATCTACAGTTATCCGTCACGAGGACAATCTGTGAAATCCATCCATACACCATCAAGAATCTGCTGCGTCCTGCAACTAAGCCCATTTGACGTGAGCATATGAGCACAGATACTTTTTGCTTCTCGACCCTACACTGCCCGTTTAACTGTTTCAAGCATCCAAGAAGTGTCTTTCGCGAGTGTGTCTTTCACATCCGCCTTACTCGCCAGACCTCCCCTCCAGTGATTTTTGCGTCACTGGACCGCTTCAAGAGGCGATGCGCGCGAAGTCCTTCAGGCTCCACGAAGACGTGCAGGCAGGCGGTGCTGGAGAGACTACGTTCGCAGTCAATTGTCTTTTTTTCTGGAGGCATCCACGGACGTCCATAGTGCTGGAACGCTTGCATTGCACATCCTTGAAGTGGAGTAGAAGCGTGATATAAATATGGGCATACTGTATTTAATTACTTAGGGTGTAAAATATAGTTATTTTTAAAATTTGACTCACCCTCGTGCGTTTTGCCATATCTTGATAATGCACCACTCTATACACAATACAAGAGATGAGTTCCCGGCAAGATGAGAGGTAAATTTTCAGGTCAACCAAGTCTGCTCCATTTTACCGAAAAAATATCCACAATATCCGATTTAAATTCTCTCCGTATACGGCTACAGATGAGCCCTCTGCGTGTTATCCGTATCACGATGCAACAAATACTTATTCTTGTTTGGTGCATTGTAACATGTAACTGTGGGCTTAAATACATTAAATACTTGGTTTTCGCCATTGCATCGGTTCTCACATGGGGAAAACACACATTCTATTTGAGGAGGAACCCTTCTTTCATTTCATTCATCAAACGTATAGTTGGAACACGTAGGGATGAAAAGGTGAGGGATACGTGCTATTTATCTGTTGTAAGAGCCGTCTTAGAGTTTGTGGCGAGCATATGGAATAAATCTCAGAAAGCATTGATTACACAATTCATCATGGTTCAGAAAATGGCCGCCAGATTTGCGAAAAATTTGTACGAAATAAACGCAAAGCGTCACACGTTTACTACAATAACTGGGATAGGAACCTTTAGCTACACTAAGACTCATAGTTACATTTAACCTGTTGCAAAGTGTGGTTTTGGATGAGACACAGAAGATAACATTCCCGGGCACTATTTGTGGCAAAAGCAGAAGGGGGAAAAACTAATGAAGAAATAAGTCTTACTCATGAAGAAGTGAGTAAGAAAGGTAGAAATAGCAAGATGTTAAAGCGCTATATTCCCACTCAACCAGTTTCTTGGCTGGCGTCCTAACGCCCTCACCACACCCCCTAAAGCCAATGTGTTTATCAATTAATAGTATCAATGTGTTTAACAACTGGAAATTAGTGACTACGTTGCATTTGAGTCCACCATTTTTAATGGGGTTCATTACATGTTTTCTTAGTGAAGTGAGTGGAGTTGTTACTTACAGTATAATGCTCGTAACGTATATGACGGATTCTGCATTAATGATGTCCGATCGAACTTCTTTCATGTGCTCTTTCGGTGGATTGCATGCGCATGTTAAAGTGAATGAGTAGAAGTAGAAAGGCTGGTGACCTACCTCCGCCTGCCATACGTCTTTACGTACAGTGGCTTGCGGGATAGTGTATAGATACTGATAAAATGCGCTACAACATTTTCGTGAACTTTTTCATATTGCTTGAAGTAGATTTAAGGAATTAATTGATTATAATTTCGATTGCATTCGTTATTTCCTCAAAAATAAATGTATGCTTGACAATCGATTGACTTACGAGTATATCCTTCAAAATCCATAGCTATTAAATTCACTCTTATCTCGTAACCTCATTTGAGGAAGTAACTGAAAGAAACTATATTTTCAGTGACGAGGGTACGTACAGTATCACGTGCGTACAAAAATGATCATTTAGATATCGTCTTTAAAAAAACAGGAATATCACATAAACCAATAGAAAATTCAGAACTGAATTTTTTCCATTTAATCCTTTGCTAATGGTCATTTAACACTACCGAAATTATCAACCCTAAAGTTGGTTTGAAGATTCATGTTTTTAAAAAATCAGGAGGTGAGATGATTAAATATATAAGTACTATTCATTAACATCTGTAAACTTCATTTCCACATCCATATTTCAAAAAAACAATGCAATGGTGTTGGTGCTGTAATGTTGAAACCGGGTCATAAAAATAAAATATATTTTCTAGCAGTCATAAGCATAGTAAAAGAATATTTTTGCCAACCATTGAAAGTTTGATTGCAAAAATTTACCATGTGTCATCTGAAGTAGTTGAATCGTTTCATTACAACAAGAAACTCCCTTGCGTTTGTCCAACCAATTTTGTTTATGTTACTACTAGTTAAGAGGTATTACATCATTTTCAGGTTGCTTTTTATCGCAAGCAGACAATCGAATCTAGTCGCGATAAGCTGAAAGATGCGTGTTTCATGCCATTTCATTTAACTCAAATATCACGAATGACGCAATGTTCATTGTTGTTTCGCGTGAGTACCATTTTAATATTCGAGCGGTTTCATCCCGTAACGGCACTGGCGAAACAGTTCGCGTACCCAAATTAATTTCATAGGATCACCGTTGCCGTACTACACTTTGGCGGGATTGGACAGGTCCAATCGTCATGCACTTCCAGGAGATCGGCCGAACGCCCGCGTCACTGGCCGGGCAGGGGGAAGGGGGTGGGAGGGAGTATAAGGTCGGGGAGGGCACGGTTCCATCTTCGGTTATGAAAAGGACCGGGTCCGCGGTCTAAGTGATCTCGGCCCGTGCAGAAATCCCCAGATTGACATTCCTCTCTGGAGTAAATGAGGGAGAGAGGGAAGGAGAACACAAGAGGGGCGGGGGGACCTCTTAGGAGGCACCAGGGGAGGAGGGGTGGATGGAAGGGGTCGGAGGGAGGGTGAGAAATGCGAGAGGGAGGGAGTGAAAGAGGAAGGGAATGATAGGGCGCCTGTGGCAAATGAATCTGCCACTCAAAGCCGTCGTGAGGTCCACGGGACAGACCGGTGAAAGAGCCCTCTCTCCCCTCCCCCTCCTTTCAACCCGCCCCGTCCCCTCTCCCTCCCTCTCCTCCCTTCCTCGCCATCCATCATCCACCCACCCCCAACCACCCCATATCCTCCTTCTCCGTTTAATTTGTTGTCCGACCCGTTGCGTCCGTGTCCGTCCGTATTTCTCCCCACCCCCTCTCCCCCACACCCTTCCACTCCCGCTCCATCGCCCCGGGGCCGTCCAAAGGCCCCTCATTACTACACGCCCTCCTCTCCCCCCCCCGCCTTTCATTCTTCGTCTCAGTCCTTCCTCCCTCCCGATCCCCCCTCGTCCTCCACGCCTCACCCACCCATCCCCACGCTTCTCACCTCCTTGAGAGAGGCTGTCGGGGACGTCCAACAGGATCTACATACGTATTTCTGGTGCGTGCGCCGATCGCTATTGAGACCATGGATGGAAACGTTGTATCGATGCGTGACCTATCGGCACGTTGGTCTTTTTTGTGAGCGCATTACCAGATAAGAGCATGAGTCGACTGGTAAAGGATCGACTTTTATCGAAACGAATGTCAAATCGGCTGAATTATAGAGACGAATCGCCTCCACAAATACGTACAGTGAAAATCGGTGTATTTGGGCGCTATTTAAAAATCAGCTTGTATATATCTTAGCAAATCGATGGTGTGTGACAGAGGCAGTTTGGTTTCAGCTAATGTTAATTAGAGAAATTGTTAACTTGTGATGTATCTTGTAATGTTTTGGGGTATTACAAATGTTCGGGCGCGATGCTTTCTAATTTTGGTTTGACAAGCTGTGCGGGGGAAAAAAAGAATCCTTGTATCGGGTTGTTTTACAGAAAAACTCTTTTAAATATTAACTGTGATCTCAGCTACCTATGTACTGTCAAAAAGTCCAAGTCATTCCCTTTGTGACAGCATTAAACTCGAACGATTAAAAATTTAACTTCATGATTCCAGTGGCCACCCACTCTGGATTTCAATAATATGTGATGTTTTCTGTTCTTTCATTCTGATTGTACATGAAACGGGCGATATTTCACTTTGATATGCCGAATTTTGAATTTAGATCCTCATAAGTAGCGTCCTAAACGTTCTGTTAGCGTACTCAAGACGAACTCTAAACCGACGCGTATTAATGTATTTTTTGAAATTTTAATTCCAATATTAACACACTATGCGTGTTCGATGTCCGATGCTGGTGTTACTCCCAGGCGTTTTACACGACCTGCTATTCCTTTGTGTGCACCGAAGATTCTATGGGTGCATATATTTTCTAAGAAATTCATTATTATAACCTTTCTTCGAATTTCATTTGAAACCACTCCTGAATAAAATGGCGTTACGCACACACTCGCCATTCGGGTTATTTTCTCGAAATAATGGATCTCGCTCACATGGCGAGTAGTGCGGGGGCTACTTCATTCGATTATCGAACCTGGCCATGTTCGATTGCGAAGTCGAATTTATAGGAGATTGGGTGGGCAATACGCGCAAAAGTCGACTCCTAGTGGAACCTCATCATAGACCTCCTTTGTGTAATCGCTTCGTATGACATATCGGAGGGGATCGTGATGGTGCAGGTGCTAACGTACTGGGTTCCCACCCAGAGGGCCCGGGTTTTAGGCGGAGGATATTTCTCAGTAGTATCCCGATCCCTACTGGAGATGCTTTGTGGCGGGCATATTCATTGAGTACACCATCCGTCGGATGGGACGTTAAGCTGCGGACCCCTTGGCGCCTTACGTCAAGAGTAGGCTATTGCCGACACCGGGCTTCTCTCCGCCCTTCATCCTTTCCTGTCCATGCCCAATGGCGCAGATGACCTCATCTGTCGGTCGCCTCTGCTGAAACTACTATTATATATCGGAATAGTTATCGATGTAATTAATTTGAATTATCGAAGACCGACACTCCAAAATACTCTTTCTCACCACGTTTTCGTGTAAATATTATGACCCTAGAGTGATGAAGTTATACATTAGAGGTAGATAAAGCTTGATTGCTTCCTCACTACAGTTATTTTGTTAATGTGTTTGTTTTATTAAAACTATTTTGTTTATGTGTCTTAGCTCGTGATTTATTTAACTTTTGTATTCTCTCCCCCTCCTAATTACGATACAATTCAAATTAACTTAAAGACGAGTTATATTAACCCTCTGTTTTGTGCAAACATAGCTTTAGATGACCCCCTAAGCCCATTTTCTCATGTTTGCTTTCCTTAAATTGAGCTCTTATGTAATAATCAATGGCATCAGGTCTTTAGTTAATGCAAGGGTAATCCCACAAAAACATTGAGCGTATTAACGCGCTTTCAATTGTTAACTCGCCAAACACTTTGAGATTCATAGTTTTTCGCTTTTATAAGTAAATGAAAATTCAATTACTGTTGTTTGTAATTACGGTTATGACACCGATGACATCAAATATGTACACGTTTTCATTCCTATAATAAGTAGTCATATTTTCTCATTGAACATAAAAAAATCAAAAGCAACTGTCAAATTTTCTTAATTAGCGATTTGAATTGAAGCAATATCCTACTGTGTGTCCTTCAGTAAGCTAGGTCTGCTTTACCTTGTTCCATTGCTGGCAGTTAATCTGAAACTTGAAATTTGCGTCTGTTTGTGCGACGGTATACTTTTCGCGGAGGGTGTGATTCCTGGATGCCGATCAAACACAAATAACGTTATCAAGGTTTATGTTTTTTATTACTTTTTAGCTTAAATGCAAATTAATCCACACGTTTCGCATTGCCTCCAAAAATCCCGCCGCCGTGTCAAGTTGACTTTTTATGATTATAGGGTGCGAGAACATATTCAGAGACCCGCGGGGCTAATGCAAGGCTCGCTTTACTTCTGAGCTAGAAATTTATTCAAAATCGCCTTATTTGAAAAAGAATACTTCTCAGGTCATATTAATATGTTTGATCGAGATTCAGGTTGGCAAAATCTCCAAGTTTAATTCGTCAAGTGTATTTATCTAGTCGTGGATTTCTTCCTTCCAATTTTTACATTATCAAACTCAATCTACGTTTTCTTCTTATTATTTTTCAGCGGATAATTTACATATTGGTTGATAATTTTGACTCCTTTTATTTATATAATTTCTCTTATCTCCGGTCGGTAATGGAAAATTTAAATTACGTATGTTCAGATAGCTACTATTAAAATATCATGAACATGCGTACAAACTTCCTAGTAGGTAGAACCTCCTAAAACATACCCCCTAGGTCTTAATATTGAATATTGTCATTATTATCTCTTATAATTCACAATTTGAAGTTATCTTCATTCGCTTCGGGCAAAATATTAAAAAAGAGACAAAATTATCAGCCATTTATTGCATTTGTGTATTCTGTATACGTACATTGAAAAAAAAGCCAAGTGTAATCACAACTAGAAAACCGATAGTATGTTAGTAATAGTGTTACGTATATTTTAAGGAACCAACGAAAATTTTCATAGATGAGTGGAAATACTGAACAAGAAAATTTAATTGACGGGTACACGATCAAAATATCATATTGCGTCTGGTTAAACCGAAACGTCATATTTTTTTATGTTATTTTAACCTTTAAAATGTATTTTACTTGAAAAATTAGTTTTTCGAAGAATCACTGACATTAATAATTCGTAACATTTTTTCACTCCTACTTAGAGTTAACGTAAATATGGAATTTTTTCTTGGAACCTATTCCTGATAACAAATACGTTTTGCATGGAAAAAAGTTCTTTTGAAAAATTAGAATTATCTAAATGCATCGTGAGTCGTGCATCAGTTAGTCAATGTTAATTCTAAAGTCAACTTAAAATATCCTCATATGTGAATATTTCCCTGGTGATGATCCAGTTTTTCCATAGTCCCTCAAAATCCATATGTCGGTAATTACCTAATGTCCTCCGTGAGTCGGCAGGAGGTACACTATGAGGGTAAAAATAAACTTAACATATCCACGATAAAGATTTAATATTTCACGACTATGATTTCGATGCTGCGCATCATCGAAACCATGAACGTGAAATATTAAATCTTTATGGTGGAAATCTTAAGTTTCTTTTTACCCTCATAATGATGGAATTCCACAAAGTTAAACCTGAAACTCTTATGTTTGCGAGGTACACTGTTGACTTGTGACTTTTGAGTCGTAATGGTTTCTGGTACACTGTTATAGCATACCCTTTACAGTTACTTTCCTACAAAGTTCTCTCAGGTATTAAGTCGTGTAGACCACGATTAAAAAATCAAAAGTTAATACAGGAATGAATCCGCTGTTTCAAATTTTCCACCAAATCTTGAGTCGAATTCGCTCTCGCATAAGCTATCCAGAATCAAGACACGCTTTTATCTTTCATTTCCAAGGAAAATTTTAAGATAAAGAACCCTCAGAAAAAAGAATTCCGCTTATGTGTGCGGAAGAAGTGTTCCGGAACTCTACTCAATATCAAATACGTTAGCTTCATGATTTGCAATAGTCTTCCATAGACTCATTTGTGTTTTTTTTAATATTACTTCATTTTAAAGGGACTCAGGATAGCGTATCGGGTCCGCTGTATTCTCACCTAAAATGAACTGAAGTGAGACAGTATAGATGACGGGTGTGTTATCAAAAACGTATCTTGGTTTAAAGGGTGAAAACCTCTACAACAAGGGTTATTATTTTTACCTAATAGCAGGTAACGTGAAGCAGTATTGCAGACGGTAGTGCTATCATACTATACGCTTCCTCTTATAAAAGGGCCTAGAATGCTATAGGCAGGACCTTGGAGTTAATTATGTATGTTGGTGTAAATGAAGATATGGTAGGGTGCTCAGAGGCAGGTGTGAGGAAACATTGGAAGGGGGGGGGGGTTAAAAAGTAGGGGGAGAGAAGAGGGTGGGGTAAAAAGACCGGGAATGCGTGTGACTTAACGTGTAGTGCTTGCGTAGGGAGGCGCTTTCTGGTCATTTCGGGCATTGCCGCTCGAATCAACTGAAATTTTGTCAAGTCATGCCCCGGGGTGACTTGGAATGCGTGAAGATCACCTTTTCATACCTTGAGAGCCGTTTCGGACTTTCCGACGGAACAGTTACAAGGAAATATTTGTTTCGCTCAACTTTCTCCATTATGAATAACGACGCACCGGCATTACGTTTCGTTTATGAAATACATGATATCCGTGTTGTTCGTGGATCCATTTGGAACTTAAACGTAAAATTATAATAATATTTCAAAGTTGACACTCATAAACATTAGACCACTTCGTTTCCAGTGGCGAAATATTTTACTGTACGTGTGAGGTTCTTGAAGACTTGAGAAAAATAAATTCTCCCTGGCAGTGAAGTAATGAATGACGTAGAGAAGTGATAATTGCCATCTCACGAAAAAGTATGAAAAATGGTTAAGTGAGACAACTTTCATTAAAGAATTGTACAGTCCTCATACGTATTCCGAACATTCAATTCTCTTCCCTCTGATTCATATGTACGATCTGGGGATGATAATTGCTACAAATCTTTCTTAAAAAGTTAAATTGTACAATATTTGATGCACCATACAATATTACATGTACATCATACCCCACAAGTTGCCGGAAGGGTGTGTGGCGGGAGGTGTAAAGTTACCAGTCATGCTTGCGATTAACAAGTGGTAACAAATTTCCGAGCAACTTTATTGTAAAGATAGACACCGTGTCAGGGAATCAATCACTGGATTCTTTAAATTGACTAGTGTTTTAAGGAACAGACGAAGATTTGGAGGCTTCTATTAGGCTGTAGGAAATTAGAATTTTGGTGCTCAGCCTGAAGAGGAAATGGGAGTGATTTTCTCCAAAACCCAATGTCCGGAATCCGCTGAATTCTATCTCGGAGCTTAAGATAAGGTTGGTGAATAATTAATTCTTTAAAAAAATTTGTTCAGCATTTTTTATCCGATTCATATGCTGCCGCGTGAAAAAGAATAATTTTGACCGTATTTTGTGCAGGGCGGGGTTCTAAGGAATCTTGACTGAAGATTGATGACCCCACTCACCCAGCTGATCCTTGACTGCCCCCATGTGCGGGTCAACTGCTTATCTTTCCACACCTCACGTTTCCTAACTTGGAGTGGTTCATTTCTTCCAATCAGCTAGTTCTTCATTGGATCCACCTTGGCTGCAGAAAGTTTCTTGGTCCGTATTGACTTGATTGGAATCCAAGGCACTTCGGAAAATGTGATTCTGCCGGAAGGGCGGAATGTTGGACAAATTAGAGCCACGGATACCCGAGCCGTATCCGAGTGGCAGCGTGAATCTCGTCACGGATCGTGGAAACTTGTCAATGCAGGTGATTTTTCGCTCTTCGCCCTTTGAGCGACGCAATAACCGAAGCACGGATTAATTATTTCTTTATCCATCCTCCTCTCGGGGATGCTCGCCCCTTACCGACCTTTGGCTTTGTCGAAGTTTTTTACTCCTGAAGAAAGTAACCGCACGAATCTCTCAGTTTTCCTATGCTTGATCGCGTCTGAATCGGTCGATCCTTTTCCTCAGGTCGCACACCCGCTTAGAAGCCACCCTTTCGTGGACCCGGACCCAATTTTCCGGAGAAGGACGGTCCCGATTCGAAGAAAACCCACCGTGGCATCACGGGCTACCGACCCTTCCTCGTCGCCCCCTCCCACGCTCCACACCCCCCCCCCCCTTCCCCAAACCCCTCGCCGACCCACACGCCTGGAGGTCTCCCCCCCCCCCCGGCTACCCCCTGCGCATCCTTCCTTCCTGATGAGAAAGAGCCCTTTCGCTCGGCGGCGGCAACACCCCTTTTTCTCCCGTCGCCGCGCTGAAGGGAGGCGGGAAGAGGGGTACCGTCACCCGCCGGCGATGCATTCACGGAAGATCCCGGGAGGTTGAGGGCGGCGGAAGGAAGGCTACTTCTCAAACCCTTTCACTCGGAACACACACGCCTTGACTCTCCCACCCAAACGCTCACACACACACACACAAACAATTTCCTTTTCTCCCTCAAGAAGGATTGCCAACTCCCGAAGGGTTTAACTCGGGAGAAAATCACACCACGAATCGGAGGAAGCTGCGGTATTTTCTTCAACAAAGTCTCAAAACTGAAACTGGCCCGTAACTGAGCTGTGGACGTGCATTCACGTGCTCGAAAAAGAATAAACCGACCATTTTATCTCGAATTAGGTGGCTTTCATAATCGAAAGAAATTCAGATTATGGCCGGAAACATAAATTGGAGAGGCGTTTGGAATGCATTCCATCTCTCGAGCGTTGGACCACTGACCGGAGGGCCACGGTTCGATTCCCGGGCACGCCTTTAAGGGTGCCGTCAGCTTAACCTGAGCTGTGTGGGTTTTGGGATAACACATCTCCCTGGGGAACCATAGACGACACAGGGAAAGGATCTGCCCCCCCCTTTTCCTAGTGTGTGCATTATACCCATCGTTGGCATCAGTTTTGATAGTGAACTCTAATGACACCTACCGACCTTCGGGTTGATTACTGAATCATATTTTTTTATTGCATGCAAACTCTAATAATAAACAATCCGTTAGACGAAGAACCGGTTTACATGAAATCTCCAGTGAAATTTCAACTTTAAAAAATATGAATGTGCTAATAAAATTGATTTGTTTGATCACCATATCGACTGAATGCGGAAGGAAATGACATCAAATCGGAGTGTAGAGATCGCTGTCGGATTCCGGAATTGTGCTCCCGCCAATTCGGGAGGGTTGGCCACCCTGTTCTCGACCCACAGCCTCCTCCGTTCCCAAGTATCGTTCCGCCCTCGTAATTTTTTGTCCCCTTCCCTTCACTCCCTCTTTCCCCCTCCATCACAGAGCGTCCTTTTCTCAGCCCTCTGATGAGGGGTGAGGGCGGGGGGAGGCGTGGAAGGCGGGAGACGAGTCGGATGCCTGAGTGAACGCAGTGGTCTCGGAAATGTTACTCTCACCGTCTCCCAATTTACGAGTTACTTAAGATGGCTCTACATCATAACCGTCAATCAATCCCAACATTCCACACCTGCATTACACCCTGTGTGCCCTCCATAGGGCGTAGGTCAATAAAGTATTTCGACGCCATGCTTTAAATTCAGATGACAAGCTTGTATGATCTATATCTAAATATACACAATGCCCCGTAAGCCGCCGCAAGGGTGTGTGGCAGGGGGTGTTAGATCACCACCCATAAACTAGAATAAAGCCACATACAATTCTAAATCATGGCACCTCTACACAAATATTAGTTTGATCATGCATTTGAAAAAAGTTAATCACACGAAAGCAAGTACTTAGACGCCACAATATTCAATAACAGGACACGTATATTCAAATCATGTGGTAGAATTGTTTAAAAGATGGGTCTGTTAAATCAAAAAATAACATGCAGGATATCGACGAAGTATATACTCTGACACTTATAATTATCTCCTACGCAATTCCTGTCATATCTGTAATTATCTCCAATTGCAATAGGAAAATACGACATTTTAAATCCATCCGTTCTACGATATCCCTGATTTTAAGTACGTGATCTGATCTACCATGGTAGGTCCAGGCCTGTAGTATTTGTTTAACTTCCTCAGATAAGTAACCTGCCTCAAATTTACGCGGGAGCGCGTAGGCGCGAGAAAGGTACGACGCCGGTATTAAAAAGCTGCTTACAAGAATGCAAAAACTGATTGATCGTCAAGGCGACTATGTATAAAAATAGCTAAATGCTCAACCTTTCCAACGATGTACGCAAAGTTGAGAATAAATTGATTTTTCATGAAAAAAATACCTTACTTTTCGAATCGCCCTCGTATTTGAAGATAATGAAATTTTCTATTTTTGCTTCGAATAAATTTTACTTTTGAGTCCGCTATTGTGTGTATTTCTCCTCTCTTATGAAGAAATACATACACACCTGTTTGTCTAGCCCGTAGGCCTCGTGCTGAAGTCAAGCGTATGTACGCCGAGGTTTGACAGCCTTTATACCAGCTATTATTGGCGGTTAATAACACAATAGTTTCAGGAGGCTAATACAACTGTCGATATTTAATGCCTACTCCCTACCCAAATAGGGCACTCAGTTTGGATTAGGGTGGCGTGGAATTCTTTTTAGAATATCTATCTTCGACAAAATCGAAATATAGAGACGACGAGGCTGCATTTAGCTGGTGTGAAGTTTTAAAGAGAGCTCGATAAATATGGAAATTCAAATATTTATCAATATTGATTAATCATTTATATCAGTATGAAGCCCATTAGTAAATATTTTTCTATATCGTTTATCAACCATAACGTTCATATCATTCGTGGTCGCATCGTATGTTTATTTTATAGTCCACATCGAGTAATTTACGGAACCATCCATATCGTCTATCGAAGATATCGATATACACATATATGTATGGGTAATACGAGGGTGACATAGGTAGCCACCATGCTTTTCTATCGTATATAATTCAGAAAATCTACCAAATTTTGAACAGAGTTAATACCAGACTACCAGATCGTCTGCCTAATATTTCGTCCATTTCGATGTATCGACTATATCGCTCAGGGTGTTATGCCAACAATAACGTCTAATTAATGATATAGAGGGTCTTCCACATCGTCCTAATCGATAAAGAGGAAATATCGAAATGGAACCTCGTGAAAGCCCTAATCGGGAGTTCTGCATCGGCAGTTTTCCATCCCCCTTCAACCTTGCCCCAAGAGCGGCTGTCTCTGCTGGACCAACAGAGCACCAGGCACGGGGGCGAGGGCGTCTGGACGGGGCATTGTGTGGGGGAGGAGGTAAGGCAGCTTTTGAAAGGAGTGTGGTGTGGGGGGCCCCCCCGACGACTCGACTTCTCGCCTCGCCTCGTTTGGAGCGTTTCATCCCTCAGTCGTGTGCCGATGGGAGAGAGAAAGAGGAGACTCGAAAGAGAGGGAAGCGACACGGCCGACTATTAATAACACCGACAGATGCCCACTCGCCGCACCCCGACATTTCAGTCGCTTCCAGGTCCTTCCAAGCCAGCTCCTGACCCTCTCCTTCCCCCTCCCTCGGTCACTAACCCTTTTCCCTCCTCTCACCCCTCCTTGAACCCTTAAGGGTAGCCTGTCATACCCGAGGTAACGGACCAGAGTATTCATTTCGCGACTCCCTTGGTTTGAGTTTGGGAGCTGAAGGAAAAACGTCATTAGTCGTGATTAGAGTTCTAGACTTTGCGAACAGAAACATTCCATTAACATTACACAGTACCCTGCAAGCCACTGCTAGGGTATGTGACAGGGGGTGATCAAACACCATACTAATTTTGGCAAAAATACTTTTCCTCCTTAGCGCGATCGGAGAACCTTACTTTTATCCCTTATCGTTTGTGGGAAAATTGACATATTGCATCTATCTGTTCTACACTTAATCTCTCTAATTTTATTTACATGATCACTGTTATTCTTCTACGAATGGGTTATTAATACAGTTTCATCATTATTGCTAAAGAGACATGATTCCAATTTATACAAAAGGTTTAATCTGTAATGTAAGCTACGCTCCGTGAGTGATTCCCGACATAGTTCTTCTAATAGTTTTGATACGCTACTCAGTTTATCATCACAAAGTTATGCAAATCTAGCCCCTCTACGCTGCACGCGATCTAATTCGGCAGTCAATCCAATTTCGTGAGGATCTCATATACTAGCAGCATATTCTAAATGAGGTCTAACTAGCGAAAAATAACATTGCTCTTTAGCCTTTTCGTCCTATTTCCCTAATATTACTTAAAATAATAATCATACTGATTGTGACTGTTTTCTACTCTGTTTGACTAAAATAAATATTCTGAGTTTATTTAAAAAGACGCACTCAAAAGAATATTGCATATTTACATTAATTTGTTAATATAAACCATCATTTCATGGGAGGGTTTGAGTTATATGTATCTCTGTAAGTCCTTCCTTAATTTTTATCGTGGTTTTAATGCCAAATGCGATTGGGAAAGGGAATAGAACACCCATGGCAACGTGGACGCAAATGTCATGATATGAATTGATTGAAGAAAGGGACGTTAAATTAGTGTAAAAAAAATAGAATTTTACAATTCATCACTCTAATCACTCACTCTACGAAGATAATTAAATCAACGAAAATTTTCAAAGTTGATTTTGTCATTATGATCACTATAAATACATACGTCTGTGAAATTAACTGAAAATCGAGAAAGGTTATGCCCAACCCCCTAAGAGATTATGTAACATATGCTTGACCAAAATGAAAATTCTAATAAGATAAATGGATAATTCTAAAACAACTAATGCGTCCAGAGAATATTGTTTCTACTTATTTGTGAACTCCTAAGCTCGCTGCCTTACATGTGGACTTTTCTTCGGCCGAACCGAATACTACCTTAGTTCTCAATCAATTTCTTTTAAAAAGTCCTCGATGTAGTTCAGCAAGAATCATTGGCTGCCACGAGTGTAAAATTGTTTACAGTAATAATCGACCATTGAGAAAATAATTTATGTTAACGTTCATAATACCGTAGAGTTTTAAATATCTGTGGACAAAAATGACTCTGAATAAGGTAAGCGTTTCTGGAAAATAAAACGGCCCCCTTTATTACCCTGAGCACTTCATTTTTTTCACTTATTGCTTTATATTGACAGAGGTTGCTTTCGCCTCTCAAGTTGATATTCTGGTCGAAGACTTGGTGTAATACGTAATAATGCTCTGAAGGCCCTTCACACAGAACCAATAACACATCCACCAATTTAATGCTTACATTAAATGGAGTTTTTAAAACTCTAATTTTATGGCCTTCTTTTAATTTCGTGGTGAGGTCCAAGGGTGACGTTTATCCTTAAATTAATTGCAGAAAGTAATATTTAGGTGAAGTGAAAGTAATATTTAAGTTGATTAGGTCTCTCTGTCTTTTATTTCAAAGTAAGGCACAGGGTGATATTTCTAGTTTGTCGGACTGATTTGCCTTGGATCCTTGCTGTAGTCTCTACTAGAAACGAACACAAATGGGCCTATGTACCGCTGGAACATGTCTCTCTTTTGGTAATCTAGGCGAGGGAAGATAACCCACGAATTAAAGCACCGATCTTGAAAAATCTCTAACTTTCTAGATTTATTAAAAGGTATTCTGAAAAATTCATAGGTTCCTTTTTATTTCACTCTCTTGAAGGATAAGTTTCCTTATATACTTAGAATTGGATAGAACCCTTTGGTTTAACGGTACTTACACATTAGATTTTTGAGATATAGATGATAGAATACTCGTACAGGCTAAGAAAAAGGAAGGCAAGGAAGTTTTAAATACTTTTGGATAGTGAAAAGATTGAAGGCACTTGTGGACTTCAAAGAATACAGGGAAAAAAGATGGAGGAAACATTGCAAATTACTGTGACATTTGCGGCCGTAACTTAAATGATAATCGTCAACGAACCTTACGTGACCTGAAGGATAATCTTAAATAGACAAGATAGAAGAAGGAACAGAAAAGGCAATACAGATATAAAATGAAGGGAGTTTGAACTTTGAGGAGCTGCAGAATACGAGAACCGAAAAGAATCCTCGCAGTGCTTGAGAAGTTGCTCTTTTATTAGAATTCCACGATATTAAGCAATAGTTTTCAGGATCCATAAAAAAGACTGTATCTGATTGGTATGTTATTTCTCTTAATATTAACTTCACATCAATTTAAATTACGAAAGAAAACAAGCTAAGATCATAAAATTCAGAATGCTAAATGTCGAATTTTTAAAAGTACTGGTTTCTTACGTCGATTGCCTGTGTACAACTACCTGTGAAGTCGAACGTTTCTGAAGTATTTCGATTTCTACTTGAGTTCCTTGTGGGCAGTAATTCGAATGCATTACGTAGTTCGTTGAACGTGACTGCAGCCGGTTGGTCTCAATCGCACATTTTACCCTACTTTAAGATGATGAAAACACTAAGGCCTGTGTCATTTTCCTTTCTCCTCCTTAAAAGTTTATATTTAATAGTAGCCTTTTTTTACTGTCAACTACAAATTTTAAACGGCAAGAATCATTTTTTAAATGGATTAAATATATTTTTTTTCAAATGCTGTGCTATTATTGACGCTTTCGTACCAATATCAATAACTCCTTCATTCAACAAGCATAAATAAAATACAATGACAGCTGGTGTAATAATGTAGAAGTGACTATTTAAAGGTTTACTTTGCATAAAACTTAATCCAGGTTTTACTGTTGAACGTTGATATTATGTCTTTGGTGAAAGATGAAACAAAATGACGAAAAAGCAATTCCAAACATGGGTATTTTCGTGAATATCCTGATTATTTTATTATTTAGGTGAACTGTATGAAGTGTCCTGATGAATTGTCATATACTGAAAGTTAAAAAAAAAAAATTTGTCTCTATCGATTAATAATCACTAAAACAGAACTCACATTGCCGTTCTTCATCTACTTAATTATTTTTATCCATAATGACACCGATCAAATTAAAAAAAAAACAAATATTTTAGTTAGCACCTCATATAAAGAAACTATTAAGCGCACGTTACCATTTATTTAAATTAAAACGAAATTAATGGCCTATCCCTAATACCTTAATGATCTCAATTTACTAGTGCAATAAAAATACCTACTATTAAGTACAGAGAAGAATGCCTCCAATGCGCTAATGGCATAATATCGCTGCTTCTCTCTCCGACAAACTCTCCATCGGTGCCGGTCGGATAAAATCCGAAAGGCCATTAAGTTGACTCTGACGGGAGTTTCGTTAGACCGAAGCCAGCTCGCAAAGGTGATCTAGGTGGGGGAGGAGAGGGGCGGAATGGGGTAGATGGGGGTTGATGAGAGGGGAAGAGAGAGAGGTGGGGATGATGGTGTGGGATTTCGGTGGAGCAGGAGGGGGAGGAGGGTGGGATAGGGCGCTTGTGAGGGTTGAGCAAAGGGTTGAAGAGAGTGAGAGAGAGATATATACATATATATATATACATATATAATGTCGGGGGCGGTTGGCTTAATAGCGTCGTTCTCCGTGGTTTCCCCGAACATCTCGTTGCGGGAAGATGGCTCACCCCTGGTTTTTGGGGTTGGGTTATTTACGCCCCTGGGATCGCCCCTCCCCCCCCCCCCACGTCTCCCTCCTCCCCCAGGAGAGCCAGGGGGAGGAAGGGAGGTGGGTGGAAAGGCGGAGGGGGTGAAGGAATGGGGAGGTCAAACCAACTCCACCACCCACCTGCTCCCACTAAGCATTCCACCGAATGCACATTCAACCACGGCCGAGGCGGGATCGCCACATTCAGTCGGAACTTGACCTTAGCAAAATCAGGGGTGACAACTAACATACAACTCGAATAGGTTATAATGCGTCACGTAAACCGCTGGTATTCCTAGTAGTGGTCATTCTAGTTATGGAAGCGAGTTTCTGGAATTAAACACTTAATTTGAAAAACCATTATTATCATAAAAAATTACACTTTCTAGCTAATAGTATCATAAACAATTCACGGAGGTATCCAATTTTTAACATGATTCTCATGTTACTCTATAAACGAATGTTTCAAAATCAAAATGAGCGTAAGCAAGGAATCAAATTCAAGTAAACGGATGAAATGGATAGTTTTTCATTGGGACCAAATCCCAAGTCTTTAGAATTCGTTGTTATTTTGTGATTTAGCAAAGGACAGTCAGTATTTAATGGGCGTGTTGCAAGATGCCTGTAAAATTAAATGAAATAAATTATAAGAAAAAATAAGATAAATTTAAATCTCGAGCTAGGAAGGTTATATCAAAATTTTGAATGCAAAATTTTAAATTACCTATAATATGAGAAACAATAAAAGGATTTCTACACTATTCTAATGAATAATGGAATTGGTGGTCAGAATATTAGCAGAGAAACCACGTTCGCAAATGATTAATTTCCAAAAGTGAAAATTATGGTAAACCACTAACGTACGGAAACCGTGTGCAGATGTCGATATGTGTCAAGAAATTGATCTAGGCGCTACATAGTTTGGGCACCACAACTTAACCTTGTAGACTTTTAGGAAGAGGATGAGCATATATGAAGTTTTTCATATCTGGATTTGGATGAGGGGGTGAAGAAATTCAGCTCATCATGGTGAAAGACGAACTAATAATTTTTATACAAAAAGGAGAAGAGAGGAAATTGTGGACAGAATTCGGAAAAGGACAGAAAACTGGATGGAAGAGATAGTGAGGAGTGGAAGGCTGAAAATCGCGATAGATTTAGAAGAATGTTGAGAGACTGTTGGCTAAGCGGAGAAGATAGAGGATGAAGAATAGGCATTACGCGATGGAATGAATGGAGATACACTGTTTGAAGAGAAGAAGATGGATATGGAGTTCAGGGAGCCTGCAAAACGTAATTCTAATCGAATGATTACTGCTAAATACAGATCCACAATGTCTCAAGTAGGTATTTAATATTCATCATAGATTATTCCTATAGTGATACGTGCGCGAACTTTTGCTTCACCCTGAAGTGTTTAAACCCATAGAGCGGAGATTAAATGGCTTATTTCTCTGAGCTTCAGGGGTGAAACCCTGAGTGGTGGCAAACTCTGGCGGGTGTGGGGGAGAGTGGGATTGGGATGAGGTCCATCCAACCTTTCCATTCGGGCATTAAGCAGTAGTATTCCACCGCACGCACACACAAATCTGCGGTGGCTGGAGGATTGTTGTCTTGGGGTGTGGGGGGGCGGGGGGGGGGGGGCGGGGAAGGTGGTGCGAGGAGGCCCCTCTTTATCCCCCACCCCGTGGGCGGGCGAAGGTGTGCCTAATGCTGTAATCCATGGGCGCGAGAGAGGGAAGGGTGCAATGCGTCTTAAGTGAAACGCTCTTTTGCGGCCTCCCCCCGTCCCGGAGTCGGGCCGCTGCGAAGGCGCGAGAGGAGCTGTATATCTTGGCGCGGGGCAATTTGGAGCACCGCACCCTTAGTGGGGATGGGGGAGGGAGAGGGGTTTGTGGGGGGAGGGAGGGGAGAGCTCGCCCACCCCCTACCCACACCCCGTCCCCCTCCAACCCCCCTGCTGATTAATCGTATCGACAGGAATCCGCAGCGTAAAGGAAATCTCCGACCTCCGTGGTTATTTTCCGGTTAATTCCAACGATGCCGTGTTGTTTGTTGGAGACTGTCGGTTCGAGGAAGCTATTCCGAAATTTCTGGGGATTGTCGTTTTATTTAAACTCCAGATTGCCATTAATATACAAAATTACACCCACGACGACATTGTCTGCATACCAGAATAGCCTTTGTTTACGATATCGGCACGCCTTGTTTCACACTAACATCACCAATCGAAATATAAAAATAAGACCATTTAGATAAGTTCCATCTAGATATTTCAACGCACAACCGCAACCGAAGTTTCGATAAATCAGCCCTACGATGGCATTGAGCAGTTAGCGTTTATTTTTAGTATCAGTGTACTTCAAACTTTTAGGAGTTGAATTGTTGTTTTTGGCGGTTAAATTGCAATTATAGTCATGCAGTACTGGATAATAGGAAGTAGTATAGGATATAAAGAGGAAATATGAAAAGTATTACGTTAAATTATATATTTTCTTGTGTAGCGTTATGATATAATAATCATTTAAGGGATACTTTAATCTCATAGTCTAATTCTTAAACTGACAATTAACGCGTGAAAATTAAGCCATTAAAATATAATATGCGCAATAAAAATTCCTAATTCAGGGCTATAAATGTACTATTTTTCCTAGAAGTGCAGATTTAAAAACCTATCCAGTTATAGATGGTAATCATCTCGATGTTTATTTTAATATTTTAATTTTATGCTAAATGATAACTACATAGTTTCTCGCTCTCCTGCTAGAATTACTATAGTGGACTCTTAAGAAAATCTGGTTTTAGTTACGTGACTTCTTCTTTAAAAAGAAATCACGTGCTTATTTCTAGATAACGGGGAATCTTCGAGAGGCGAGTTTCCCTAATGGAAGTGGTTTTGCATTTCATGCTGTTTTATGAGACTCCTCAGCGCAAATGTTCGAACATGAAAGCATTCCGTCGCTCTCACGCCGTCAGGAATTCAAGAGGTAAATCACTGATTTATGATCTTTACTTCGTGTGCGTATAATCCCAGTCCGAAGCACACTTCCTTGCGAAACAGACTTCGGCCGTAAGCTCTCAAAGGGTTCCCGAAGACACGAGTTTCCCTTCCCGAATCACCATCCATGCAAGTGCTCACTCGGAGCCTCGACAGAAGTTGCTGGACTACGAAAATTAGAAATTATCGGCATAAATGAACTGCCTCAATATAAAGGTGTATGGGAAATGGAATTCGGGATGTGAGGAGGTGAAATTAAATGAGATTCACATTGCAAACATATATGGTGAGAACTGAATGGCATCATGCCTTTAAACGTCTGTGGTCAGAAGACTGGGACACGACCCCTTCGACTCGTATTGCGACCTTTCTCTCTTTGCCTCTCCCCCAGATAGTTATCGGGCAGTGCGCAACGAAAGGGTTGAAGAATTGTGTTCTCCAAATGTCGTTCCCTTGACCCCTGGTGCGCCAGTAAAATATTTAACGAGGTGATGCAAACTCACACACGACAAAAATGGCAATATTCATCAGCGGAGAAATTTGCGCTGGTATAATACGGGATATGGAGTTTTACTCTGCTCTTGGAGTTTATATGGAAAACTGGTTGATTAAAATCGGATATCTTGTTAATATAATGCTGAAATATACATGTTGACGACCCATGTGGCCTCTATCCGCAGTGTTGATGATGATATTGAAATTGATTGACGAATAACGAAGAATTTCAACAGAGCCGAAGGAATATAGCGAGCATCGCTCATAATTTTATCCCATCAGCGTCAAATATTTTTCAGTGGTACCTTGATCCCTACTTGATGTTCTTTTTGGAGAGCACTTTGAGTGAGTACGCCGTCCGCAGATGGGACGTTAAGCTGCGGACCCCTTGGTGCCTTTCGTTAAGAGTAGGCTAATGCCGACGCCGGGTTTCTCTCCACCCTTCATCATTTCCGGTCCATCTCTAATGACGCAAATGACCTTAGCTGTCGGTCGACTCACCTAAATACTACTACTACTCATAATTTTACAAAAATCATATTGATTGGAAATTTAAACTTTGAGGAAATATGATTTTCGATAGAACTAGTGAGAGTTTCCATATCGGAGCGTAGCTTTAAAATAGTTCAGAAACTTGAATGTTGAGGAAATAGGATAAAAATAATTGGAAGCTTTTTAGACGGGTATTTAGAAGGACGTATAAAATAAAAAATGTTTTCCAAAAATAGTTACATCATCGGTGCTACATATTATACGGAAAGAGATACGATTGTACGGGGTAAAGAGTCGGAAAATGCGAAAAATTGGGCGGAGAAGATGTTGGAAGAGGGAGAGATGCTGAAAAATGCTGGGAATAATGTTGGGTGAGTAAAAAAGATGAAAAGACGAGGGAATTTAGTTGGCATGAAGTAAATTAGGGTAAAAATACTTAACTGCAATTCAAGTTGCCATGCTATTCAGTTTACTACCAAGCTTGACTAAGAGGCGAAGAAGTTCTTCCCAGGAAAACCAGGGTATTTTTACCACAAGTAGTATGATGGGTCCATCAAAAGCCCATTCGTCGTCGTTAGACTAATACGTGACGTAGCTAATTGACGTACGAAGCTCTCTTTCATTCCCATTCCAGCCTTGTTAATGCCTCTACTCCGATTGGAGCGTTTAGTAAGTTTTTTTATTTGCATGAAATTGGGAAATTTTACAGCATACTGTACGTACCCATGAAATTCAGCTTATTGAATTATTTATTTATTTGAATTATTATATTTATGAGGGAAAACTCCCGTTAGCTCTTGAAATTTTTAATTAACATGCTGAATTTTCTTGTCTTTCATAAATTTTTTGATCGGAGGAAAATTAAAAAAATATTCCCAAAATAATTTATTTTTTTGTATTTTTCCTTAAGAACATATTGAACGACCCATGTGTGTGTAATTAGAAATGATAATTGATAGGACATGTGAAAAGGGTGATCAAAAGAGGAACTCCTCTTAATAAATTAAGCATATCATGGTGGAAGGTAGAGGATCTTATAAGACGTAGAGCGTACAGAACTCTAGTTTTAAGTGGTATATCAAACTAATTCTAGGAGCGACAAATATCATTCACATCATTATTTCAATGGAAAGATTGGCTGACTCCAGCCCTTCGACCACCGCTTTTGCTAACGTCTTTTTAAGCCTTGATGACTCTTCCGAAAAACATCCTTCTTTCTTAGCGTACGTATTTACCCTTCGGTCTTTCTTGAAGCACCTTCCCTTAGATTATCCCTTCTATTGTGCTCCTAACAAATCTATTACATCTAAAGGATTGCCCAATCCATCTATCTCTCCTTTACTTAATGGTGCATTACATTACCTTATCCTCTCCCATTTACTTCCTCGATTTTTAATTTAATTTTCCTTTGTATATCGAGCATCCGCCTCCAACTCCAGGTTTCAAGAGTGTATGCATATTCTTTCATGTTCTGCTGTTTCAATGGCCCATGTATCTAAGCCATAGAATTCCACGCTACATGTGAAAGCTTTCACGTATGTAATGTTTTATTTGTCTCTAAACAAGGTTTGGATCAATAAATACTTCGTGGACATTTAAAATGGGAAATCGCCGGTCCGGAGAGAGGAGTTCCACAAATATTCATTTCACTTTCACGCGGAAGACTGAAGAAATGTCTCTTTCCTTTCATTCCCCCGCTCTCCCCTTCCTTTTCCTCCCCCGCCAACTCTCCCTCTCACCTGATCGACTTCACGGCCGACCCCCCACGGCCCCTTCCAACCTACCCCCATCTCTGCTCCCCCCCCCCCATCGCTCGACCTCTCCCCTTTAACCCCCCTCCCCTCTGCGAACCCTTCCCCCTCTCCGCTCCTCGATCCTGCAGCCCATAAACAGTTTGGAAGAGGTCTTTAGGGCCGTGACTTTAATTGCCGTCGCGATACCGCCCACAAATAAACCCGGTCTTTATTCCCGGAGACATTTACGGAGGATAAAGCGGAGGGCGATTCTGTGCCGGACGTAAATTCCACCACCACCAACCACCACGGCCTCCGCTCCATCCTCATTGCCTTTCAAAATGTAACCGAGCTAAATAAATAGTGATGAAGTGAAAGGAGATTTGGCGATTATATTTCTTTCAAAGTGTCTCGTAACTGTTCCTCCCTCATGCGCGCAGTAAAAAACTCAACCAAGGGAGAGACTCGGGATGCGGTTTTCTTTTCCTAGATGCAGAACCAGACCGAAATGTTTTGGAGTCACCATTTCACGATTTCTCTCTTCTCAGCCGTCCGACATTGTGCCATCTGAAATTGAAACTGCCATGAGAGTTGGCATCCTGGCGTGTAGTGGGGTGAGGTTGCTATTTCAACGGGATTACTTCATTTATCATGTCCTTTCCTTCGGCCGTCTATTCATCGTATTATACTTTTCCCAGCACGTCCCTTGAATAGGTGTTAATGCATGGGTAGAAGGAAGTAAATCTTTGTGTATTTGAATTTATGAGAGCAACGAAATCTCCCCTTGTAACTGGTAACTTTGGTACCTACAATATCATGTAAACAGTGTTTTCCAACGGAAAAATCCTATATGATCGTCCTTCTTCATATTCTTCATGGAATGGCGTGCTTTGGTGACATATAAATTGTTCCATTTTCAATTCAGAATTATAAGAATGCCTGCTTCTAGGGTAGAGCATTCAGCTACTGATCGAAAGACCCTGGTTGTAATGCCTGCCACTCCAAGCATCACCGATATTGCCAGAGATATCTGGGAATTCGAGCATCAATTCTTCCTGTGATAAAGTAACTTAGTTGGCACGAAAAAAGAAATTTCTTTCCTGATTTTCTAATGCGTTAATTTCACAAGCCATGTATAGGTTGTAGCAAAAGGCAAGCCCTGCTCTCACCTGTCGAATCAACAAATCGGGTTGAATATATTCTTATTGACTAAATTTTAGACCCTAGGAGACGGATCGAAGCAATAAAAATAATACATGCACTTTATTTCCCATCCGTGGACTCGAGTATACGAAACGTAAAGTGTAGGGATGAAATAAAATGCATAAGGGAAAGCATATAGTATATGAATCTACAGTGCCGTAGGAAATTTAGTAAGCTACTAAATGCATTGCAAATAATCGAAATACCAATGTTATCAGCATACATTTACTTTTCTTTGGACATGCCCAAAGTTGAGCAAAATAAATGTACAAAACATAATTTTGGAAGGATAGTGTTATGCATAACGAGATTAAAAGGGTCAACATCTGTTTATTTCACAAATATTAAGAAAGAGGAAAACATTACAATTATTTGAGTTCACGATTTATATTAGAAGTTACGTCAAGGTAATTAATTCTGGAAAAGTAACGTTAATAGGAAACAAAACTGTTGTCAATGTTTGTTCTATCGTGGCGAGTGGAATTCCCGTAGGCACCCTCGAAAACCAATTAGACGAATAATTTCGCTCTGGGATGGCTCAGGCAGTTACAAGTGCCTGCTACTCTCCTCTGGAGCGTATTCCAGGAATTCCGAGAGACTGGAGTGGTGAGCGTTTGCGATTTATTTAGTCAGGCGCAGTGTCGCGCGTGCGCAATGAGTTTCCGGGCGGAGGATGGGGCAAGGATGGGGTTACGGTCGGGGGAGCGAGAGGGAAGGGTCTGGTGCGGAGGAGAGGAGGGGTTTGGTGGGCGTGAGATGGGGTGTGTATGAGGGTGCAGAAGGAAAAACTTGGGTGTCCCGTTTTCCTTGAGGAGCTCGGGGAATATTTGGGGCTGTGGAGCTCCAGTGCAATGAGGAGGAGGGGATGAGGGAAGAATCATTCCCTAATGAGGGGAGGTTGCGGGGACGTGTTCGGGGGCTGAAGGCGAGGGGGTGGGCGGACGGGGAGAGCAAGAGAACCACCCCAGACCGGAAGGCACGTGGGCAATAATTGAGCGACGTCGCCTCCTGGTCGCAGCTGGGAAGATTGAGAGAGACGGGCATGAGCGGACGTGATCGGAGTCCACTTCAGTAAATCTGATCACTGACATTATCGTCGCCACTTCATCACCTGAGTGACCATTACAGAACAAGGTGGACGTCTTGATGTGGTCGAGTGGACGTCAAGGCAATTCTTCCATTCATAGGATTTCGTGAGTTAACGGAGAAAATGAAATTGTAGGGAAAGGCACACAGAACCGAATAAATCGTATTTGATCGAAAAAAAAAACATTTAATTCTGAGTAAAAACGGTGTAATATTTGAACAAGATGGTGATTTCATGCGTCTCTGTGCAATTAGGGACAAACATGTTATGATAAATGAAGATATTTAAATCAAGTGAAGAGTTTCTTGAGATGGTGGGGGGATTCCGTTCTGAACAGTCGAATATACGTGGACTATTCTTTTCCATTAACTATTTAATGGAAAGATTTATCCATCAGTCCCTTTGTCCACCATAAGGTACGAGGCAAAATCCCAAGTGCATTGCGTGCGGTCGGAAAAAATGTTGTAGGGACGGCGAAATAATGTGCAAAAATGATATCTCTTTCCCATTATTCTTCACCTTTCCTCCCCCTTGTTTCTCGGTGCATACTTCTAGCGGTAATATCTCTGGTTATCGGGCATTGTACCTGATGATTTCTCTGTAAGGTAAAACGTGTGTCTTGATAAATCGTGTTACACATTGGGAAAGTGTATAATTTTGATTCTTAATTAATTTTCGAAGAGAACAACAGTCAAGTTGCTGACACCCACACACTTTTAATGTCCTACGACCATGGTTTCACCTGATGATGATGTGCAGCATTAAAACCATGGTCGTAGGACATTAAAAGTGTGTGGAAGTGTAAAGTTTCTGCCTTTTTTTACCCTCATAACGGTAGTATAGTCTTCTTGAAGGGTGATTTTGATTAAAATAAGAGTGGTAGAGGGCATTGGCCCGGCAAAGTCGAAAGATCCGTTGTTCTAGTACCGATCTCATTATATATATATATATATATATATATATATATATATATTCTATATATATATTCTATATATATATATTCTATATATATATTCTATATATATATATATATATATATATATATATATATATATATATTCTATATATATATTCTATATATATATTCTATATATATATATATATATATATATATATATATATATATATATATATATATATCTTCGAAATGGAACGATCTTCGGCGACGCAAAAATATATAAAAACACGGATGTAGATTTGTAGAATATAGAGACACAAAGAAAGGACACTCACAATATGTTATTTGACGTTTCGGCAGCTCGGCTGTCGTCTTCAGAATGGCGTTCTCGGGGAAGAGCTGAGAGGATGTGCGGGGGAGAGGTGGGGGAAGGAGAGGTAAGGGACCAATAGGAAATGAAAAAGGGGAGGGAGTATGTAGGCAGCCATATGATGATGTTTATATATATATATATATATATATATATATATATATATATATATATATATATATACATACACATATAGAGAGAGAGAGAGTAAGGATGTTACGAAAAGACTCGTCA